>NC_053026.1:354756882-355092702 GCF_003073215.2 Triticum urartu
CTAAACGGCAAGGTTAAGTTGTTTAAACATGCATGAAACCAGTACAGATGGATAGATTAGATTTTTCTGATCAT
Organism: Triticum urartu; assembly: GCF_003073215.2. NCBI lineage: Eukaryota > Viridiplantae > Streptophyta > Magnoliopsida > Poales > Poaceae > Triticum > Triticum urartu. The sequence goes on from NC_053026.1 coordinate 354,756,957, forward strand.
TTTTCATATATAATTTGTTTGATTTGGAGTTATAGATTTATTTCTATGAATTTTTGAAGTTTATACTAATTTCTGAAATTTCCTGGATTATTTTTAAATCAGAAAATTATTGACTGAGTCAGCATGACGTCATCACTGCGTCAGCAGGTCAACATGGTCAACCCAGGTCAAACCTGACCACTGGGCCCCGCAAGTCAATGCCTCAGGTCTAATTGGGTTTAACTTTAAACTAAAGCAGAGATTAAGAGGGGCTGGACCCACCTGTCAGTGGCGCAGGGGAAGTCAAATCCCGGTCAACCGGGGTCAAACCCGCGGGCTTGGCCCACGGCTCGTCGTCGCGACAACAGAGACGGTGGGGCGGCTCGGAAATGCTCCTCCGGCGACCAAAATGGCGGCGGAGAGGCTCTATGTGATGCTGGAGCTCGTCCGCGTCTTGTGGTGCACGCAGCAGTGGCTCAAGCGGCCTAAATCGACGATGGTGGCGACTTGCGCGGTGGCCGGAGTTCGGCTCGAGCGGGTCCGGGGCTGCAGTGCTTGAGCGAGCAAACGGAGTGGCTAGTCAGCCTCGTAGAGGTGCTAGGAGCGTGTCGGTGCCACTAGAGCGAGCAGGAGAGGCTCGGGAGCGCGGGCTCGCCAGCAATGGCGGACGGCGGCCTCGGGTGACCTCGGGGCTACGGCTATAGGGCGGGAGGAAACAGGGGGGCAGAGGGGAAACGATCAGTAGCTCACTGCGGTTCGAATGAGACAGGCGTCGAGCTCGGGGAGGCAGGGACGACGGTGAATCGACGGCGACGGTGATCGGCTCCCGAGATGGAAGACCGCGGCGATGACGATGCTACGGCGCGTCCCAGCTCACTTGGCTCAATGGAGATGACGAGGGAGACAACGTGGGGCTCGTGGGCACAACACAGGGGCGAGGGGGTAGCTGTGGCCGTGGTGGTTCTTGTCAGCGGTCTCGGGTGCGTACAGTCGGTCACGGGAGAGAGAGTCAGAGAGGGGATGGGGACGAGCAAGCGGTCGAGGGACGCGCGGGAGAGTGCGTGGCGTCCGTAGCCAGCGCTAGGCGGTCGGTAGCAAGCAGGAGGTGGCTAGGCGCGTGCCAGCACGCCGCGGCCACGCGCTCCTGTCCTCCTGGCGTGAGGAGGGAGATGACTGGCAGTGCCAGGTGGGCTGGGCCGGTAAGCTACAGGTGAGCGCTAGGTAAGTTTCTCTCTTTTCATATTTTGTTTTCTTTTCTATTTCTGTAATTTTGTTTCTGATTTAGTAAAAATACTAAATCACTTTATAAGATCCTGAAAACTTTTGTGGCCACTATCTGATTTAAACCAGAGGCCCTCACCAAGTTTTAGAATATTTGGAGCTACCAAATATTTTATAGGGATTTATAGCTCCACTTCAAATACAATATGATTTAATTCAAAGGCCATAAATGCCTTGCAAAATGTGCATGACCTGTGGTAAAGGTTTTAACCTCTTACCATAAATAATGAACATTTTTGAAGGGCATTTTGGATTCATTGAAAATATTTTTATTTTGATCCTAGTTGCATTTCATTTGGTGCTACGGTTTGGACATCCCCATTTCAGGTTTAAGAAAATTTAAACATGATGCAACAACCAAGACTAGTTCACAACAAGGCTGAAGCTAGGGCTGTGACAACTGAGCCCAGGCGGGTCTCGCATGCTGAGCCATCTCGATGATGTTGGTGCAGATGTCTGGCTCGGGACCCGGCTTGCCGATCTAGCCGATGAAGACGTGGATCCCGCCGAAGGGGACCTGATACCCATAGTCAATTGAGCCGGCGTCGGGGCCCTAGCCTGCATCGTCGATGTAGATCTTGCAGCGACGACTCTTGGTCATCCGGCCCATAGCGTATCCCTTGAGCCCTTCGAAGCTGCCCTTCAAGAACTCAAATCCACCGTGCCCTGGCCCCACGGTGGGCGCCAAATGTCGTGGAATTGTCATGATAGATGTCCTAGTGAAAGGACTTAATCATGGAGCCATCGCAACTAGGAAGCTTAAAGGGGTTAAACGGGACAAAGGACACGAGAAGTTTATACTGGTTCGTCCCCTTGCGGTGAAGGTAAAGGCCTAGTCCAGTTGATATGGTATTGCAAGGTTTCGATGACCAAGGAGCGAATACGCTTAACCTGGCTCTCGATCTGTTGTTTCTTGTCCTAAGCCGCCACCGGGTCGTCCCCTTATATACACGGGTTGACGCCCTACGGCCTACAGAGTCCCGGACGGCTCATACAACGTGTCCGGCTCGGTGACGTATCTTACATGCCTTACATTACAAGTCTATTCATACATGGCGGTTTATACTTACGGGATTTAAGCCGCCTCTGGGCTTGGGCCTATTATAAGCCTAACTGTGAATCATCATCTTGTATACTCTTGGGATTCATCTAGGTAAACCGCCATTGTGGTTGACCCGGCCCCTCCTGGGCGGGTCATATCTAGTAGTCATATCCCCAACACGGAGGGAGTAGGACTCCTTCGGGGCGCGCCATAGAGGGTCGGCTCTCCCCCTCCTCCACATCCCATATATACGGGGGAGGGGGCACCCCATAGACATACAAGTTGATCATTGATCTCTTAGCCGTGTGCGGTGCCCCTCTCCACCATAATCCACGTCGGTAATATCGTTACAGTCTACAAGGGCAAAGCCCTGTTCCGGTAACATTGATACGTCTCCAACGTATCTATAATTTTTGATTGTTCCATGCTATTATATATTCTATTTTAGATGTTTAATGGGATTATTTATACACTTTTATATTATTATTGGGACTAACCTATTAACCGGAGGCCCAACCCAAATTGTTGTTTTTTTGCCTATTTCAGTGTTTCGCAGAAAAAGAATATCAAATGGGGTCCAAACAGAATGAAACCTTCGGGAGCGTGATTTTTGAAACAAACGTGATCCAGAGGACTTGGAGTGGACGTCAAGCAACCAACGAGGAGGCCACGAGGCAGGGGGCGCGCCTACCCCCTAGGCGCGCCCTCCACCCTCGTGGGCCCCTCGTGGCTCCACCGACCTACTTCTTCCTCTTATATATACCTACGTACCCTGAAAACATCCAGGAGCACCACGAAACCCTATTTCTACCGCCACAACCTTCTATACACAAGAGATCCCATCTTGGGGCCTTTTCCGGAGCTCCGCCGGAGGGGTCATTTATCACGGAGGGCCTCTACATCAACTCCATGGCCCCTCCGATGATGTGTGAGTAGTTTACCTGAGACCTTCGGGTCCATAGTTATTAGCTAGATGGCTTCACCTCTCTATTTAGATCTCAGTACAAAGTTCTCCTCGATTCTCTTGGAGATCTATTCGATGTAATCTTCTTTTGCGGTGTGTTTTGTGATGCCCCAAGACCGGAGTTGTTGGTTTATTGCATTCATCTTTGCATCATGTGCATTGCATCATGTCATAAATCTTTTGCATCTCAACTAAATAAATGGCATGGATCTTTGATCCATTTAAACCGAGGGAGGTCACATGGTGATTCTCTTTACAACATATCCTCTCGATATTTAGAGAGCTATAGTAAATATTCCAATTATTTGAATTTACCGCAAACACACTTGCAAAATATCCCAATGCCTTTGTTATCTTAATTCTTGGTCTCCCACATGGTCGTATATTCAAATGACTTTGAATTAAATCCTAGTAAACCATTTGAATTAAATTCAAATGACCTTGAATTAAATCCTCGCAATCATGCCTCTCCTATTTTTCTTGGAACCAGCGCATTTTTGCGAGTCCGAGAATATTATCTTCGTGCGCTAATTCTTTCCCTAACCCCCTCCCTCTTTCTTTTCTTCTCCAATTTTGTTTTATGCTTAGAAATAAAGTTAGAGAGAGGAAGAGAGAAGCCCAGCTCAGGTCCAGCCGCCGGCCTCTCTAGGGCAGCCCCTCCCTCTCTACTGGGCCGGCACAAGGCCAAAGCCCACCTAACCTAACCCTAGCTCTCCCACATCGCTACCCCCTAGCCCGATTCCCCTCTCCCTCTCGATCCCTAGCGCCGCCATCTCTCTCTCTCGATCCCTTGCCTCTCCCTCGACTCCCTCCAGCGCCGCCGCACGCTCATAGCCAGCGCCAGGAGAGCGCCCGCGCCTCCTGATCCGTGGCCCTCCTCCCTCTGCGGTGCAGATCCTGCGCCGGTCCCTCCTTCCCTCACGCCCCGACCCTCTCCCTCTCGTCTCCTAGCATCGCCGCACGCTTCGCACCAGGGATAGGAGCTCCCGTGCTCGACGCCAGGGGCGCACTAAGGGCGCCTCCCATGGCCGTCGTTGCCCGCTGCTGCCCTCCTCCTTGTCCTGTGCGTTGTCGCCGCCCAAGACCAGCAGGCCACCGCAGCTCCATTTTTTCCTCCTCGTCAGCGCCCTACTTCGCTGGAGCCCAGCGCCAAGACCTCCCCTGGCTCGTCATGTCTAGGACGAGGAGGACGAACCACTTCACCTCCCGCCCATGCTTCTCCTTCCGTTCGCTGCCCCGCAGCCTTTTTTGTCGTTGCCAAGGCCATCGAATCCAGGGATGCAAGGCCGCCTTCGGAGATCCCTTTTGCCAAGTACCATGCTCGGTGAAGACCAAGATAGAGACCTTCTCGAGCAGGAACGTTTTTGGGATCGTCAAGGCCACCTCAAGTTCGACTACGTTTTGCCGCCTCGACCGAGACCAACAAGTACCACGACGATGCGTCATGTTCATCTACCGCCGTCTTCGGAACCGCTAAGAACGGCAAGTACCTCGGCTAGTACCTTGATGCCCGATGCATAGAACAACGACCGTCGCCGAAGACCCGGGTAGCAAAACGTCAAGTACCTATGACCGAAGAACGCCATGTACCTCTCCGAAAAACGAACATGTACCACTATGTCCGGAGACCTCGAACCCGTCAAGTCCGACAACGATTGTGTACAACTACCGACGACGTGCATGTTGCCAAGTACCCTCTCCAGATCGTCATGTTCGACTACCGATAAACATGTACCACTACCATCGCCGAGATCGCGAGAACCTCTACCGTCGACCCTAGAGCATGAGAGAACGACTACTTCCACTATGAAAGTCCCGAGAACGTCTACTTCCCCTTCTCCGCTTCGAACTTGATCCGTTCCGATAATGCATGCTCCGAAAGGTATAACCGCCGAGACGACCGCCCGTGAACTAATTCATGTGTGATGTATGAGATGCTCGTGCTTGCTCCGTGCTCGAATTATCGATGCACGTTGCCCCTCTTTTGCCTTGTTACCGTCGTCTCGTGGGACAACCGGTATCCGGGATCACTCCCCGTCACTCTTGCACGTTTCACGCACCCACACTTGTTCCTTTGCACTAGCATCTAATTTGAGTTGTCGGATCACCGGAATGTTGCCATGGTAACATTTCCGTTTCGCCGTCGTGGCACCCCTTTTCCTTCCGCCATGGCGACGTCTACTTTCCTTAAAACTTGCATAAACTTGCACATGTCATCCGCATCATGGTAACAACTTCAAGATTGGTTAAAATTGTTGTTTGCATTAAATTACTAATGCATATGGGGATTTACCGGGTTTGTTGTTTAATATACCCGGCCCCATTTAAATTTTTTAGATGGTATAGTTTTGTTATGTATCATCTCTTGACATGCTTAACAACATTTAATATTGGTGAGTACATAACCGAGAGAGAACTAAATAATTGATCTGGTGTTTCGTCAATATGCAACCCATTGCATATTGAGCTCCACTTAATTTGTAGTTTTGGTTGTTGCACTTTGCCATGTCATGCATATTTAAACCGGACATGCATCATACTTGGTTGTGCATCATCATGCCATGCTTATGTGATGGTTGTTTACTATGTTGTTTGCTTCTTTCCGGTGTTGCTTCTTCGGGTTAGTTCCGTTAACGTACGCGTTTGTGAGGATCCGTTCGACTACTGTCCGTTTGTCTTCTTCATGGACTCGTTCTTCTTCCTTGCGGGATCTCAGGCAAGATGACCATACCCTCGAAATCACTTCTATCTTTGCTTGCTATGCTCGCTCTTTTGCTATGCCTATGCGATACCTACCACTTGCTTATCATGCCTCCCATATTGCCATGTCAAGCCTCTAACCCACCTTGTCCTAGCAAACCGTTGTTTGGCTATGTTTGTTACCGCTTTGCTCAGCCCCTCTTATAGCGTTGTTAGTTGCAGGTGAAGATTGGAGCTTGTTCCATGTTTGGAACATGGATATTTGTTGGGATATCACAATATCTCTTATTTAATTAATGCATCTATATACTTGGTAAAGGGTGGAAGGCTCGGCCTTATGCCTGGTGTTTTGTTCCACTCTTGCCCCCTAGTTTCCGTCATACCGGTGTTATGTTCCTTGATTTTTGCGTTCCTTACACGGTTGGGTTATAATAGGAACCCCTTGACAGTTCGCCTTGAATAAAACTCCTCCAGCAAGGCCCAACATTGGTTTTACCATTTGCCACCTAGCCTTTTCTTTCCCTTGGGTCGACCAGCTCAAGGTTCATCTTTATTTAACCCCCCCCCCCCCGGGGCAGTGCTTCTCTAAGTGTTGGTCCAGCTGAGCGATGTCCGGGGCTACCAGGGGCAACTCTGGGCTGGCCTACCCGACGTCTTGCTCATCCGATGTGCCCTGAGAACGAGATATGTGCAGCTCCTATCAGGATTTTTCGGCACATCTGGGTGGCTTTGCTGGTCTTGTTTTACCACTGTCAAAATGTCTTGTAACCGGGATTCCGAGCCTGATCGGGTCTTCCTGGGAAAAGGAATATCCTTCGTTGACCGTGAGAGCTTGTGATGGGCTAAGTTGGGACACCCCTGCAGGGATTTGAACTTTCGAAAGCCATGCCCGCGGTTATGGGTAGATGGGAATTTGTTAATGTCCGGTTGTAGAAAACCTGAAACTTAACTTAAATTAAAATGCATCAACCGTGTGTGTAGCCGTGATGGTCTCTTCTCGGCGGGGTCCGGGAAGTGAACACGGTGTGGGAGTTATGCGTGAACGTAGGTTGTTCTAGGATCACTTCTTGATCATAGATTCTTGACCGTGCTTTTGCCTTCTCTTCTCGCTCTCATTTGCGTATGCTAGCCACCAAATATGCTAGTCGCTTGCTGCAGCTCCACCTCATACCTTTACCCTACCTATAAGCTTAAATAGTCTTGATCGCAAGGGTGTGAGATTGCTGAGTCCCCGTGACTCACAGATTACTTCCAAAACCAGTTTGCAGGTGCCGATGATGCCGTGCAGGTGATGCAACCGAGCTCAAGGAGGAGCTCGATGAAGATCGTGTTTGTTGTGTTGTTTCGTTTCAGTTGATCAGTAGTGGAGCCCAGTTGGGACGATCGGGGATCTGTGTAGCATTTGGGGTAGTCTTCTTTTATTTTGGTTCCGTAGTCAGACCTTGATTGTATCTGGATGATGTAATGCTTTATTCATGTATTGTGTGAAGTGGCGATTGTAAGCCAGCTATGTTTCTCTTTCCCTTATGTATTACATGGGTTGTGTGAACATTACCTCACTTGCGACATTGCTTACAATGTGGTTATGCCTCTAAGTCATGCTTCGACACGTGGGAGATATAGCCGCATCGTGGGTGTTACAAGTTGGTAATCAGAGCCTTCCCCGACCTTAGGAGCCCCCCTGCTTGATCGAATCGCTGGTGTTGTTGAGTCTAGAAAAATGTTTTGAGTCATTTAGGATTATATATATCGGAGAGTAGGATTCTTTTTACTCCTCAGTCCCTTCGTCGCTCTGGTGAGGCATCCTGACGTAGAGTTTTGACTCTTCTCTTCTCATATTTCACTAAAAAAATTAGGATCACGCGGGTATCTTGGAATCGTTCCGATGGTTTTGTGACGAGAACATTGTTCTTGGTGCCTCCTGACATTTAGGGTTGTGGCAGTGTCCCGGGGAGTTGAGCTCCGAGGTGTTGTCGTCACAATTTTATCGTTGCAGTTCTGGAATACCTGAGTTTCACCGACATCGAAAATCTCTTTTATGCAGTTGTTGGTGAGATAACCTCGACGCCACCCAGTACTGGGGCGGGAGTTTGGGAGTATTGCCATAACTCGTATAACGGATGCTTTTCGAAGGTTGAGGTAAACAATTTCCGAAGGTTTCTTGGTTATGTGTTGAAGGATGGATACAACTGGATGTAGGATTTGCTAGCTTTGGGTGAGATATTATGCTTCCCCTGTATCCCCAACACCTGATTGCATAACCGGAAAGGTTCGGGAGTTTATAAGTGGGAATTCAAGTAGCTCTTAGGATATCTTTCCGACAGATGTATGATATGAAATTGGGGTTCGACGTCTAGTGGTCCGCCTATCCACGGTTGGTTTTACAGTGGTCTCGTTGTGTCTTAAAGAGTCCTTGGCTATGCTGACTCGGGGATGCTTCGTATGTCATGTGCACTGCCTTGTACATGATGGTGTTGTACGATTGAGCCCGTGTGGGCCCCACCACGAAAACTTCGGACGAAATCTCTATCATATGTTTGTTCCGGCTTATTTTGCAAGCCAACCCTTTGTTTTTGTTTCCAGTTGTGGTATTCGAGTTGCTTCAAAGTCAAGTGTTGATTCCATACCTTTCCTAAACGGTGTTCTCATACTCCGATGTGAATACCAATCCTTCTTGTTCATCGAGATTGTCATGTCAATCCTTTTTCAACCGGCGTTTTTCTCTTCAAGTGGATCCGATCATTTCAACATCAGCAAGATCATTTATCATTTCTTCTCAACGGTGTTTGTTTCATCCGTCCCAAGTTGCCTTTGTTTTTTCCCACCCTCCCAACCCTTTTTATTCAAGGGCTCAGATTTCCTAATCAAGTATCCATTTTATTCATGTGAATTTCTCCATTCTTTTCTTTCAATGTTCTTACCCGGTGATTCTCATGAAGATACTAATGGAGCTTCTAGTTCATCATTCTTCATTCTTTTCTTCTCCGGTGGTTTCAATTCAAGTTGTTGGTGTTGATCATATCATTTAACTCATTTCAAATGTTTTCCATGCCGGTGCACCTTATTATCATTCCACTTCTCGCTATTCAATTGTTCCAGAGTGCTGAAGATATCTCGAGGTTGTTATCTCATTCAAGCCTTTTAATTCAACCGGTGCATTCTCTCTTTTAAATCTTTCAATGGTGTTTATTTTGAGTGGGCCCTAACCCACAGGACTTTTCCCAGGATCTTACCTGACTCTTCTTATTTTTCCCGGAGCTATCCTCAAATTTCTTTTCGAAGTTTGACGTAAGAATGAATTGTCATCAGTCAATTGTCTTTCTCCAAGATCTTTCAAATTCTTTTCATCGTTGGTTCAACCTTTCTAATTTTCATCACGGAGTATCTCAACAATTCTTGGTGGTATTTCTCATCGGCATTCTCAACATTTGAAGACCGAAGAAGAGTTTTTCCTCCATATCTTATCTGTTCTCTGAGAGATTCGTGATTCTAGCTTGTTGACATCCTCTCATAATTGTTTTTGATTGTGAGAATTTTTTTCACCCATCCAGAGCATTTCAAGAGTATTTTAGTTTGTTTTCGATGAAGCCCATCATTTCAGAAGATTTATTCATTCTAGCTTTCAGCTCCCGTTCTCCAAATCTTACCGATGCTTCATTCAAGTTTTCTCTAATCAATTCGGGATCTCTTCGTTCACTTGCATCTAAATTCTCTCAAGTATCTTCGCTCATTTTCCAATTCCTCCTGCCGGTGTGTTCGCTTTCTTCGTTCATTTTCAATTCTTACGGTGGTTCGTTCAAGATTTCTCTTCCTTGTTTATCATATCAATTCATTCGTTCTTTCCAATCCTACCGGTGGTTCGTGGAAGACCTTTCTCAAGTTTATGCTATATCTCTCTTCAATCCTTTGCAACGGGAATAAGTAGTGTGCCAAATCCATTGTTTATCATCAATTTAATTGATGAAGGACAAGCATAACATAATTCTTATTCTTGTTCATCCAAGTGATTAATTCCTTATTCCGGAGGTTCATTGAAAAATTCTTGGTTTCTTTTGCTCATATTTCTTTTCTGGAGTTCCAAGTTTCCACTTTATCTTGTCGGGAAGCTCCATTTAAATCATCGCAAGGCTTCACCTTGTGTTTTCAACTTCTTTTTCCTTTTGACTTCATCATCCTTTTTGTTATCGGAGTTCTTCATGGATGTTCTACATGATGGTTCATCAAGGAAATAATTCCTTCTCCAATTGTTCATTGAGATTCTTTTCTAAGGAGCTCAAGCATTTCTTCATCTCGCATTCCGAAGTGCAATCCTTTCTACCATATCATTGGAGATGGTATTATGTCATTCTTGATAATTTGAGTTCATGTTTCATGATTCACTTGTTGTTAAGAATGAGATAGTTAAACCCATCAATCTCTTCTGGCATGAGCTCTTCTCAATCCATCAATCTCTTCGTTGGAGTTATCTTGGGTTATATTTCACCTAAAGCTTTCCCTAAGGATTGTTGCTATTTATGGTGCTTATAAATGACCCAAGTTCTTCATTTATCCTCCCGGCGGAATAAGTTTCCCGTCTCCTTGTTGATATCAATCCAATACATTGTTTCCGTTTGTGGCAGAATTTCACCTCATAATTTTGAGATGTCTTCCATAAGCCCACAACAAGCTTACTCTTTTCGTTGTTGTTTTTCTAACAACTCCGTTCGATCCTTATCCTAAGGATGCCTTTTTCAAGCTCATTTGTGGCATTAGTTGAACTTTTCTTCTACATCCTTTCAATGATATATTTTTCTTTCTTCTTACGGAGGCATTGTGATGTTTCGCTTTTCTCTCATATTCTCGAGTTGTGAGGATCATGTTCTTTCCTTGCTTATCCCATTTAACCGGAGTGTTGTGCCCTTTGCTCAAGTTCTTTTCGCCTTATCAAGCCTTGCATCTCTTTTCAACCAGAGTGATGTCTGAATTTGTTCTTCCTTGTTACTCTTCCCTACTGGAGTGTTTTCAACTTTTTTCATCCATGTTGTATTCTTTTCTCGAAGTTGCTCTACCTCTCAAGGTTCTTTGGTTTCACTCATTTGTCAAAGAAGCAACTTAGTTTAACCTCTTCTCTTTCTCTTCCGTTTTCCCTCCGGTCAATCCTAGATCTCGGGACGAGATCCTCTCATAGTGGTGGAGTGTTGTGACGCCCCAAGACCGGAGCTTCAGATGCCTTCCAGGGTTTCCGGGTTTTCGTCATGTGAGTTGTTGGTTTATTGCATTCATCTTTGCATCATGTCCATTGCATCATGTCATAAATCTTTTGCATCTCAACTAAATAAATGGCATGGATCTTTGATCCATTTAAACCGAGTGAGGTCACATGGTGATTCTCTTTACAACATATCCTCTCGATATTTAGAGAGCTATAGTAAATATTCCAATTATTTGGATTTACCGCAAACACACTTGCTAAATATCCCAATGCCTTTGTTATCTTAATTCTCGGTCTCCCACATGGCCATATATTTCTTTCATCATATTTCGGAGCTCCACCAAAAATCCAAACATTTTTGGACACCTCTATTTCCTAGCCCTTGTTCAAACCATTTGAATTAAATTCAAATGACTTTGAATTAAATCCTCGCAATCATGCCTCTCCTATTTTTCTTGGAACCAGCGCATTTTTGCGAGTCCGAGAATATTATCTTCGTGCGCTAATTCTTTCCCTAACCCCCTCCCTCTTTCTTTTCTTCTCCAATTTTGTTTTATGCTTAGAAATAAATTTAGAGAGAGGAAGAGAGAAGCCCAGCTCAGGTCCAGCCGCTGGCCTCTCTAGGGCAGCCCCTCCCTCTCTACTGGGCCAGCCCAAGGCCAAAGCCCACCTAACCTAACCTAACCCTATCTCTCCCGCATCGCTACCCCCTGGCCCGATTTTCCCCTCTCCCTCTCGGTCCCCAGCGCCGCCATCTCTCTCTCGATCCCTTGCCTCTCCCTCGACTCCCTCCAGCGCCGCCGCACGCTCATAGCCAGCGCCAAGAGAGTGCCCGCGCCTCCCGATCCGTGGCCCTCCTCCCTCTGCAGTCCAGATCCCGCACCGGTCCCTCCTTCCCTCACGCCCCAACCCTCTCCCTCTCGTCTCCTAGCATCGTCGCACGCTTCACACCAGGGAGAGGAGCTCCCGTGCTCGACGCCACGGGCGCACCAAGGGCGCCTCCCATGGCCGCCGTTGCCCGCTGCTGCCCTCCTCCTTCTCCTGTGCGTTGTCGCCGCCCAAGACCAGCACGCCACCGCAGCTCCATTTTTGCCTCCTCGTCAGCGCCCTGCTTCGCTGGAGCCCAGCGCCAAGACCTCCCCTGCCTCGTCATGTCTAGGATGAGGAGGATGAACTGCTTCACCTCCTGCCCGTGCTTCTCCTTTCGTTCGCTGCCCCGCTGCCTTTTTTGTCGTTACCAAGGCCATCGAATCCAGGGATGCAAGGCCGCCTTCGGAGATCCCTTTCGCCAAGTACCACGCCCGGTGAAGACCAAGACATAGACCTTCTCGAGCAGGAACGTTTTTGGGATCATCAAGGCCACCTCAAGTTCGACTACGTTTTGCCGCCTCGATCGAGACCAACAAGTACCACGACGACGTGTCATGTTCATCTACTGCCGTCTTCGGAACCGCTAAGAACGGCAAGTACCTCGGATAGTAACTTGATGCCCGATGCATCGAACAACGACCGTCGCCGAAGACCCGGGTAGCAAAACGTCAAGTACCTATGACTGAAGAACGCCATGTACCTCTCCGAAAAATGAACATGTACCACTACGTCCGGAGACCTCGAACCCTTCAAGTCCGACAACGATTGTGTACAACTACCGACGACGTGCATGTTGCCAAGTACCCTCTCCAGATCGTCATGTTCGACTACCGATAAACAAGTACCACTACCGTCGCCGAGATCGCGAGAACCTCTACCGTCGACCCTAGAGCATGAGAGAACGACTAATTCCACTACGAAAGTCCCGAGAATGTCTACTTCCCCTTCTCCGCTTCAAACTTGATTCGTTCCGATAATGCACGCTCCGAAAGGTATAACCGCCGAGACAACCGCCCGTGAACTAATGCATGTGTGATGTATGAGATGCTCGTGCTTCCTCCGTGCTCGAATTGTCGATGCACGTTACCCCTCTTTTGCCTTGTTACCGTCGTCTCGTGGGACACCCGGTATCCGGGATCACTCCCCGTCACTCTTGCACGTTTCGCGCACCCACACTTGTTCCTTTGCGCTAGCATCTCATTTGAGTTGCCGGATCACCGGAATGTTGCCATGGTAACATTTCCGTTTCGCCACCGTGGCACCCCTTTTCCTTCCGCCATGGCGACAAATGCCTCATATCTTGTCATGTCTACTTTTCCTTAAAACTTGCATAAACTTGCACATGTCATCCACATCATGGTAACAACTTCAAGATTGGTTAAAATTGTTGTTTGCATTAAATTACTAATGCATATGGGGATTTACCGGGTTTGTTGTTTATTATACCCGGCCCCATTTAAATTGTTTAGATGGTATAGTTTTGTTATGTATCATCTCTTGACATGCTTAACAACATTTAATATTGGTGAGTACATAACTGAGAGAGAACTAAATAACTGATGTGGTGTTTCGTCAATATGCAACTCGTTGCATATTGAGCTCCACTTAATTTGTAGTTTTGGTTGTTGCACTTTGCCATGTCATGCATATTTAAACCGGACGTGCATCATACTTGGTTGTGCATCATGCCATGCTTATGTGATGGTTGTTTACTATGTTGTTTGCTTCTTTCCGGTGTTGCTTCTTCGGGTTAGTTCCGTTAACGTCACATTTGTGAGGATCCGTTCGACTACGTGTGTTTTTCTTCTTCATGGACTCGTTCTTCTTCTTTGCGGGATCTCAGGCAAGATGACCATACCCTCGAAATCACTTCTATCTTTGCTTGCTAAATGCTCGCTCTTTTGATATGCCTATGTTGCGATACCCTACCACTTGCTTTATCATGCCTCCCATATTGCCATGTCAAACCTCTAACACACCTTGTCCTAGCAAACCGTTGTTTGGCTATGTTACCGCTTTGCTCAGCCCCTCTTATAGCGTTGTTAGTTGCAGGTGAATTGGAGCTTGTTCCATGTTTGGAACATGGATATTTGTTGGGATATCACAATATCTCTTATTTAATTAATGCATCTATATACTTGGTAAAGGGTGGAAGGCTCGGCCTTATGCCTGTGGTGTTTTGTTTCATTCTTGCCGCCCTAGTTTCCGTCATACCGGTGTTATGTTCCTTGATTTTTTTTTGTTCCTTACACGGTTGGGTTATAATGGGAACCCCTTGACAGTTCGCCTTGAATAAAACTCCTCCAGCAAGGCCCAACATTGGTTTTACCATTTGCCACCTAGCCTTTTCTTTCCCTTGGGTCGACCAGCTCAAGGTTCATCTTTATTTAACCCCCCCCCCCCCCGGGGCAGTGCTTCTCTAAGTGTTGGTCCAGCTGAGCGATGTCCGGGGCTACCAGGGGCAACTCTGGGCTGGCCTACCCGACGTCTTGCTCATCCGGTGTGCCCTGAGAACGAGATATGTGCAGCTCCTGTCGGGATTTGTCGGCACATCTGGGTGGCTTTGCTGGTCTTGTTTTACCATTGTCGAAATGTCTTGTAACCGGGATTCCGAGCCTGATCGGGTCTTCCTGGGAAAAGGAATATCCTTCGTTGACCGTGATATATTGTGATGGGCTAAGTTGGGACACCCTTGCAGGGATTTGAACTTTCGAAAGCCGTGCCCGCGGTTATGGGCAGATGGGAATTTGTTAATGTCCGGTTGTAGAAAACCTGAAACTTAACTTAAATTAAAATGCATCAACCGCGTGTGTGGTCGTGATGGTCTCTTCTCGGCGGGGTCCGGGAAGTGAACACGGTGTTGGAGTTATGCCTGAACGTAGGTTGTTCTAGGATCACTTCTTGATCATAGATTCTCGACCGTGCTTTTCCTTCTCTTCTCGCTCTCATTTGCGTATGTTAGCCACCAAATATGCTAGTCGCTTGCTGCAGCTCCACCTCATACCTTTACCCTACCTATAAGCTTAAATAGTCTTGATCGCGAGGGTGTGTGTAACATCCCAAATTTTCAATTTGGAATGTTATACATTAGATCATCATTGCATATCATATTTTATTGTATTTTGGTTGATCCTAGAAATTCTACGCAACTCAAGGACCCTTGGAGAGAGAGTTGGGGATTTTTTTATTTTCATATTTGAGTTTTCTCAAAATTTGAAAATAGGATCATTTGATTTTAATTATTTTATCTTCAATTATTTCTATTATCAAAATATGATAGAGGGAATAAAATGACTTTCCCTAAAATAAAGAAATATTGAGGATTTAATTAAAAAATTAAATAAGATTTTAGTTTGGTTTTATTTGCTATTTTATTTGAATTTAGGAAAAATTGCACGTTTTCAAAAATTGCATTTAGAGCCAAAAAATGTTCATCCTGTTCTAAATATTTTATTTAGACAGAGAAAATTTGTTTTGGCATTTTTAGATTTTTATTTATTTTTCTAGAATTTTTTTTAGTCGCAGCGAAATTGTTTTAAAAAAACGCGACCCCGCGCCCGACTGGGCCAAGGGCCCAGCCGCCCGCCGCCGCCTCTCGCCTGGTTGTGACAGAGTCCCGACCAGCGCCGCCGCCTCCCGAGGCCTACCCCTTCCCCAAGTCGCCTCCCCCGCCCCCTTTACAACCGCCGCCGCCCCCCCTGCAGCCCACACCACCGCCGCCGCCGCACGCCGCGCGCGCCGCCTACCGCCGCCGCCGCGTCGCAGCCGCCGCACCGCCGCACCGCACCACCCGCCACCGCCGGAGCCCCGAGCCGAGGTAGCCGCCGCCCGGTTTTTTTAGAAAAAGTCGTTCGGTTTTTTTTGAAAAAAACCCTAGTTTTCGTTTTTTTAAACAGATGGGTTTTTCCAGTTTATTTAATTAGCGAGCATTCGCTCGGTCATTCGTTTTAACGAACGCATTCATCGTTTAGATCCAGTTAACGAACGTCCGTTCGTTAATCTGTTCGTCGTTTTCTTTTTCTTGGATTAAATCCGCGGTTTTTCTGATCGCGATTTCTGATCCGATGTTCGTTTTAGTTTAACTTTTCACTCGTTTATCGGAATCAGGCGATTCAAGCGCCTGGAGTTTCGTCTCAAAACCCTCTTTCCGTTTAACCAACTCAAAAAAGTTTTTGCCACTGTATAAATTGCCCTAGATCCAGAATAGTAAACGAAGCTTGTTTCTCTTGCCTTTTGTCTTTCGTTGCTTCGTTCGATTTGGTTCTTTTACCAACCGGAGTTCTTAAGTTGAACTTTCTGGTTAGATCTCTTATTTGAGTTTTAGCTATGCATTAGTTGAGTACTTATTGTATGCTTGTTTGTTTGTGATAGAGTACTCGGAGTGCGCTGCTTGCTACTTCGAATCGCTAGGTTTTGCGGATCATCAGCAAGGCAAGTAACACTTTGATCATACTTCTAATTACCCAGTATTATTGTATTAGATCAATCCCCACACATTGCATGATTAGGATCTAATTAAATTGTGGGTTTGGGAAGTAGTTGAGGTAGAACCTATTACCTGTTTATTATCAAACCTTTGGGAGTTACTTCTACGTTTGCTTATTATGCCATGTTATGCTAGTAGACGTGGATTGGGTGAGCGAAATCCATGACAGATGTGAGATTGTTAAATTAATGGTTTATCTAAGGTGGCAACTTAAATACACATCTGGGTGGATTGAGGCACCTGGATATTCCAGTGATTGCCTATTTTCTTTTGGACCGCCACCCAGGCTCAAAGGGATCGTGAGATTATTCATGCTAGAAACTTCCGTGTGCAGCCACAAGCTATTATGGGCTCTAGCATAGTTGACTAAGTTGTGCAAATTCTTATAGTGGTAGACTAGCAGATGTAGGGGAAAGTAGGTGTAATGGTCTACCCGATCGTAAGGTGCTAGCGCTTCTGAAAGACTATGTCTCGGTCATCCGTTTCTCAAATACCATGCAGGGCGAGAATCCCAATGGAGGCGATCGAGTCTTGTGGAGAAAAGTGTGCAAACCTCTGCAGAGTGTATAAACTAATCATGGTTAGCCGTGTCCCCGGTTATGGACATCTTGAGTATCTAGTACCTGGATTATCATGTGAATCTCATCATGTTACTCTAAAATTAATTTTGTTGGGTTTTGTTTAATGATGATGCTTAATTGGGATTGAGAATGCTGTCAACCATTCTCAATGTTTAACAACTACCATGATAGTTAAATAAAATTTATTCCTTTGTAGTATGGAAAAATTGGCTTTACACAAAACTGTAACCATAGAGCTTTCCACCAGCCAAATATGCATATAGTATAGCCTATTTCATTTCATTACTCTCTATGTGTTACATTGCCAGCATATTCCATGTGCTGACCCGTTTCGGGCTGCAACGTTAATGTTGCAGACTTTTCAGACGACGACGACTAAGGTGCTTTTAGGTCGTGGTTCTATACTCAGTGATGCCGTTGGAGTTGATGGACTCACTTATCTTCCAAGCCTTCCGCTGTTATCGTTATTAGATGGCCTTAAGCCATATTTACTATAATAAGTTCTCATTTGGAGACACTCGATGTAATAAGTGTGTGATTGCTACTCTGTTATAAATCCTTCAAGTACTGTGTGGTGTCAGCATTACTGATCCAGGGATGACACCTGAGCACAAAGATTGGACCGTTTGAGGTCTGGTCACTACAAGATGGTATCAGAGCACACGCTGACTGTAGGACACGACCACTAAGCTAAAAGACCTAGATCACTACTCACTCTTCTCATTCTGAGTCCTCATATTTTCTACTCTTTTAGGATGGCGGATGCAAGGAACAAGTTCACGCAACCGGATGAAGATACACCCTTTGGACGTCATTTGAAGGAAGTCACTAGATACTTAAACATAGGAGTACCAAGCTTCACCGGAACCTACAACGCCACTTTACCTGAAGAAGAGCGCTGGATGATTCAAGTTCAAGTTCCAGGAAGGACGTTCATGCCAGTCACTGAACCCATAGAGTTTTCTTTTGATACACCAACTTGGAATCTAGGAAAGAGCATGGCAGCTCACATTGCCATGGGATGCATTGGAGAAGTTTACCGCAATGATCTCAAGGATACTATCTACCAGATTTGTGGGCGCCGAGATGAGCACTGGGAGATGATCAGCACCAGGAAGGATAGATCAGTCGCAGCTTTTATCCAGGAGTTGAACCAGCACATTCGACGTCAGGAGAACCAGATGTGCGCCGACATGATAGATCTGAAGAAGGCGAGGACAAGAATCAAGGAACTAGAGGAAGAACTCAAGGCTACACGTGAAGATTATGAAGAGGAAATCGAAGTATTAGTGGAGAAGAATGACGATCTGATCAAGAAGATTGGAATATTCATGGGAGGCCCTACACCGGTAGAAGAAGACGAAGAACCCAAGGAGATTCGCCCCGAAGACTACATCATCATCGACGACACCGACTCGGATCCAGATGATAGCGATGATGACTATGTTGATGAAGCTGGAGCAGATATCATGGAGTCTGCAACCGAAGAATATTTCTAGTAGATCACCCCAACAGTTGTAGTAGTCCACCATGTAAATATAGTAGTCTGAGCACTTTTGCGATAGATAGATCGATTGTATGCCCTTGTTTGATTGAATGAAGTGAATTGTTTATTTTTGCCTCATGTGCATATGGGTAGTGTTTTCTCTTTAGACCCTCTCTATTCTTAAATCTCATCTTTTCTAAACCCTCAGATGTTGGGTTTCGTAGTAATTTCAAAAAAATTCCTACGCACACGCAAGATCATGTGATGCATAGCAACGAGGGGGAGAGTGTTGTCTACGTACCCAACGCAGACCGACTGCGGAAGTGATGACACGACGTAGAGGAAGTAGTCGTACGTCTTCACGATCCAACCGATCAAGCACCGAAACTACGGCACCTCCGAGTTCGAGCACACGTTCAGCTCGATGACGATCCCCGAACTCCGATCCAGCAAAGTGTCGGGGAAGAGTTCCGTCAGCACGACGGCGTGGTGACGATCTTGATGTACTACAGCAGCAGGGCTTCGCCTAAACTCCGCTACAGTATTATCGAGGTATATGGTGGCAGGGGGCACCGCACACGGCTAAGGAATAGATCACGTGGATCAACTTGTGTGTCTAGAGGTGCCCCCTGCCTCCGTATATAAAGGAGTAGAGGGGGGAGGCTGGCCGGCCAAGCTTGGTGCGCCAGGAGAGTCCTACTCCCTCTGGGAGTAGGATTCCCCCCCCCCCAATCCTAGTTGGAATAGGATTCGCGGAGGGGGAAAAGAGGAGGAGGGGGCCGGCCACCTCTACTAGTCCTAATAGGACTAGGGGAAGGGGGGAGGCGCGCAGCCCATCTAGGGCAGCCCCTTCTCTTTTCCACTAAGGCCCACTATGGCCCATATAGCTCCCGGGGGGTTCCGGTAACCCTCCCGGTACTCTGGTAAAATCCCGATTTCACCCGGAACACTTCCGATATCCAAATATAGGCTTCCAATATATCAATCTTTACGTCTCGACCATTTCGAGACTCCTCGTCATGTCTGTGATCATATCCGGGACTCCGAACAACCTTCGGTACATCAAAATGCATAAACTCATAATATAACTGTCATCGTAACCTTAAGCGTGCGGACCCTACGGGTTCGAGAACAATGTAGACATGACCGAGACATGTCTCTGGTCAATAACCAATAGCGGGACCTGGATACCCATATTGGCTCCTACATATTCTATGAAGATCTTTATCGGTCAGACCGCATAACAACATACGTTGTTCCCTTTGTCATCGGTATGTTACTTGCCCGAGATTCGATCGTCGGTATCCAATACCTAGTTCAATCTCGTTACCGGCAAGTCACTTTACTCGTTCCGTAATACATCATCTCACAACTAACATATTAGTTGTAATGCTTGCAAGGCTTATGTGATGTGTATTACCGAGAGGGCCCAGAGATACCTCTCCGACAATCGAAGTGACAAATCCTAATCTCGAAATACGCCAACCCAACATCTACCTTTGGAGACACCTGTAATGCTCCTTTATAATCACCCAGTAACATTGTGACGTTTGGTAGCACCCAAAGTGTTCCTCCGGCAAACGGGAGTTGCATAATCTCATAGTCATAGGAACATGTATAAGTCATGAAGAAAAGCAATAGCAACATACTAAAACGATCGGGTGCTAAGCTAATGGAATGGGTCATGTCAATCAGATCATTCAACTAATGATGTGACCTCGTTAATCAAATAACAACTCTTTGTCTATGGTTAGGAAACATAACCATCTTTGATTAACGAGCTAGTCAAGTAGAGGCATACTAGTGACACTCTGTTTGTCTATGTATTCACACATGTATTATGTTTCCAGTTAATACAATTCTAGCATGAATAAACATTTATCATGAAATAAGGAAATAAATAATAACTTTATTATTGCCTCTAGGGCATATTTCCTTCAGTCTCCCACTTGCACTAGAGTTAATAATCTAGATCACATCACCATGTGATTAACTTTGATAGTTCACATCATCATGTGATTAACACCCATAGTTCACATCGCTATGTGACCAACACCCAAAGGGTTTACTAGATTCAGTAATCTAGTTCACATCACTATGTGATTAACACCCAAGGAGTACTAAGGTATTATCATGTTTTGCTTGTGAGAGAATCTTAGTCAACGGGTCTGCCACATTCAGATCCGCATGTATTTTGCAAATTTCTATGTCAACAGTGCTCTGCATGGAGCTACTCTAGCTAATTGCTCCCACTTTCAATATGTATCTAGATCGAGATTTAGAGTCATCCAGATCAGTGTCAAAACTTGCATCGACGTAACCCTTTACGGCGAACCTTTTTGTCACCTCCATAATCGAGAAATATATCCTTATTCCACTAAGGATAATTTTGACCGTTGTCCAGTGATCTACTCCTAGATCACTATTGTACTCCCATGCCAATTAGTGTAGGGTATACAATAGATCTGGTACACAGCATGGCATACTTTATAGAACCTATGACTGAGGCATAGGGAATGACTTTCATTCTCTTTCTATCTTCTGCCGTGGTCGGGCTTTGAGTCTTACTCAACTTCACACCTTGTAACACAGGCAAGAAACTTTTTCTTTGACTGTTCCATTTTGAACTACTTCAAAATCTTGTCAAGGTATGTACTCATTGAAAAAACTTATCAAGCGTCTTGATCTATCTCTATAGATCTTGAAGCTCAGTATGTAAGCAGCTTCACCGAAGTCTTTCTTTGAAAAACTCCTTTCAAACACTCCTTTTATGCTTTACAGAATAATTCTACATTATTTCCGATCAACAATATGTCATTCACATATACTTATCAGAAATGCTGTAGTGCTCCCACTCACTTTCTCGTAAATACAGGCTTCACCGCAAGTCTGTATAAAACTATATGCTTTGATTAACTCATCAAAGCGTATATTCCAACTCCGAGATGCTTGCACCAGTCCACAAATGGATCGCTGGAGCTTGCACACTTTGTTAGCTCCCTTTGGATCGACAAAACCTTCCGGTTGCATCATATACAACTCTTCTTCCAGAAATCCATTCAGGAATGCAGTTTTGACATCCATCTGCCAAATTTCATAATCATAAAATGCGGCAATCGCTAACATGATTCGGACGGACTTAAGCATCGCTACGGGTGAGAAGGTCTCATCGTAGACAATCCCTTGAACTTGTCGAAAACCTTTCGCGACAAGTCGAGCTTTGTAGACAGTAACATTACCATCAGCGTCAGTCTTCTTCTTGAAGATCCATTTATTCTCAATTTCTTGCCGATCATCGGGCAAGTCAACCAAAGTCCATACTTTGTTCTCATACATGGATCCCATCTCAGATTTCATGGCTTCAAGCCATTTTGCGGAATCTGGGCTCATCATCGCTTCCTCATAGTTCGCAAGTTCGTCATGGTCTAGTAACATGACTTCCAGAACAGGATTACCGTACCACTCTGGTGCGGATTTCACTCTGGTTTACCTATGAGATTCAGTAGTAACTTGATCTGAAGTTACATGATCATCATCATTAGCTTCCTCACTAATTGGTGTAGTAGTCACAAGAACATATTTCTGTGATGAACTACTTTCCAATAAGGGAGAAGGTACAATTACCTTATCAAGTTTTCTACTTTCCTCCCACTCACTTCTTTCGAGAGAAACTCCTTCTCCAGAAAGTTTCCGAATTTTAGCAACAAAAGTCTTGCCTTCGGATCTGTGATAGAAGGTGTATCCAATAGTTTCCTTTGGATATCCTATGAAGACGCACTTCTCCGATTTGAGTTTGAGCTTATCAGGATGAAACTTTTTCATATAAGCATCGCAACCCCAAACTTTAAGAAACGACAGCTTAGGTTTCTTGCCAAACCATAGTTCATACGGTGTCGTCTCAACGGATTTTGATGGTGCCCTTTTAACGTGAATGCAGCTGTCTTTAATGCATAACCCCAAAACGATAGTGGTAGATCAGTAAGAGACATCATAGATCGCACCATATCTAATAAAGTACGGTTATGACGTTCGGACACACCATTACATTGTGGTGTTCCAGGTGGCATGAGTAGTGAAACTATTTCACATTGTTTTTAACTGAAGGCCAAACTCGTAACTCAAATACTCTTCTCTACGATCATATGTAGAAACTTTATTTTCTTGTTACGATGATTTTTCACTTCACTCTGAAATTCTTTGAATATTTCAAATGTTTCAGACTTATGTATCATCAAGTAGATATACTCATATCTGCTCAAATCATCTATGAAGATCAGAAAATAATGATACCTGTCGCGAGCCTCAATATTCATCGGACCACATACATCAGTATGGATGATTTCCAACAAATCTGTTGCTCGCTCCATTGTTCCGAAGAACAGAGTCTTAGTCATCTTGCCCATGAGGCATGGTTCGCAAGCATCAACTGATTCATAATCAAGTGATTCCAAAAGCCCATCAGCATGGAGTTTCTTCATGCGCTTTACACCAATATGACCTAAACGGCAATGCTACAAATAAGTTGCACTATCATTATTAACTTTGCATCTTTTGGTTTCAATATTATGATTATGTGTATCACTACGATCGAGATCCAACGAACTACTTTCATTGGGTGTGTAACCATATAAGGTTTTATTCATGTAAACAGAACAACAATTTATTCTCTTACTTAAATGAATAACCGTATTACAATAAACATGATCAAATCATATTCATGCTCAACGCAAACACCAAATAACACTTATTTAGGTTTAACACTAATCCCGAAATTATAGGGAGTGTGCGATGATGATCATATCAATCTTGGAACCACTTCCAACACACATCGTCACTTCACCCTTAACTAGTCTCTGTTTATTTTGCAACTCCCATTTCGAGTTACTAATCTTAGCAACTGAACTAGTATCAAATACTGAGGGTTTGCTATAAACACTAGTAAAGTACACATCAATAACATGTATATCAAATATACTTATGTTCACTTTGCCATCCTTCTTATCCGCCAATCACTTGGGGTAGATCCGCTTCCAGTGACCAGTCCCTTTGCAGTAGAAGCACTTAGTCTCAGGCTTAGGACCAGACTTGGGCTTATTCACTTGAGCAGCAACTTGCTTGCTGTTCTTCTTGAAGTTCCCCTTCTTCCCTCTGCCCTTTTCTTGAAACTAGTGATCTTGTCAACCATCAACACTTGATGTTTTTCTTGATTTCTACCTTCGTTGATTTCAGCATCACGAAGAGCTTGGGAGTTGTTTCCGTTATCCCTTACATATTATAGTCCATCACGAAGTTCTACTAACTTAGTGATGGTGACTAGAGAATTCTGTCAATCACTATCTTATCTGGAAGATTAACTCCCATTTGATTCAAGCGATTGTAGTACCCAGACAATCTGAGCACATGCTCACTAGTTGAGCGATTCTCCTCCATCTTTTAGCTATAGAACTTGTTGGAGATTTCATATCTCTCAACTCGGGTATTTGCTTGAAATATTAACTTCAACTCCTGGAACATCTCATATGGTCCATGACGTTCAAAACGTCTTTGAAGTCCCGATTCTAAGCCTGTTAAGCATGGCACACTGAACTATCAAGTAGTCATCATATTGAGCTAGCCAAACGTTCATAACATCTGCATCTGCTCCTGCAATAGGTCTGTCACCTAGCGGTGCATCAAGGACATAATTCTTCTGTGCAGCAATGAGGATAAACCTCAAGATCACGGATCCAGTCCGCATAATTGCTACTAACATCTTTCAACTTAGTTTTCTCAAGGAACGCATTAAAATTAAGCGGAACAAAGCACGAGCCATCTATCTACAATCAACATAAACAAGCAAGATACTATCAGGTACTAAGTTCATGATAAATTTAAGTTCAATTAATCATATTACTTAAGAACTCCCACTTAGATAGACATCCCTCTAATCCTCTAAGTGATCACGTGATCCAAATCAACTAAACCATGTCCGATCATCACGTGAGATGGAGTAGTTTCATCGGTGAACATCATTATGTTGATCATATCTACAATATGATTCACGCTCGACCTTTCGGTCTCCGTGTTCCGAGGCCATATCTGTATATGCTTGGCTCGTCAAGTATAACCTGAGTATTCTGCGTGCGCAACTGTTTTGCACCCGTTGTATTTGAACGTAGAGCCTATCACACCCGATCATCACGTGGTGTCTCAGCACGAAGAACTTTCGCAACGGTGCATACTCAGGGAGAACACTTCTTGATAATTTAGTGAGAGATCATCTTATAATGCTACCGTCAATCAAAGCAAGATAAGATGCATAAAAAGATAAACATCACATGCAATCAATATAAGTGACATGATATGGCCATCATCATCTTGTGCCTGTGATCTCCATCTCCGAAGCACCGTCATGATCACCATCGTCACCGGCGCGACACCTTGATCTCCATCGTAGCATCGTTGTCGTCTCGCCAATCTTATGCTTCCACGACTATCACTACCGTTTAGTAGTAAAGCATTACATCGCGATTGCATTGCATACAATAAAGTGACAACCATATGGCTCCTGCCAGTTGCCGATAACTCGGTTACAAAACATGATCATCTCATACAATAAAATTCAGCATCATGCCTTAACCATATCACATCATAACATGCCCTGCAAAAACAAGTTAGACGTCCTCTACTTTGTTGTTGCATGTTTTACGTGGCTGCTACGGGCTTAAGTAAGAACCAATCTCACCTACGCATCAAAACCACAACGATAGTTTGTCAAATAGACTCCGTTTTAACCTTCGCAAGGACCGGGCATAGCCATACTTGGTTCAACTAAAGTTGGAGAGACAGTCGCCCGCAAGCCATCTCTGTGCAAAGCACGTCGAGGGAACCGGTCTCGCGTAAGCGTACGCGTAAGGTTGGTCCGGGTCGTCTCGTCCAACAATACCGCCGAACCAAAGTATGACATGCTGGTAGGCAGTATGACTTGTATCGTCCACAACTCACTTGTGTTCTACTCGTGCATATAACATCAACATAAATAACCTAGGCTCGGATGCCACTGTTGGGTTTCGTAGTAATTTCAAAAAAATTCCTACGCACACGCAAGATCATGTGATGCATAGCAACGAGGGGGAGAGTGTTGTCTACGTACCCAACGCAGACCGACTGCGGAAGCGATGACACGACGTAGAGGAAGTAGTCGTACGTCTTCACGATCCAACCGATCAAGCACCGAAACTACGGCACCTCCGAGTTCGAGCACACGTTCAGCTCGATGACGATCCCCGGACTCCGATCCAGCAAAGTGTCGGGGAAGAGTTCCGTCAGCACGACGGCGTGGTGACGATCTTGATACTACAGCAGCAGGGCTTCGCCTAAACTCCGCTACAGTATTATCGAGGTATATGGTGGCAGGGGGCACCGCACACGGCTAAGGAATAGATCACGTGGATCAACTTGTGTGTCTAGAGGTGTCCCCTGCCTCCGTATATAAAGGAGTAGAGGGGGGAGGCTGGCCGGCCAAGTGGTGCGCCAGGAGAGTCCTACTCCCTTTGGGAGTAGGATTCCCCCCCCCCCAATCCTAGTTGGAATAGGATTCGCGGAGGGGGAAAAGAGGAGGAGGGGGCCGGCCACCTCTACTAGTCCTAATAGGACTAGGGGAAGGGGGGAGGCGCGCAGCCCATCTAGGGCAGCCCCTTCTCTTTTCCACTAAGGCCCACTATGGCCCATATAGCTCCCGGGGGGTTCCGGTAACCCTCCCGGTACTCTGGTAAAATCCCGATTTCACCCGGAACACTTCCGATATCCAAATATAGGCTTCCAATATATCAATCTTTACGTCTCGACCATTTCGAGACTCCTCGTCATGTCTGTGATCATATCCGGGACTCCGAACAACCTTCGGTACATCAAAATGCATAAACTCATAATATAACTGTCATCGTAACCTTAAGCGTGCGGACCCTACGGGTTCGAGAACAATGTAGACATGACCGAGACATGTCTCTGGTCAATAACCAATAGCGGGACCTGGATACCCATATTGGCTCCTACATATTCTATGAAGATCTTTATCGGTCAGACCGCATAACAACATACGTTGTTCCCTTTGTCATCGGTATGTTACTTGCCCGAGATTCGATCGTCGGTATCCAATACCTAGTTCAATCTCGTTACCGGCAAGTCACTTTACTCGTTCCGTAATACATCATCTCACAACTAACATATTAGTTGTAATGCTTGCAAGGCTTATGTGATGTGTATTACCGAGAGGGCCCAGAGATACCTCTCCGACAATCGAAGTGACAAATCCTAATCTCGAAATACGCCAACCCAACATCTACCTTTGGAGACACCTGTAATGCTCCTTTATAATCACCCAGTAACATTTGTGACGTTTGGTAGCACCCAAAGTGTTCCTCCGGCAAACGGGAGTTGCATAATCTCATAGTCATAGGAACATGTATAAGTCATGAAGAAAAGCAATAGCAACATACTAAAACGATCGGGTGCTAAGCTAATGGAATGGGTCATGTCAATCAGATCATTCAACTAATGATGTGACCTCGTTAATCAAATAACAACTCTTTGTCTATGGTTAGGAAACATAACCATCTTTGATTAACGAGCTAGTCAAGTAGAGGCATACTAGTGACACTCTGTTTGTCTATGTATTCACACATGTATTATGTTTCCGGTTAATACAATTCTAGCATGAATAAACATTTATCATGAAATAAGGAAATAAATAATAACTTTATTATTGCCTCTAGGGCATATTTCCTTCATCAAATGCCTCTGAGACGTGACCCTAGATTTACCTTCCCACCGAAGCTCACCCAGTTGATCCAGCAGCAGAACACATTGATGCAGTTGCTAGTCCAGAATCAGAATCAGGGGAACAACAACAACAACCCACCACCACCACCACCACATGTTGATCACTTAGCCCGTTTTCTTAGGCTGAATCCGTCGGTGTTTTCCAGTAGCACCGAGCCGATAGTAGCAGATGATTGGCTCCGCAAGACAGCAAGGGAGTTGACCACAGTAGGATGCACAGATGCGGAAAAGGTGAAGTTTGCCGCACATCAGCTTGAAGGACCCGCATCATCATGGTGGGAGAATTTCACAGCCACTTTTCCTGTCAACATTGTCACGTGGGACCAGTTTCAGCAGGCTTTTCGTACTGCCCATGTTTCAGCAGGAGCTATGGCCATGAAGAAGCGAGAGTTTCGCAATTTGCGCCAAGGAGGACGGACAGTTGGCCAGTATGTGGAGGACTTTAGTAAGTTAGCACATTATGCCCTAGATGACATAGCTACTGATGCAGCTAAGCAGGAGAAGTTTCTGGAAGGACTGAATGATGAGTTGAGCATGCAGTTGATGGTAGCAACCTTCAACAACTACCAGGAGTTGGTAGACCGTGCTCTTATGATTGAAGGGAAGCAGCAGCAAATTGAGACCCGCAAGAGGAAGTATGGACAAGGGAAGTACAATTCAGGAGCTCAGCAGAAGCCACGTTTTACCCCTAGACCGGGAGGACATTTTCAGCATACCCATGGAGGAGGTAGCTCGCACAATCACAATGGCACCAAGAAAGGTAATGGGAATGGAGGAAGCAACGGCCAGAACCGCACCAACCCATCGACCCCAGCCAAGAGAGACCTGAGCCAAGTCACTTGTTTTAAGTGCCAGAAGACCGGACATTATGCCAATGAATGTCCTGAATCCCAGAATGGGAATGGAAATGGAAGCTCTGGAAGAAGCCGAACCCTTTCAACAGGGGACAGGTGAACCACGTTAGCGTGGAGGAGGTTGAAGAGCAGCCGGATGCAGTAATTGGTAAGTTTTTGGTTAAGTCATTTACTGCACTCCTTCTTTTTGATACTGGTGCGTCGCATTCATACATATCAAGGGAATTTGTGGAGAAGTATAACCTGCCCACCAAAGTACTTAGAACACCTATGTTAGTAAGCTCACCAAGAGCGGAGTATATGGCTAGCCAAGGATGTTTTCAAGTGCCATTGAGTATCATGTGTTTCCCTCGGATTTAATCATTTTGGAATCACAAGGATTGGATGTAATTCTGGGTATGGATTGGTTGTCGACGTATGGAGGAAACATCGATTGCGCCAGTAAGTCGATCTTACTTACCACCCCAGAAGGGAGAAGGATCAAGTATGTATCCCGGCATGTGCCAAAAAGGACTCAAGTAAATTGTCTAACAGGAGTTGTGCAGGAGGAAGTACCAGTGGTGAAAGATTTCCCTGATGTATTTCTAGAAGAATTGCCAGGCATGCCACCGGATAGAGATATTGAGTTTTTGATTGAGCTTTTGCCAGGCACAGGGCCAATATCTAAGAGACCATATAGGATGCCCGCAAAGGATTTGGTGGAGATTAAGAAGCAGATTAAGGAGTTACTGGATAAAGGATATATTCGCCCAAGTTCTTCACCTTGGGGATCGCCAGTGCTTCTAGTGGAGAAGAAGGATGGATCGTTAAGGATGGTTGTTGATTATCGAGGATTGAATGAAGTAACCATCAAGAACAAGTACCCATTACCGATGATCAATGATCTGTTTGATCGATTGTAAGGAGGTAAGGTATTTTCCAAGATCGATTTGCGATCAGGATACCACCAGTTGAAGATTCGAGAATAGGATATACCTAAGACGGCTTTTACCACCAGGTATGGGCTGTATGAGTATACCGTTATGTCATTTGGCCTGACTAACGCACCTGCATATTTTATGAACATGATGAACAAAGTGTTTATGGAGTTTTTGGATAAGTTCATCGTGGTGTACATTGATGATATCCTGGTTTACTCGAAGAATGAAGAGGAGCATAAGGATCATTTGCGTTTGGTTCTTGGAAAGCTCAGAGAACATCAATTATATGCCAAGTTTAGCAAATGTGAGTTTTGGTTGAAGGAAGTTGGATTTCTCGGACACGTTATATCTGGAGAAGGTATAGCAGTAGATCCCACTAAGGTTGATACCGTGACAAATTGGGAAGCCCCAGCAACAGTTGGAGAGATCCGGAGTTTTCTTGTACTCGCGGGATACTACCAGAGGTTTACTGAGAATTTCTCAAAGATTGCGAAGCCTATGACAAAGTTGTTGAAGAAGGATACCAAGTTCATATGGACTGAGGAATGTGAGGCTAGTTTCCAAGAGTTGAAGAAACGTTTGGTTACATCACATGTGTTGATTTTGCCAGATCAGACCAAGGATTATGAGGTGTATTGTGAAGCTTCACATCAAGGACTTGGAGCAGTGCTTATGCAGGAAGGAAGAGTTGTTTCATATGCCTCACGACAGCTTAAGCCTCATGAGTTAAATTATACTACGCATGATTTGGAGTTAGCAGCCGTAGTGCATGCATTGAAAACCTGGAGACACTTTCTCATTGGAAATCATTGTGAGGTGTACACGGACCACAAGAGTTTGAAGTATATTTTCACGCAGAAGGAGTTGAATCTCAGACAAAGGAGATGGTTGGAGCTCATCAAGGATTATGATATGAGATTGCATTATCACCCCGGAAAGGCTAACGTAGTAGCCGACGCGTTGAGTCGTAAAAGCCATGTCAACACACTAATGACGGGAGATTTACCAAGGGAGTTAGCCGAAAATCTTCGAGAGCTATGTTTGGAGATAGTCCCGAGAGGCTATTTAGCAGCATTGGAGATTCAGTCTACTTTGATGGATAAGATCAGAGAAGCCCAGAAGACCGACAAGGAGATTGCTTCTATTAAGGAGAAAATGAGCAAAGGAAAAGCTAACGGATTCCGTGAGGATGAGCACGATACCTTATGGTTTGAAGACCGTGTTTATGTGCCTAATGATTCGGAGATCAGGAAGTTGATTCTGCAAGAGGCCCATGATTCACCATATTCGATTCACCCAGGAAATACCAAGATGTATTTGGATTTGAAGGATACTTTCTGGTGGACCGGAATGAAGAAGGATATTGCGGAATATGTAGCAGTTTGTGATGTATGCCAGAGAGTAAAGGCAGAGCATCAGAAGCCAGCAGGATTGCTACAGCCATTGCCAATACCCGAATGGAAGTGGGATAAGTTAGGCATGGATTTTATTACAGGTTTACCCAGAACTCGTTCAGGATATGACTCAATATGGGTTGTAGTCGATCGTTTGACAAAGGTAGGTCATTTCATTCCAGTGAAGACTACCTATACCAGTGCAAAGTTGGCAAAGATATACATGACCAGAATCGTATGTCTGCATGGAGTTCCAAGGAGCATTGTATCAGATAGAGGAACCCAATTTACCTCAACGTTCTGGAATCAGTTGCATGAAACTTTGGGTACCAGACTGGAGTTTAGTACAGCTTTCCATCCGCAGATAGATGGACAGACCGAGAGAGTCAACCAGATTTTGGAGGATATGTTGAGAGCTTGTGCGCTAGATTATGGATCTAGTTGGGATGAGAATTTGCCATATGCAGAGTTCTCTTACAACAACAGTTATCAAACCAGTTTGAAGATGGCCCCTTTTGAAGCATTATACGGAAGAAGGTGTAGGACCCCATTGTCTTGGGATGAAGTTGGAGACCGCCAGTTGTTTGGACCGGATCTGATTAAGGAGTCT
The DNA here is from genome assembly GCF_003073215.2 of Triticum urartu. Taxonomy (NCBI): domain Eukaryota; kingdom Viridiplantae; phylum Streptophyta; class Magnoliopsida; order Poales; family Poaceae; genus Triticum; species Triticum urartu. The sequence goes on from NC_053026.1 coordinate 354,788,135, forward strand.
GAACAAAAAGTGAAATTGATTCGCGACAGGCTCAAGGTAGCTCAGTCCAGGCAGAAGAGCTACGCAGATTCTAAACGCAAGGAGACAGTTTACGAAGTCGGAGACCGAGTTTATCGTCGAGTATCTCCACTTCGAGGAGTTAAGCGGTTTGGAGTTAAGGGAAAGTTAGAGCCACGTTTTGTACTCCCATACAAAGTTTTGGAGCGTATGGGAGAAGTAGCCTATAAGTTGGAATTGCTTGAAGGATTGTCAGGAGTTCACGATGTATTCCACGTTTCCCAGTTGAAGAAGTGCCACGCAGAGATGGCCGATATACCGCTGAGAGATACAGTGCCGCTGGAAGCGATTCAGTTGGACTGTGATTTAACCTATGAGGAGAAACCAGTCAAAATTCTTGAGTATGCCAGTCGAGTCACCCGCAGCAAGGTTATCAAGTTTTACAAAGTTCAGTGGAGCCACCACACAGAAGATGAAGCCACCTGGGAACGAGAGGAAGATTTGCTGAAGAACCACCCTCACCTATTTTCTAGCCAACCCGAATCTCGAGGGAGAGATGAAGGAAATATGCCCTGGAGGCAATAATAAAGTTATTATTTATTTCCTTATAATCATGATAAATGTTTATTATTCATGCTAGAATTGTATTAACCGGAAACATAATACATGTGTGAATACATAGACAAACAAAGTGTCACTAGTATGCCTCTACTTGACTAGCTCGTTAATCAAAGATGGTTATGTTTCCTAACCATGAACAATGAGTTGTTATTTGATTAACGAGGTCACATCATTAGTTGAATGATCTGATTGACATGACCCATTCCATTAGCTTAGCACCCGATCGTTTAGTATGTTGCTATTGCTTTCTTCATGACTTATACATGTTCCTATGACTATGAGATTATGCAACTCCCGTTTATCGGAGGAACACTTTGGGTGCTACCAAACGTCACAATGTAACTGGGTGATTATAAAGGAGCATTACAGGTGTCTCCAAAGGTAGATGTTGGGTTGGCGTATTTCGAGATTAGGATTTGTCACTCCGATTGTCGGAGAGGTATCTCTGGGCCCTCTCGGTAATACACATCACATAAGCCTTGCAAGCATTACAACTAATATGTTAGTTGTGAGATAATGTATTACGGAACGAGTAAAGAGACTTGCCAGAAACGAGATTGAACTAGGTATTGGATACCGACGATCGAATCTCGGGCAAGTAACATACCAATGACAAAGGGAACAACGTATGTTGTTATGCGGTCTGACTGATAAAGATCTTCGTAGAATATGTAGGAGCCAATATGGGCATCCAGGTCCCGCTATTGGTTATTGACCGGAGACGTGTCTCGGTCATGTCTACATTGTTCTCGAACCCGTAGGGTCGCACGCTTAAGGTTACGATGACAGTTATATTATGAGTTTATGCATTTTGATGTACCGAAGGTTGTTCGGAGTCCCGGATGTGATCACGGACATGACGAGGAGTCTCGAAATGGTCGAGACGTAAAGATTGATATATTGGAAGCCTATGTTTGGATATCGGAAGTGTTCCGGGTGAAATCGGGATTTTACCGGAATACCGGGAGGGTTACCGGAACCCCCCGGGAGCTATATGGGCCATAGTGGGCCTTAGTGGAAAAGAGAAGAGGCTGCCCTAGATGGGCTGTGCGCCTCCCCCTTCCCCTAGTCCTATTAGGACTAGGAGAGGTGGCCGGCCCCCTCCTCCTCTTTTCCCCCTCCGCGAATCCTATTCCGACTAGGATTGGGGGGGGAATCCTACTCCTAGAAGGAGTAGGACTCTCATGCGCCCTCCTCCTTGGCCGGCCAGCCTCCCCCCCTCTACTCCTTTATATACGGAGGCAGGGGGCACCTCTAGATACACAAGTTGATCCACGTGATCTATTCCTTAGCCGTGTGCGGTGCCCCCTGCCACCATATACCTCGATAATACTGTAGCGGAGTTTAGGCGAAGCCCTGTTGCTGTAGTACATCAAGATCGTCACCACGCCGCCATGCTGACGGAACTCTTCCCCGACACTTTGCTGGATCGGAGTCCGGGGATCGTCATCGAGCTGAACGTGTGCTCGAACTCGGAGGTGCCGTAGTTTCGGTGCTTGATCGGTTGGATCGTGAAGACGTACGACTACTTCCTCTACGTCGTGTCATCGCTTCCGCAGTCGGTCTGCGTTGGGTACGTAGACAACACTCTCCCCCTCGTTGCTATGCATCACATGATCTTGCGTGTGCATAGGAAATTTTTTGAAATTACTACGAAACCCAACAAGAGATTCATCTTAAGGGGGGTAGGTTTGTAACATCCTAAATTTTCAAATTGGAATGATATACATTAGATCATCATTGCATATCTTATTTTATTGAATTTTGGTTGATCCTAGAAATTCTACGCAACTCAAGGACCCTCAGAGAGAGTTGGGGATTTCGTTATTTTCATATTTGAGTTTTCTCAAAATTTGAAAATAGGATCATTTGATTTTATTTATTTTATCTTCAATTATTTCTATTATCAAAATACGAGAGAGGGAATAAAATGACTTTCCCTAAAATAAAGAAACATTGAGGATTTAATAAAAAAATAAGATTTTAGTTTGGTTTTATTTGCTATTTTATTTGAATTTAGGGAAAATTGCACGTTTTCAAAAATTGCATTTAGAGCCAAAAAAAGTTCATCATGTGCTAAATATTTTATTTAGACGGAGAAAATTTGTTTTGGCATTTTTAGATTTTTATTTATCTTTCTAGAATTTCTTTTTAGTCGCAGCGAAATTGTTTAAAAAAACGCGACCCCGCGCCCGACTGGGCCAAGGGCCTAGCCGAGCAGGCTGGCCCAGCCGCCCGCCGCCGCCTCTTGCCAGGTCGGGACAGAGTCCTGACCAGCGCCGCCGCCGCCCGAGTCCGGGGAGGACTCCGCCTCCCGAGGCCGACCCCTTCCCCAAGTCACCTACCCCGCCCCCTTTATAACCCCCCCTGCAGCCCACACCGCCGCCGCCGCCCCATGCCACCAGCGCCGCCGCCGCCCCGCCGCCGCACCGCCGCCCCGCACCACCCGCCGCCGCCGGAGCCCCGAGCCGAGGTAGCCGCCGCCCGGTTTTTTCAGAAAAAGTCATTCAGTTCTTTTGAAAAAAAACCTAGTTTTCGTTTTTTTAAATAGATTGGTTTTTTCGGTTTATTTAATTAGCGAGCGTTCGCTCGTTCGTTCGTTTTAACGAACGCGTTCATCGTTTAGATCCAGTTAACGAACGTCCGTCCGTTAATCTGTTCGTCATTTTCTTTTTCTCGGATTAAATCCGCGGTTTTTCTGATCGCGATTTCTGATCCGATGTTCGTTTTAGTTTAACTTTTCGCTCGTTTATCGGAATCAGGCGATTCAAGCGCCAAAACCCTCTTTCCGTTTAACCAACTCAAACAAGTTTTTGCCACTATAAAAATTTCCCTAGATCCAGAATAGTAAACGAAGCTTGTTTCTTTTGCCTTTTGTCTTTCGCTGCTTCGTTCGATTTGGTTCTTTTGCCAACCGGAGTTCTTAAGTTGAACTTTCTGTTTAGATCTCTTATTTGAGTTTTACCTGTGCATTAGTTGAGTACTTATTGTATGCTTGTTTGTTTGCGATAGAGTACCCGGAGTGCGCCGCTTGCTACTTCGAATCACTAGGTTTTGCGGATCATCAGCAAGGCAAGTAACACTTTGATCATACTTCCAATTACCCAGTTTTATTGCATTAGATCAATCCCCACACATTGCATGATTAGGATCTAATTAAATTGTGGGTTTGGGAAGTAGTTGAGGTAGAACCTATTACCTATTTATTATCAAACCTTTGGGAGTTACTTCTACGTTTGCTTATTATGCCATGCTATGCTAGTAGACGTGGATTGGGTGAGTGAAATCCATGACAGATGTGAGATTGTTAAATTAATGGTTTATCTAAGGTGGCAACTTAAATACACATCTGGGTGGATTGAGGCACCTGGGTATTCCAGCGATTGCATGTTTTCTTTTGGACCACCACCCAGGCTCAAAGGGATCATGAGATTATTCATGCTAGAAACTTCCGTGTGCAGCCGCAAGCTATTATGGGCTCTAGCATAGTTGACTAAGTTGTGGGAACTCTTACAGTGGTAGACTAGCAGGAAAGTAGGTGTAACGGTCTACCCGATCGTAAGGTGCTAGCGCTTCTGAAAGACTATGTCTCGGTCATCCGTTTCTCAAACACCATGAAGTGCGAGAATCCCAACGGAGGCGATCGAGTCTTGCGGAGAAAAGTGCGCAAACCTCTACAGAGTGTATAAACTAATCATGGTTAGCCATGTCCCCGGTTATGGACATCTTGAGTATCTAGTACCTGGATTATCATGTGAATCTCATCATGTTACTCTAAAATTAATTTTGTTGGGTTTTGTTTAATGATGATGCTTAATTGGGATTGAGAATGCTGTCAACCATTCTCAATGTTTAACAACTACCATGATAGTTAAATAAAATTTATTCCTTTGTAGTAGGGAAAAAATGGCTTTACATAAAACTGTAACCATAGAGCTTTCCACCAGCCAAATATGCATATAGTACAACCTATTTCATTCCATTACTCTCTATGTGTTACATTGCCAGCATATTCCACGTGTTGACCCGTTTTGGGGTGCAACATTAATGTTGCAGACTTTTCAGACGACGACCAAGGTGCTTTTAGGTCGTGGTTCTATACTCAGTGATGTCGTTGGAGTTAATGGACTCACTTATCTTCCAAGCCTTCCGCTGTTATCGTTATTAGATGGCCTTAAGCCATATTTACTGTAATAAGTTCTCATTTGGAGACACTCGATGTAATAAGTGTGTGATTGCTACTCTGTTATAAATCCTTCAAGTACTGTGTGGTGTCAGCATTACTGATCCAGGGATGACACCTGAGCACAGAGATTGGACCGTTTGAGGTCTGGTCGCTACAGTGTGAGATTGCTGAGTCCCCGTGACTCACAGATTACTTCCAATACTAGTTTGCCGATGATACCGTGCAGGTGACGCAACCGAGCTCAAGGAGGAGCTCGATGAAGATCGTGTTTGTTGTGTTGTTTCGTTTCAGTTGATCAGTAGTGGAGCCCAGTTGGGACGATTGGGGATATGTGTAGCATTTGGGGTAGTCTTCTTTTATTTTAGTTCCGTAGTCGGACCTTGATTGTATCTGGATGATGTAATGCTTTATTCATGTATTGTGTGAAGTGGCGATTGTAAGCTAGCTATGTTTCTCTTTCCCTTATGTATTACATGGGTTGTGTGAAGATTACCTCACTTGTGACATTGTTTACAATGCGGTTATGCCTCTAAGTCGTGCTTCGACACGTGGGAGATATAGCCGCATCGTGGGCATTACATGTTTGTCAAGATCCGATGAATTGTGGGTTTATGATCAAGATGATTATCTATGAACAATATTTGAATCTTCTCTGAATTCTTTTATGTATGATTGGTTATCTTTGCAAGTCTCTTCGAATTATCAGTTTGGTTTGGCCTACTAGATTGATCTTTCTTGCAAAGGGAGAAGTGCTTAGTTTTGGGTTCAATCTTGCGGTGCTCGATCCCAGTGACAGTAGGGGAAACGACACGTATTGTATTGTTGCCATCGAGGATAAAAAGATGGGGTTTATATCATATTGCATGAGTTTATCCCTCTACATCATGTCATCTTGCTTAAAGCGTTACTCCGTTCTTATGAACTTAATACTCTAGATGCATGCTGGATAGCGGTCGATGTGTGGAGTAATAGTAGTAGATGCAGGCAGGAGTCGGTCTACTTGTCACGGACGTGATGCCTATATACATGATCATACCTAGATATTCTCATAACTATGCTCAATTCTATCAATTGCTCGACAGTTATTTGGTCACCCACCGTAATACTTATGCTATCTTGAGAGAAGCCACTAGTGAAACCTATGGCCCCGGGTCTATTTTCCATCATACAAATTTCCAATCTATTTTATTTTGCAATCTTTACTTTCAATTTATATCATAAAAATACCAAAAATATTTATCTTATTATTATTATCTCTATCAGATCTCACTCTTGCAAGTGGCCGTGAAGGGATTGACAACCCCTTTATCGCATTGGTTGCGAGGTTCTTATTTGTTTGTGTAGGTAAGAGGTGACTCGCGCGTGGTCTCCTACTGGATTGATACCTTGGTTCTCAAAAACTGAGGGAAATACTTACGCTGCTTTGTTGCATCACCCTTTCCTCTTCAAGGGAAAACCAACGAATGCTCAAGAGGTAGCAAGAAGGATTTTTGGCGCCGTTGCCGGGGAGATCTACGCCAAGTCAAGACATAGCAAGTACCCATCACAACTCTTACCCTTCGCATTACATTATTTGCCATTTGCCTCTTGTTTTCCTCTCCCCCACTTCACCCTTGCCATTTTATTCGCTCTCTCTTCCTTTCGCCCTCTCTTTCCGTTCGCTTTTTCTTCGCTTGTTTGCTTGTTGGATCGCTTGCTTCATCGTTATGGCTAGTCCTTTATCTATTCCTTTATCTCCCGAGAATAAGGTCCTTAATTTTAAACAAAGGGAGGCAGAAAATCTAAAAGATGTTTGGTTCAGAATTTGCAATGCGCAAAATAAATCTACTAGGAAGCAATCTACTTTCGTCTTTCTTTGCAATTTTTATGTAGGCATCACTCCTTGGAATAGATATATTCTTGATACCATTACCGGAGGAAATTTCTTGGGTAGCCATACTTTGTATCTATACCTACTATTAAAGGGAATAGATATTATTGGTTTGGTTCCACTTTGTTTCGTCCTGTTTTGAGTTTTCTCTTCTGTAAAGGTTACGCACAACATTATTAGGTACACATGACACGGATAGCCATGATCACGTACTAGAAAAATAGTAATAGGCACGTCCCTACGTCCGGACTCTAAAACACCTATAGCCAAGGTCACGTATACATATACTAGGAAAAAAGATGTACTAACCACATCGGAACTCTAAACGTAAAAGGGAAAGTACAAACGTATGTATACAAGGAATAGCAAACCAAGGACAATGCTTCACTCGGTCAAAAAAGGGAAAGGCACATGAGAACATTATTTGTGCTACAATGGACGTCCTCTCTTGAATTGGCTGTTCACAAAGACAACTATTTCACGATAGACATCCACTTTTTTTTCTAGATAGACTCCCACTTATGCACGGCTGTGTTGATTTTTTTTGCATGGTCACGGCTGTGTTATAGCAAATCAGAGGTCATATGTCACCATACATCTAAAAAATGAATATATTATTTTGATCTGTATACTTTTAGCACAAAAAATATGGTCTATTGATCTTAGTTTTATGCGCCCGCGAAAAAAAAGATCTTGATTTTTACGGTTGAGATTAAAAGATAGAAATCCAAAAAAAGATTAAAAATAGAAAAAGTTATGCCTATAACTCTTGTTATGTACACATGAATTTAAGTTAGCATGTACAATCTATACCTACTATTAAAGGGAATAGATATTTTTGGTTTGGTTTCGCTTTGTGTCGTCCTGTTTTGAGTATTTTTTATTGAAACTACCAGCAACTGCTGGATTTTTATATTATGAGGCAGGGAGCAATATTTACAAGGCCGCACACACGGTCTGAATGTAGAAGTTCAGAGAAAAGAAAAAGGCCCTAGGGAACACAATGGGTAGGGTGCTCTCTCACGTCGGACCCCAAAGGGGTGCTGCATGCATCTTGCTCCCGCCAGTCTCCATGATTCCAAGGATCCCCGAACTGCCAGGAGGATGGCCGAGGGCGCGGCTATCTTCTTCTGGAACACTTTGCGGTTGCGTTCGAGCCAAAGCTCCCATGAGATGAGTATGGTGAGAGACCGGACACTTTTCTGATGCTCAACAGATGTGGCGTTGAGGACATGAGACCAGAATGTCTCCGAGCGGTTGCTATCCGGCCAACTGTTCGGGTCGAGGGCGGCGCAGCCGTACCAGCCCGCCGCAGTGCTACAGATCCGTCGGGGCTCTGGGCAGTGCCATAGCAGGTGAACTGAGGTTTCTGGGTTGCGAACACATAGCGATGATGAAAATTGAAAATGTAGAGATGGCACTTGGACATGATCCTCTCCTCCCTGTCCTCCTCTCTCTCTCTCTCTCTCTCTCTCTCTCTGCATGATGCGCAATGGCACATGCAGCAACAGTTCACACCAGTTTTGAGTATTTTTACGTGCACTATTTTTTAGTTTTGTCCATTTGTGACAAACATACGTGCAAACAAAGAAAACTGGGACAATATGAACAAAACTAGGACGCACCTTTAAAGGAAACTTAATTGAAAATGGCCGGCCACACGTTGTAACCTGGCCCAAAAAATATACATGGGAGTCCGAACTAGCTACGAGCTGCGGGGTGCCGGCTAGCTTGATTCTTTCCCAGCTAAACACATGAGTACATGTCAAGTAGGCTGGTGGATCGATCCAGCTGCAACTACATGGCTCGATTAATTCCTCCTTGAGAACTTGCATGTGATTCAACGAACAGGTGCACAACCCTAGCTTCAATTAGTCAACTTAGTCTTTTATTAATAGATGCTTGATTTTTTTCTTTTCTGCTCTTCCTATTCAAGCGTCCATGCATCAGGTTTCATAGCTAAACTGACTACACAATAAGTAACTATTCTATAACGAGGAGAAAATGAGGTATTTTCGTATTCCTATAATTTCCTTTTTTCACTGAGTCATGTATTTCTATGTGACATGATGTGGATTTTGCATAACTTGAAACATGCTAGAGAAATATTTTGCAAGGATTGGGATCCTATCAGTGCAATGCAGATTAGCATGCACGGTACCCTTCTTTGTTCATCTTCAAGGAGAATTACTTTTTTTGTTCATCTTCAAGGCCAAAATCATATTATTATTTTCATCGTGCTTTCAGGAAAACTGATACTTACTAATGCTAATTTGCATATCTTGGTATATGCAAAGGAGTAACTGAACAACTACCCATGCAAGCTCACATTGATAATTAGCTTTTCTATAGTATTGATTGTTGAATAGTCATGCAAAGTAGCCTTTTGCAAAGATAGTGAAACCACCCAATTTTTATTCATCTGGGAATAATTGATGTTGTATCATAAATCAAATTATCGCTTATGTTTTAGGCCGTGTTTAGGCTTAAATCATCACTTGCTTACTGGGATGGGAGAGTGAGGTGATTTTTTTCTCCCGTTGCAACGTACAAACATATTTAGGTGGCACTTTTGGATGTTATTATGCCATGATGACCGTAGTTTCGATGGACAGTGGGCACAATAATTTCTCTCCCGTTGCAACGCATGGGCATATGTGCTAGTTCTTATAATGCTATGATAGATTTGTTTGGCCCACCACCTCTTTTGGTTAATGGAACTATTTTAACTTTGGAACATGTGATGCAATGGCTTGAAATTATTGAAAATAAAGTTGCCACCATAGAGTTAATTGGAAATTTGGATAGAAAGATCCATAACCAAATTACCCAATACGGATCTAAGGTAGGAGTTGCTCTTAAATTTTTTAAAGAAAAGGGACCTTTGGTTAATGAAAAGATAGATCAGGATTCCACTAGAATTGATAAAATTGAGGATATTATTACCAACCTAGGGTCTGCCTTTTCTCCTGTGAAAAACACTCCTTCTAATGCTAAGATTGCCAAATTGATGTATGTTCCTAAAAATAAGGGTGAAACTTCTAGTAAGGGAAATACGGACCTCAAATCCATAAGTGTTCACCCCAACTTTCTCACTATCCTTAAGGAACCTTTTGCTACAAATGATTTTCTCAATTTCGTGCCTAGGAGTTTGATAATTAATAAAAAGAAAGAAACTCCTAGGATTTATAGTTGTCTTATTGAAGAATTGCCTACCAAAGATGGCAATACCTAGATGTATCCTCGCTTTTATGCCTAGCTAGGGGCGTTAAACGATAGCGCTTGTTGGGAGGTAACCCAATTTTATTTTTGGTTCCTTGCTTTTTGTTCCTTTTTAGTAATAAATAATTTATCTAGCCTCAGTTTTGGTTGTGTTTTTTTGTTTAATTAGTGTTTGTGCCAAGTAGAACCGTTGGGAAGACTTTGGGGTAAGTCTTTTTGATCTTGCTGTAAAAAACAGAAACTTTAGCGCTCACGATAATTGCTGCCATGTTTTACTGGAGAGTGGTATTTAGTTAATTCTTTTTGAAGATGATTAATAGATAAATTCCTCACGTCCAGCAATTTATTTTATAATTTTTGGGGTTGCAAAAGTATTCGAAACCTACATATTACTACAGACTGTTCTGTTTTTGACAGATTCTATTTTTCGTGTGTTGTTTGCTTATTTTGATGAATCTATGGCTAGTAATAGAGTCTATGAACCATATAAAAGTTGAAATACGGTAGGTTTAACACCAATATAAATAAAGAATGAGTTCATTACAGTATCTTGAAGTGGTGGTTTGTTTTCTTTTACTAATGGAGCTCACAAGATTTTCTTTTAAGTTTTGTGTTGTGAAGTTTTCAAGTTTTGGGTAAATATTTGATGGATTATGGAACAAGGAGTGGCAAGAGCCTAAGCTTGGGGATACTCCGGAAGGCATCCCCTCTTTCGTCTTCGTCCATCGGTAACTTTAGTTGGAGCTATATTTTTATTCGCCACATGATATGTGTTTTGCTTGGAGCATCTTGTATGATTTGAGTCTTTGCTTTTTAGTTTACCACAATCACCCTTCCTGTACACACCTTTTGGGAGAGACACACATGAATTGAAATTTATTAGAATACTCTATGTGCTTCACTTATATCTTTTGAGTTGGATAATTTTTGCTCTAGTGCTTCGCTTATATCTTTTAGAGCACGGCGGTGGTTCTATTTTATAGAAATAATTGATCTCTTATGCTTCACTTATATAATTTTGAGAGTTCTTTAGAACAACATGGTAGTTCACTTTGGTTATAAATTTTAAATGCTAAGAGAAGTTGGATGCTTGATAGATTGTTTTGAGATATAAAGGTGGTAATATTAGAGGTGTGCTAGTTGAGTAATTGTGAAATTGATGAATACTTGTGTTGAAGTTGGCAAGTCCCGTAGCATGCATGTATGGTCAATGTTATGTGACAAATTTCAAGCATGGGGTGTTCTTTGATTGCTTTCCTTATGAGTGGCGGTCGGGGACGAGCGATGGTCTTTTCCTACCAATCTATCCCCCTAGGAGCATGCGCGTAGTGCTTGGTTTTGATGACTTGTAGATTTTTGCAATAAGTATGTGAGTTCTTTATGAATAATGTTGAGTCCATGGATTATACGCACTCTCGCCCGTCCATCATTGCTAGCCTCTTCGATACCGTGCATTGCCCTTTCTCACCTTGAGAGTTGGTGCAAACTTCGCCGGTGCATCCAAACCCCGTGATATGATACGCTCTATCACACATAAGCCTCATATCTTCCTCAAAACAGCCACCATACCTACCTATTATGGCATTTCCATAGCCATTCCGAGATATATTGCCATGCAACTTTCCACCGTTCCGTTTGTTATGACACGTTTCATCATTGTCATATTGCCATGCATGATCATGTAGTTGACATCGTATTTGTGGCAAAGCCACCGTTCATAATTTTTTCATACATGTCACTCTTGATTCATTGCATATCCCGGTACACCGCCGGAGGCATCCACATAGAGTCATATTTTGTTCTAAGTATTGAGTTGTAATTCCTGAGTTGTAAGTAAAAAGAAGTGTGATGATCATCATTATTAGAGCATTGTCCCAGTGAGGAAAGGATGATGAATACTATGATTCCCCCACAAGTCGGGATGAGACTCCGGATGAAAAAAAGAGAAAAGAGGCCAAAAGAAAGAAAAAAGAAAGAAGGCCCAAATAAAAAAATAAAAAAGAGAGAGAAAGAGAGAAGGGACAATGTTACTATCCTTTTTCCACATTTGTGCTTCAAAGTAGCACCATGATCTTCATGATAGAGAGTCTCCTATGTTGTCATTTTCATAAACTAGTGGGAATTTTTCATTATAGAACTTGGCTTGTATATTCCAATGATGGGCTTCCGCAAATGCCCTAGGTCTTCGTGAGCAAGCGAGTTGGATGCACACCCACTTAGTTTCTTTGATGAGCTTTCATATATTTATAGCTCTAGTGCATCCGTTGCATGGCAATCCCTACTCCTTGCATTGACATCAATCGGTGGGCATCTCCATAGCCCATTGATTAGCCGCGTCAATGTGAGACTTTCTCCCTTTTGTCTTCTCACACAACCTCAATCATCATATTCTATTCCACCCATAGTGCTATGTCCATGGCTCGCGCTCATATATTGCGTAAAAGTTGAAAGAGTTTGAAAAGGCTAAGTATGAAACAATTGCTTGGCTTGTCATAGGGGTTGTGCAAGATGAGAGCATTTTGTGTGACGAAAATGAAGCATGGCCAAACTATATGACTTTGTAGGGATAAGTTTTCTTTGGCTATGGTATTTTGATAAGACATAATTGCTTGATTGGCATACTTGGAGTATTACTATTTTTATGTCAACAATAAACTTTTATCTTGAATCTTTCGGATCTGAACATTCATGCCACAATAGAGAAAAATACATTGAAGAATATTCTAGAAAGCATTCCACATCAAAAATTCTGTTTTTATCATTTACCTACTCGAGGACGAGCAGGAATTAAGATTGGGGATGCTTGATATGTCTCCAATGTATCTATAATTTTTTATTGTTCCATGCTATTATATATTCTGTTTTGGATGTTTAATGGGATTATTTATACACTTTTATATTATTTTTGGGAGAAACCTATTAATCGGAGGCCCAGCCCAAATTGTTGTTTTTTGCCTATTTCAGTGTTTCGCAGAAAAAGAATATCAAACGGAGTCCAAACGGAATGAAACCTTTGGGAGCATGATTTTTGGAACAAACATGATCCAGAGGACTTGGAGTGGACGTCAAGCAACCAACGAGGAGGCCACGAGGCAGGGGCGCGCCTACCCCCTGGGCGCGCCCTCCACCCTCGTGGGCCCTCGTGGCTCCACCGACCTACTTCTTCCTCCTATATATACCCGTACCCTGAAAACATCCAGGAGCACCACGAAACCCTATATCCACTGCCGCAACCTTTTGTACCCAAGAGATCCCATCTTGGCGCCTTTTCTGGAGCTCCGTCGGAGGGGGCATTGATCACGGAGGGCCTCTACATCAACTCCATGGCCCCTCCGATGATGTGTGAGTAGTTTACCTCAGACCTTCGGGTCCATAGGTATTAGCTAGATGGCTTCTTCTCTCTCTTTGGATCTCAATACAAAGTTATCCTCGATTCTCTTGGAGATATATTCGATGTAATCTTCTTTTGTGGTGTGTTTGTCGAGATCCGGTGAATTGTGGGTTTATGATCAAGATTATCTATGAACAATATTTGAATCTTCTCTGAATTCTTTTATGTATGATTGGTTATCTTTGCAAGTCTCTTCGAATTATCAGTTTGGTTTGGCCTACTAGATTGATCTTTCTTGCAATGGGAGAAGTGCTTAGCTTTGGGTTCAATCTTGCGGTGCTCGATCCCAGTGACAGTAGGGGAAATGACACGTATTGTATTGTTGCCATCGAGGATAAAAAGATGGGGTTTATATCATATTGCATGAGTTTATCCCTCTACATCATGTCATCTTGCTTAAAGCGTTACTCCGTTCTTATGAACTTAATACTCTAGATGCATGCTGGATAGCGGTCGATGTGTGGAGTAATAGTAGTAGATGCAGGCAGGAGTCGGTCTACTTGTCACGGACGTGATGCCTATACACATGATCATACCTAGATATTCTCATAACTATGCTCAATTCTATCAATTGCTCGACAGTAATGTGTTCACCCACCGTAATACTTATGCTATCTTGAGAGAAGCCACTAGTGAAACCTATGGCTCCCGGGTCTATTTTCCATCATACAAGTTTCCAATCTATTTTATTTTGCAATCTTTACTTTCAATTTATATCATAAAAATACCAAAAATATTTATCTTATTATTATTATCTCTATCAGATCTCACTCTTGCAAGTGGCCGTGAAGGGATTGACAACCCCTTTATCGCGTTGGTTGCGAGGTTCTTATTTGTTTGTGTAGGTACGAGGTGACTCGCGCGTTGTCTCCTACTGGGTTGATACCTTGGTTCTCAAAAACTGAGGGAAATACTTACGCTGCTTTGCTACATCACCCTTTCCTCTTCAAGGGAAAACCAACATATGCTCAAGAGGTAGCAGACATCATCATCACTGTCATCACTCCGTCGTGCTGACGAAGCTCTCCCTCTCGACACTCTGCTGGATCGTGAGTTCGTGGGATGTCACTGAGCCGAACGTGTGTAGATCGCAAAGGTGTCATACTCTTGGTACTAGGATCGGTCGATCGTGAAGACGTACGACTACATCAACCGCGTTGTCATAACGCTTCCACTTACGGTCTATGAGGGTACGTAGACAACACTCTCCCCTCTCATTGTTATGCATCACCATGATCTCGCGTGTGCGTAGGAATTTTTTTCAAATTACTGCGTGCCCCAACAGTGGCATCCGAGCCAGGTCTATGCGTAGATGTTATATGCACGAGTAGAACACAAAGGAGTTGTGGGCATGGGTATATACATATTGCTTGCCGTCACTAGTTGTTTCTTGATTCAGCGGTATTGTTGGATGAAGCGTCCCAGACCGACATTACGCGTACGCTTACGCGAGACTGGTTCTACCGATGTGCTTCGCACACAGGTGGATGGTGGATGTCAGTTTATCCAACTTTAGTTGAATCGGATTCAATGAACAGGGTTCTTTCTGAAGATCAAAAAGCAATCACTATACCGCATTGTGGTTTTTGATGCGTAGGTAAGAACGGTTCTTGCTTAGCCCGTAGCAGCCACGTAAAACTTGCAACAACAAAGTAGAGGACGTCTAACTTGTTTTTGTAGGGCATGTTGTGATGTGATATGGTCAAGACATGATGCTAAATTTTATTGTATGAGATGATCATGTTTTGTAACGGAGTTATTGGCAACTAGCAGGAGCCATATGGTTGTCGCTTTATTGTATGAAATGCAATTGCCATGTAATTGCTTTACTTTATCACTAAGCGGTAGTGATAGTCGTATAAGCAATAGTTGCCGAGACGACAACAATGCTTTGATGGAGATCAAGGTGTCAAGCCGGTGACGATGGTGATCATGACGGTGCTTTGGAGATGGAGATCAAAGGCACAAGATGATGATGGCCATATCATATCACTTATATTGATTGCATGTGATGTTTATCCTTTATGCATCTTATTTTGCTTAGTTCGGCGGTAGCATTATAAGATGATCTCTCACTAAATTTCAAGGTATAAGTGTTCTCCCTGAGTATGCACCGTTGCTACAGTTCGTCGTGCCGAGACACCACGTGATGATCGGGTGTGATAAACTCTACGTTCACATACAACGGGTGCAAGCCAGTTTTGCACATGCAGAATACTCGGGTTAAACTTGACAAGCCTAGCATATGCAGATATGGCCTTGGAACACTGAGACCAAAAGGTCGAGCATGAATCATATAGTAGATATGATCAACATAGCGATGTTCACCATTGTAAACTACTCCATCTCACGTGATGATCGGACATCATTTAGTTGTATGGATCACGTGATCACTTAGATGATTAGAGAGATGTCTAAGTGGGAGTTCTTAAGTAATTTGATTAATTGAATTTTAATTTATCATGAACTTAGTACCTGATAGTATTTTGCATGTCTATGTTGTTGTAGACAGATGGCCCGTGTTGTTGTTCCGTTGAATTTTAACGCGTTCCTAGAGAAAGCTAAGTTGAAAGATGATGGTAGCAACTACACGGACTGGGTCCATAACTTGAGGATTATCCTCATTGCTGCACAAAAGAATTACATCCTGGAAGCACCGCTAGGTGATAAACCTGCTGCAGGAGCAATGCCAGATGTTGTCAACACCTGGCAGAGCAAAGCTCATGACTACTAGATAGTTCAGTGTACCATGCTTTACGGCTTAGAATCGGGACTTCAACGATGTTTTGAATGTCATGGAGCATATGAGATGTTCCAGGAGTTGAAGTTAATATTTCAAGAAAATGCCCGGATTGAGAGATATGAAGTCTCCAATAAGTTCTACAGCTGCAAAATGGAGGCGAATAGTTCTGTAAGTGAACATATACTCAGAATGTCTGGGTACCACAACCACTTGACTCAGCTGGGAGTTAATCTTCCTGATGATAGTGTCATTGACAGAGTTCTTCAATCACTGCCACCAAGCTACAAGAGCTTCGTGATGAACTATAATATGCAAGGGATGGATAAGACGATTCCTGAGCTCTTCGCAATGCTAAAGGCTGCGGAGGTAGAAATCAAGAAGGAGCATCAAGTTTTGATGGTCAATAAGACCACTAGTTTCAAGAAAAAGGGTAAAGGGAAGAAGGGGAACTTCAAGAAGAACACCAGGCCAGTTGCTCCTCAAGTGAAGAAACCCAAGTCTAGACCTAAACCTGAGACTGAGTGCTTCTACTGCAAAGGGACTGGTCACTGGAAACGGAACTGCCCCAAGTATTTGGTGGAGAAGAAGGATGGCAAAGTGAAAGGTATATTTGATATACATGTTATTGATGTGTACCTTACTAATGCTCATAGTAGTGCCTGGGTATTTGATACTGGTTTAGTTGCTAACATTTGCAACTCGAAACAGGGGCTATGGATTAAGCAAAGATTGGCTAAGGACGAGGTGACGATGTGCGTGGGAAATGGTTCCAAAGTCGATGTGATCGCCGTCGGCACCTACCTCCACATCTACCTTTGGGATTAGTTTTAGACCTAAATAATTGTTATTTGGTGCCAGCGTTGAGCATGAACATTATATATGGATCTTGTTTGATGCAAGACGGTTATTCATTTAAATCAGAGAATAATGGTTGTTCTATTTATATGAGGAATATCTTTTATGGTCATGCACCCTTGATGAGTGGTCTATTTTTACTAAATCTTGGTAGTAGTGATACACATGTTCATAGTATTGAAGCCAAAAGATGCAGAGTTGATAATGATAGTGCAACTTATTTGTGGCACTGCCGTTTAGGTCATATTGGTGTAAAGAGCATGAAGAAACTCCATTCTGATGGACTTCTGGAATCACTTGACTATGAATCACTTGGTACTTGCGAACCATGCCTCATGGGCAAGATGACTAAAACTCCGTTCTCCGGAACAATGTAGCGAGCAACAGAGTTATTGGAAATCATACATACTGATCTATGTGGTCCAATGAACATTGAGGCTCGTGGCGAATATCGTTATTTTCTTACCTTCACAGATGATTTGAGCAGATATGGGTATATCTACTTAATGAAACATAAGTCTGAAACATTTGAAAAGTTCAAAGAATTTCAGAGTGAAGTGGAAAATTATCGTAACAAGAAAATAAAGTTTCTACGATCTGATTGTGGAGGAGAATATTTGAGTTACGAGTTTGGTCTTCATTTGAAACAATGCGGAATAGTTTCGCAACTCACGCAACCCGGAACACCACATCATAATGGTGTGTCCAAACGTTGTAATCGTACTTTACTAGATATGGTGCAATCTATGATGTCTCTTACCGATTTACCGCTATCGTTTTGGGGTTATGCTTTAGAGACGGATGCATTCACGTTAAATAGGGCACCATCTAAATCCGTTGAGACGACACCTTATGAACTGTGGTTTGGCAAGAAATCCAACTTGTCATTTCTTAAAGTTTGGGGCTGCGATGCTTATCTGAAGAAGCTTCAACCTGATAAGCTCGAACCCAAATCGGAGAAATGTGTCTTCATAGGATACCCAAAGGAGACTGTTGGGTACACCTTCTATCACAGATCCGAAGGCAAGATATTCGTTGCTAAAAATGGATCCTTTCTAGAGAAGGAGTTTCTCTCAAAAGAAGTGAGTGGGAGGAAAGTAGAACTTGACGAGGTAATTGTACCTTCTCCCTTATTGGAAAGTAGTTCATAACTGAAATCAGTTCTAGTGATTCCTACACCAGTAAGTGAGGAAGCTAATGATGATGGTCATGAAACTTCTAATCAAGTTACTACCGAACCTCGTAGGTTAACCAGAGTAAGATCCGCACCAGAGTAGTACGATAATCCTGTTCTGGAAGTCATGTTACTTGACCATGACGAACCTATGAACTACGAGGAAGCGATGATGAGCCCAGATTCCGCAAAATGGCTTGAGGCCATGAAATCTGAGATGGGTTCCATGTATGAGAACAAAGTATGGACTTTGGTTGACTTGCCCGATGATCGGCAATCCATATAGAATAAATGGATCTTCAAGAAGAAGACTGACACTGATGGTAATGTTACTGTCTACAAAGCTCGACTTGTTGCAAAAGGTTTTCGACAAGTTCAAGGAGTTGACTACGATGAGACCTTCTCACCTATAGCGATGCTTAAGTCCGTCCGAATCATGTTAGCAATTGCCGCATTTTATGATTATGAAATTTGGCAAATGGATGTCAAAATTGCATTCCTTAATGGATATATTAAAGAAGAGTTGTATATAATGCAACCAGAAGGTTTTGTCGATCCAAAAGGTGATAACAAAGTGTGCAAGCTCTAGCGATCCATTTATGGACTGGTGCAAGCCTCTCGGAGTTGGAATATACGCTTTGATAGTGTGATCAAAGCATATGGTTTTATACAGACTTTTGGAGAAGCCTGTATTTACAAGAAAGTGAGTGGGATCTCTATAGCATTTCTGATATTATATGTAGATGACATATTATTGATCGGAAATGATACTGAATTTATGAATAGCATAAAAGGATACTTGAATAAGAATTTTTCAATGAAAGACCTCGGTGAAGCTGCTTATATATTAGGCATCAAGATCTATAGAGATAGATCAAGACGCTTAATTGGACTTTCACAAAGCACATACCTTGATAAAGTTTTGAAGAAGTTCAAAATGGATCAAGCAAAGAAAGGGTTCTTGCTTGTGTTACAAGGTGTGAAGTTGAGTCAGACTCAATGTCCGACCAATGCAGAAGATAGAGAGAAAATAGAAGGTGTTCCCTATGCTTCAGCCATAGGCTCTATCATGTATGCAATGTTGTGTACCAGACCTGATGTGTGCCTTGCTATCAGTCTAGCAGGGAGGTACCAAAGCAATCCAGGAGTGGATCACTGGACAACGGTCAAGAACATCCTGAAATACCTGAAGAGGACTAAGGATATGTTTCTCGTATATGGAGGTGACAAAGAGCTCGTCGTAAACGGTTACGTCGATGCAAGCTTTGACACTAATCTGGATGACTCTAAGTCACAAACCGGATACGTGTTTTTATTAAATGGTGGAGCTGTCAGTTGGTGCAGTTTCAAGCAGAGCGTCATGGCAGAAAATGAAGGAGTCTAGATTAAGGAGTTCATATCCGATCTAGGTGTCATACCTAGTGCATCGGGTCCAATGAAGATCTTTTGTGACAATACTAGTGCAATTGCCTTGGCAAAGGAATCCAGATTTCACAAGAGAACTAAGCACATCAAGAGACGCTTCAATTCCATCCGCGATCAAGTCAAGGAGGGAGACATAGAGATTTGCAAGATACATATGGATCTGAATGTTGCAGTCCCGTTGACTAAGCCTATCTCACGAGCAAAACATGATCAACACCAAGACTCCATGGGTGTTAGAATCATTACAATGTAATCTAGATTGTTGACTCTAGTGCAAGTGGGAGACTGAAGGAAATATGCCCTAGAGAAAATAATAAAGTTGTTATTTATATTTCCTTATATCATGATAAATGTTTATTATTCATGCTAGAATTGTATTAAACGGAAACTTAGTACATGTGTGAATACATAGACAAACAGAATGTCACTAGTATGCCTCTACTTGACTAGCTCGTTGAATGAATGATGGTTATGTTTCCTAACCATAAACATGAGTTGTCATTTGATTAACAGGATCACATCATTAGAGAATGATGTGATTGACTTGACCCATCCGTTAGCTTAGCACAATGATCGTTTAGTTTGTTGATATCGCTTTCTCCATAACTTATACATGTTCCTATGACTATGAGATCATGCAACTCCCGAATACCGGAGCAACACTTTGTGTGCTACCAAACGCCACAACATAATTGGGTGATTATAAAGGTGCTCTACAGGTGTCACCGATGGTGTTTGTTGAGTTGGCATAGATCGAGATTAGGATTTGTCACTCCGATTGTCGGAGAGGTATCTCTGGGCCCTCTCGGTAATGCACATCAATATAAGCCTTGCAAGCAATGTAACTAGTGAGTTAGTTGCGGGATGATGCATTATGGAACGAGTAAAGAGACTTGCCGGTAACAAGATTGAACTAGGTATTGAGATACCGACGATCGAATCTCGGGCAAGTAACATACTGATGACAAAGGGAACAACGTATATCGTTATGCGGTCTGACCGATAAAGATCTTCGTAGAATATGTGGGAGCCAATATGAACATCCAGGTTCCTCTATTGGTTATTGACCGGAGACATGTCTCGGTCATGTCTACATAATTCTCTAACCCGTAGGGTCCGCATGCTTAACCTTCGGTGATGATTGGTATTATGATTTTATGTGTTTTGATGAACCGAAGGTTGTTCGAAGTCTCGTATGTGATCACGGGCATGATGAGGAGTCTCGAAATGGTCGAGACATAAAGATCGATATATTGGAAGCCTATGTTTGGACATCGGAAAGGTTCTGAGTGAGTTCGGGCATATGCCGGAGTACCGGGGGATTACTGGAACCCCCCGGGGAGTATATGGGCCCTAATGGGCTTTAGTGCAGAGAGAGAGAGGCAGCCAGGGCAGGCCGCGTGCCCCTTCTCCCTCTGGTACGAATTGGACTAGGAAGGGGGCGGCGCCCCTTCCCTTCCTCCCTCTCTCCCCCTTCCTTCTCTCCTAGTCCAACTAGGGAAGGGGGGAATCCTACTCCCGGAGGGAGTAGGACTCCTCCAGGGCACGTCATAGAGGGTCGGCCCTCCCCCTCCTCCACATCCTTTATATACGGGGGAGGGGACTGAAGGAAATATGCCCTAGAGGCAATAATAAAGTTATTATTTATTTCCTTGTTTCATGATAAATGTTTATTATTCATGCTAGAATTGTATTAACCGGAAACATAATACATGTGTGAATACATAGACAAACAGAGTGTCACTAGTATGCCTCTACTTGACTAGCTCGTTGATCAAATATGGTTATGTTATCCTAACCATAGACATGAGTTGTCATTTGATTAACGGGATCACATCATTAGGAGAATGATGTGATTGACTTGACCCATTCCGTTAGCATAGCACTTGATCGTTTAGTTTGTTGTTATTGCTTTCTTCATGACTTATACATGTTCCTATGACTATGAGATTATGCAACTCCCGTTTACGGAGGAACACTTTGTGTGCTACCAAACGTCACAACGTAACTGGGTGATTATAAAGGTGCTCTACAGGTGTCTCCGACGGTACTTGTTGGGTTGGCGTATTTCGAGATTAGGATTTGTCACTCCGATTGTCGGAGAGGTATCTCTGGGCCCTCTCGGTAATGCACATCACCTAAGCCTTGCAAGCATTGCAACTAATGAGTTAGTTGCGAGATGATATATTACGGAACGAGTAAAGAGACTTGTCGGTAACGAGATTGAACTAGGTATTGAGATGCCCACAATCGAATCTCGGGCAAGTAACATACCAATGACAAAGGGAACAACGTATGTTGTTATGCGGTTTGACTGATAAAGATCTTCGTAGAATATGTGGGAGCCAATATGAGCATCCAGGTTCCGCTATTGGTTATTGACCGGAGACGTGTCTCGGTCATGTCTACATTGTTCTCAAACCCGTAGGGTCCGCACGCTTAAGGTTTCGATGACAGTTATATTATGAGTTTATGAGTTTTGATGTACCGAAGGAGTTCGGAGTCCCGGATGAGATCGACGACATGAAGAGTTGACATAGAAATTTGCAAAATACTTATGGATCTGAATGTGGCAGACCCGTTGAACTAAACTTCTCTCACAAGCAAAACATGATCACACCTTAGTACTCTTTGGGTGTTAATCACATAGCGATGTGAACTAGATTATTGAATCTAGTAAACCCTTTGGGTGTTGGTCACATGTTGATGTGAACTATGGGTGTTAATCACATGGTGATGTGAACTATTGATGTTAAATCACATGGAGATGTGATCTAGATTATTGACTCTAATGCAAGTGGGAGACTGAAGGAAATGTGCCCAAGAGGCAATAATAAAGTTATTATTTATTTCCTTATATCATAATAAATGTTTATTATTCATGCTAGAATTGTATTAACCGGAAACATAATACATGTGTGAATACATAGACAAACAAAGTGTCACTACTATGCCTCTACTTGACTAGCTCGTTGAATCAAAGATGGTTAAATTTCCTAGCCATAGACATGAGTTGTCATTTGATTAAACGGGGTCACATCATTAGAGAATGATGTGATTGACTTGACCCATTCCGTTAGCATAGCACTTGATCATTTAGTTTGTTGCTATTGCTTTCTTCATGACTTATACATGTTCCTATGACTATGAGATTATGCAACTCCCGTTTACCGGAGGAACACTTTGTGTGCTACCAAACGTCACAATGTAACTGGGTGATTATAAAGGTGCTCTACAGGTGTCTCCGACGGTACTTGTTGGGTTGGCGTATTTCGAGATTAGGATTTGTCACTCCGATTGTCGGAGAGGTATCTCTGGGCCCTCTCGGTAATGCACATCACCTAAGCCTTGCAAGCATTGCAACTAATGAGTTAGTTGCGAGATGATGTATTACCGAACGAGTAAAGAGACTTGCCGGTAACGAGATTGAACTAGGTATTGAGATGCCGACGATCGAATCTCGGGCAAGTAACATACCAATGACAAAGGGAACAACGCATGTTGTTATGTGGTTTGACCGATAAAGATCTTCGTAGAATATGTGGGAGCCAATATGAGCATCCAGGTTCCGCTATTGGTTATTGACCGGAGACGTGTCTCGGTCATGTCTACATTGTTCTCAAACCCGTAGGGTCCGCACGCTTAAGGTTTCGATGACAGTTATATTATGAGTTTATGAGTTTTGATGTACCGAAGGAGTTCGGAGTCCCGGATGAGATCGGGGACATGACGAGGAGTCTCGAAATGGTCGAGACATAAAAATCGATATATTGGACGACTATATTCGGACATCGGAAAGGTTCCGAGTGATTCGGGTATTTTTCGGAGTACTGGAGAGTTGCGGGAATTCGCCGGGGAGTATATGGGCCTTATTGGGCCATACGGGAATAGAGGAGAGAGGCCAAAAGGAAGGAGGCGCACGCCCCCCCTCTGGTCCGAATTGGACAAGGGGTGCAGCCCCCTTTTCCTTGTTCCTCTCCCCCTCTTTCCTTCTCTCTTACTCCAACAAGGGAAGGAGGAGTCCTACTCCCGGTGGGAGTAGGACTCCCCCCTTGGCGCGCTCTCCTCCTAGGCCGGCGCCTCCCCCCTTGCTCCTTTATATACGGGGGCAGGGGGCACCCCATAGACACAACAATTGATCATTGATCTCTTAGCCGTGTGCGGTGCCCCCCTCCATCATAATCCTCGATAATATTGTAGTGGTGCTTAGGGGAAGCCCTGCGACGGTAGAACATCAAGATCGTCACCACGCCGTCATGCTGACGGAACTCTTCCCCGACATTCTGCTGGATCGGAGTCCGGGGATCGTCATCGAGCTGAACGTGTGCTAGAACTCGGAGATGCCGTAGTTTCGGTGCTTGATCGGTCGGGCTGTGAAGACGTACGACTACGTCAACCGCGTTGTGCTAACGCTTCCGCTTTCGGTCTACGAGGGTACGTAGGCAACACTCTCCTCTCTCGTTGCTATGCATCACCATGATCTTGCGTGTGCGTAGGAATTTTTTTGAAATTACTACATTCCCCAACAGTGGCATCCGAGCCAGGTTTTATGCGTTGATGTTATTTGCACGAGTAAAACACAAGTGAGTTGTGGGCGATATAAGTCATACTGCTTACCAGCATGTCATACTTTGGTTCGGCGGTATTGTTGGATGAAGCGGCCCGGACCGACATTACGCGTACGCTTACGCGAGACTGGTTCTACCGACGTGCTTTGCACACAGGTGGCTAGCGGGTGTCAGTTTCTCCAACTTTAGTTGAACCGAGTGTGGCTACGCCCGGTCCTTGCGAAGGTTAAAACAGCACCAACTTGACAAACTATCGTTGTGGTTTTGATGCGTAGGTAAGAACGGTTCTTGCTAAGCCCGTAGCAGCCACGTAAAACTTGCAACAACAAAGTAGAGGACGTCTAACTTGTTTTTGCAGGGCATGTTGTGATGTGATATGGTCAAGACATGATGCTAAATTTTATTGTACGAGATGATCATGTTTTGTAACCGAGTTATCGGCAACTGGCAGGAGCCATATGGTTGTCGCTTTATTGTATGTAATGCAATTGCGCTGTAATGCTTTACTTTATCACTAAGCGGTAGCGATAGTCGTGGAAGCACAAGATTGGCGAGACGACAATGATGCTACGATGGTGATCAAGGTGTCACGCCGGTGACGATGGTGATCATGATGGTGCTTCGGAGATGAAGATCACAAGCACAAGATGATGATGGCCATATCATATCACTTATATTGATTGCATGTGATGTTTATCTTTTATGCATCTTATCTTGCTTTGATTGACGGTAGCATTATAAGATGATCTCTCACTAAATTTCAAGATAAAAGTGTTCTCCCTGAGTATGCACCGTTGCCAAAGTTCGTCGTGCCCAGACACCACGTGATGATCGGGTGTGATAAGCTCTACGTCCATCTACAACGGGTGCAAGCCAGTTTTGCACACGCGGAATACTCAGGTTAAACTTGACGAGCCTAGCATATGCAAATATGGCCTCGGAACACTAAGACCGAAAGGTCGAGCGTGAATCATATAGTAGATATGATCAACATAGTGATGTTCACCATTGAAAACTACTCCATTTCACGTGATGATCGGTTATGGTTTAGTTGATTTGGATCACGTGATCACTTAGAAGATTAGAGGGATGTCTTTCTAAGTAGGAGTTCTTAAGTAATATGATTAATTGAACTTTAATTTATCATGAAGTTAGTCCTGATAGTATTTGCATATCTATGTTGTAGATCAATAGCTCGCGTTATTGCTTCCATATGTTTTATATGTGTTCCTAGAGAAAACTAAGTTGAAAGATGTTAGTAGCAATGATGCGGATTGGATCCGTGATCTAAGGTTTATCCTCATTGCTGCACAGAAGAAATATGTCCTTGATGCACCGCTAGGTGACTGACCTATTGCAGGAGCAGATGCAGACGTTATGAACATTTGGCTAGCTAAATATGATGACTACTTGATAGTTTAGTGCACCATACTTAACATCTTAGAATCGGGATTTCAAAGACGTTTTGAACGTCATGGACCATATAAGATGTTCCAGGAGTTGAAATTAATATTTCAAGCAAATACCCGAGTTGAGAGATATGAAGTCTCCAACAAGTTCTATAGCTAAAAGATGGAGGAAAATAGCTCAAGCAGTAAGCATGTGCTCAGATTGTCTGGGTACTACAATCGCTTGAATCAAGTGGGAGTTAATCTTCCAGATAAAATAGTGATTGATAGAATTCTCTAGTCACCATCACCAAGTTAGTAGAACTTAGTGATGAACTATAATATGCAAGGGATGACGAAAACAATTCCCAAGCTCTTCGCGATGCAAAAAATTGGCGAAGGTAGAAATCAAGAAAAACATCAAGTGTTGATGGTTGACAAGACCACTAGTTTCAAGAGAAATGGCAAAGGGAAGAAGGGGAACTTCAAGAAGAACGGCAAACAAGTTGCTGCTCTAATGAAGAAACCCAAGTCTGGACCTAAGCCTGAGACTAAGTGCTTCTACTGCAAAGGGACTAGTCACTAGAAGCGGAACTACCCCAAGTGTTTGGTGGATAAGAAGGATGGCAAAGTGAACAAAGCTATATTTGATATGCATGTTATTGATGTGTACTTTACTAGTGTTTATAGCAACCCCTCGGTATTTGACACTGGTTCAGTTGCTAAGAGTAGTAACTCGAAATGGGAGTTGCAAAATAAACAGAGACTAGTTAAGGGTGAAGTGACGAGGTGTGTTGGAAGTGGTTCCAAGATTGATATGATCATCATCGCACACTCCCTATACTTTCCGGATTAGTGTTGAACCTAAATAAATGTTATTTGGTGTTTGCGTTGAGCATAAATATGATTGGATCATGTTTACTGCAATACGGTTATTCATGTAAGTTAGAGAATAATTGTTGTTCTGTTTACATGAATAAAATCTTCTATGGTCATACACCCAATGAAAATGGTTTGTTGGATCTCGATCGTGGTGATACACATTTTCATAATATTGAAGCCAAAAGATGCAAAGTTAATAATGATAGTGCAACTGATTTGTGGCACTGCCGTTTAGGTCATATTGGTGTAAAGCGCATGAAGAAAATCCATGCTGATGGGCTTTTGGAATCACTTGATTATGAATCAGTTGATGCTTGCGAACCATGCCTCATGGGAAAGATGACTAAGACTCCGTTCTCTAGAACAATGGAGCGAGCAACAGATTTGTTGGAAATCATATATACTGATGTATGTGGTCCGATGAATATTGAGGCTCGCGGCAGGTATAATTATTTTCTGATCTTCACAGATGATTTGAGCAGATATGAGTATATCTACTTGATGAAACACAAGTCTGAAACATTTGAAAAGTTCAAAGAATTTCAGAGTGAAGTGGAGAATCATCATAACAAAAATAAAAGTTTCTACGATATGATCGCAGAAGTAAAATATTTGAGTTACGAGTTTGGCCTTCAGTTAAAACAATGTAAAATAGTTTCACTACTCACGCCACCTGGAACACCATAGTGTAATGGTGTGTCTGAACATCGTAACCGTACTTTATTAGATATGGTGCGATCTATGATGTCTCTTACCGATTTACCACTATCGTTTTGGGGTTATGCATTAGAGGCAGCTACATTCACGTTAAATAGGGCACCATCTAAATCTGTTGAGATGACACCGTATGAACTATGGTTTGGCAAGAAACCTAAGCTGTCGTTTCTTAAAGTTTGAGTTTGCAATGCTTATGTGAAAAAGTCTCAACCTGATAAGCTCAAACCCAAATCGGAGAAGTGCGTCTTCATAGGATACCCAAAAGAAAATGTTGGGTACACCTTCTGTCACAGATCCGAAGGCAGGATATTCGTTGCTGAGAATGGATCCTTTCTAGAGAAGGAGTTTTCTCTTGAAAGAAGTGAGTGGGAGGAAAGTAGAACTTGATGAGGTAACTTTACCTGCTCCCTTATTGGAAAGTAGTTCATCACAGAAATCTGTTCCTGTGACTACTACACCAATAAGTGAGGAAGCTAATGATGATGATCATGTAACTTCAGATCAAGTTACTACTGAACCTCGTAGGTAAACCAGAGTGAGATCCGCACCAGAGTGGTACGGTAATCCTATTCTGGAGGTCATGTTACTTGACCATGACGAACCTACGAACTATGAGGAAGCAATGATGAGCCCAGATTCCGTGAAATGGCTTGAGGCCATGAAATCTGAGATGAGATCCATGTATGAGAACAAAGTATGGACTTTGATTGACTTAGCCATTGATCGGCGAGCCATTGAGATTAAATGGATCTTCAAGAGGAAGACAAACGTTGATAGTAGTGTTACTATCTACAAAGCTAGAATTGTCGCAAAAGGGTTTTCGACAAGTTCAAGGTGTTGACTACGATGAGAGTTTCTCACTCGTATCTATGCTTAAGTCTGTCCGAATCATGTTAGCAATTGCCGCATTTTATGAAATCTGGCAAATGGATCAACAAAACTGCATTCCTTCATGGATTTATTAAAGAAGAGTTGTATATGATGCAACCAGAAGGTTTTGTCAATCCTAAAGGTACTAACAAAATATGCAAGCTCCAGCAATCCATCTATGGACTGGTGCAAGCATCTCGGAGTTGGAATATACGCTTTGATAAGTTGATCAAAGCATATAGTTTTATACAGACTTGCGGTGAAGCCTGTATTTACAAGAAAGTGAGTGGGAGCATTACAACATTTCTGATAAGTATATGTGAATGACATATTGTTGATCGGAGATAATGTAGAATTATTCTGCAAAGCATAAAGGAAGTTTTGAAAAGAGTTTTTCAAAGAAAGACCTCGGTGAAGCTGCTTACATATTGAGCATCAAGATCTATAGAGATAGATCAAGACGCTTGATAAGTTTTTCAATGAGTACATACCTTGACAAGATTTTGAAGTAGTTCAAAATGGAACAGTCAAAGAAGGAGTTCTTGCCTATGTTACAAGGTGTGAAGTTGAGTAAGACTCAAAACCTGACCACGGCAGAAGATAGATAGAGAATGAAAGTCATTCCCTATGCCTCAGCCATAGGTTCTATAAAGTATGCCATGATGTGTACCAGACCTATTGTATACCCTGCCCTGAGTTTAGCAAGGGAGTACAATAGTGATCTAGGAGTAGATCACTAGACAACGGTCAAAATTATCCTTAGTGAAATAAGGATATGTTTCTCGATTATGGAGGTGACAAAAAGGTTCGTCGTAAAGGGTTACGTCGATGCAAATTTTGACACTGATCCAGATGACTCTAAATCTCAATCTGGATACATATTGAAAGTGGGAGCAATTAGCTAGAGTAGCTCCGTGCAGATCATTGTTGACATAGAAATTTGCAAAATACTTATGGATCTGAATGTGGCAGACCCGTTGACTAAACTTCTCTCACAAGCAAAACATGATCACACCTTAGTACTCTTTGGGTGTTAATCACATAGCGATGTGAACTAGATTATTGAATCTAGTAAACCCTTTGGGTGTTGGTCACATGTTGATGTGAACTATGGGTGTTAATCACATGGTGATGTGAACTATTGATGTTAAATCACATGGAGATGTGATCTAGATTATTGACTCTAATGCAAGTGGGAGACTGAAGGAAATGTGCCCAAGAGGCAATAATAAAGTTATTATTTATTTCCTTATATCATGATAAATGTTTATTATTCATGCTAGAATTGTATTAACCGGAAACATAATACATGTGTGAATACATAGACAAACAGAGTGTCACTACTATGCCTCTACTTGACTAGCTCGTTGAATATCAAAGATGGTTATGTTTCCTAACCATAGACATGAGTTGTCATTTGATTAACGGAGATCACATCATTAGGAGAATGATGTGATTGACTTGACCCATTCCGTTGCATAGCACTTGATCGTTTAGTTTGTTGCTATTGCTTTCTTCATGACTTATACATGTTCCTATGACTATGAGATTATGCAACTCCCGTTTACGGAGGAACACTTTGTGTGCTACCAAACATCACAACGTAACTGGGTGATATAAAGGTGCTCTACAGGTGTCTCCGAAGGTACTTGTTGGGTTGGCGTATTTCGAGATTAGGATTTGTCACTCCGATTGTCGGAGAGGTATCTCTGGGCCCTCTCGGTAATGCACATCACCTAAGCCTTGCAAGCATTGCAACTAATGAGTTAGTTGCGGAGATGATATATTACAGAACGAGTAAAGAGACTTGCCGGTAACGAGATTGAACTAGGTATTGAGATGCCCACAATCGAATCTCGGGCAAGTAACATACCAATGACAAAGGGAACAACGTATGTTGTTATGCGGTTTGACTGATAAAGATCTTCGTAGAATATGTGGGAGCCAATATGAGCATCCAGGTTCCGCTATTGGTTATTGACCGGAGACGTGTCTCGGTCATGTCTACATTGTTCTCAAACCCGTAGGGTCCGCACGCTTAAGGTTTCGATGACAGTTATATTATGAGTTTATGAGTTTTGATGTACCGAAGGAGTTCGGAGTCCCGGATGAGATCGACGACATGAAGAGGAGTCTCGAAATGGTCGAGACGTGAAAATCGATATATTGGACGACTATATTCGGACATCGGAAAGGTTCCGAGTGATTCGGGTATTTTTCGGAGTATCGGAGAGTTACGGGAATTCGCCGGGGAGTATATGGGCCTTATTGGGCCATACGGGAATAGAGGAGAGAGGCCAAAAGGAAGGAGGCGCCCCCCCTCTGGTCCGAATTGGACAAGGGGTGCAGCCCCCTTTTCCTTGTTCCTCTCCCCCTCTTTCCTTCTCTCTTACTCCAACAAGGGAAGGAGGAGTCCTACTCCCGGTGGGAGTAGGACTCCCCCCTTGGCGCGCCCTCCTCCTAGGCCGGCCGCCTCCCTCCTTGCTCCTTTATATACGGGGGCAGGGGGCACCCCATGGACACAACAATTGATCATTGATCTCTTAGCCGTGTGCGGTGCCCCCCTCCACCATAATCCTCGATAATATTGTAGCGGTGCTTAGGCGAAGCCCTGCGACGGTAGAACATCAAGATCGTCACCACGCCGTCGTGCTGACGGAACTCTTCCCCGACATTCTGCTGGATCGGAGTCCGGGGATCGTCATCGAGCTGAACGTGTGCTAGGACTCGGAGGTGCCGTAGTTTCGGTGCTTAATCGGTCGGGCCGTGAAGACGTACGACTACATCAACCGTATTGTGCTAACGCTTTCGCTTTCGGTCTACTAGGGTACGTAGACAACACTCTCCTCTCTCGTTGCTATGCATCAACATGATCTTGCGTGTGCGTAGAATTTTTTTTGAAATTACTACGTTCCCCAACAGGGGCACCCCATAGACATACAAGTTGATCATTGATCTCTTAGCCGTGTGGGGTGCCCCCCTCCACCATAATCCACCTCGGTAATATCGTTACAGTCTATGAGGGCGAAGCCCTATTCTGGTAACATCATCATCACCATCATCACGCCGTCGTTCCGACGAAGCTCTCCCTCGACACTCTTCTGGATCGTGAGTTCATGGGACGTCACTGAGCCGAATGTGTGCAGATCGCGGAGGTGCCGTACTTTTGGTACTAGGATCGGTCGATCGTGAAGACATACGACTACATCAACCGCGTTGTCATAACGCGGTCCGCTTACGGTCTATGAGGGTACGTAGACAACACTCTCCCCTCTCGTTGCTATGCATCACCATGATCTTGCGTGTGTGTAGGAATTTTTTTGAAATTATTGCGTTCCCCAACAGTTCGACCTTTCAGTCTCCAGCGTTCCGAGGCCATGTCTGTACATGCCAGGCTCGTCAAGTTTAACTCGAGTATTCCGCATGTGCAAAATTGTCTTGCACCTGTTGTATGTCAACGTAGAGTCTATCACACCCGATCATCATGTGGTGTCTCAGCACGATGAACTTTTGCAATGGTGCATACTCAGGGAGAGCACTTATACCTTGAAATTTTTATTTAAGGGATCATCTTATAATGCTACCGCCGTACTAAGCAAAATAAGATGCATAAAAGGTAAACATCACATGCAATCAAAATATGTGACATGATATGGCCATCATCATCTTGTGCTTTTGATCTCCATCTCCAAAGTATCGTCATAATCTCCATCGTCACCGGCTTGACACCTTGATCTCCATCGTTGCGTCGTGGTCGTCTCGCCAACTACTGCTTCTACAACTATCGCTAATGCGCGCATAGTGATAAAGTAAAGCAATTACATGGCGTTTGCGTTTCATACAATAAAGAGACAACTATAACGGTCCTGTCGGTTGTCAGATATCTTGCAAAACAGGATCATCTCATATAATAACGTTTTATCACATCATGTCTTGACCATATCATATCACAACATGCCTTGCAAAAACAAGTTAGACGTCCTCTACTTTGTTGTTGCAAGTTTTACGTGGCTGCTACGAGCTTCTAGTAAGAACCGTTCTTATCTATGCATCAAAACCACAACGGTGATTTATCAAGTTTGTTGTTTTAACCTTCAACAAGGACCAGCTGCAGTCAAATTCGATTCAACTAAAGTAGGAGAAACAGACACCCGCCAGCCACCTTTATGCAAAGCTAGTTGCATGTCTATCGGTGGAACCTGTCTCATGAACATGGTCATGTAAGTTTGGTCCGGGCCGCTTCATCCAACAATGCCACTGAATCAAAATAAGACATTGGTGCTAAGCAGTATGACAATCACCGCCCACAACTCTTTGTGTTCTACTCGTGCATATCATCTACGCATAGACCTGGCTCGAATGCCCCTGTTGGAGGAACGTAGCATGCAATTTCAAAAAAAATCCTACGCTCACGCAAGATCTATCTAGGAGATGCATAGAAACGAGAGGAGGAGAGTGTGTCCACGTACCCTCATAGACCGAAAAGCGGAAGCGTTTGACAACGCGGTTGATGTAGTCGAACTTCTTCTAGATCCGACCGATCAAGTACCGAACATACGACACCTTCGAGTTCTGCACACGTTCAACTCGATGACGTCCCTCGTCCTCTTGATATAGCAAAGGTGTCTAGGAAGAAGATGAGTTCCATCAGCACGACAACATGGTGACGGTGATGGTGAAGTGATTCGCGCAGGGCTTCGCCTAAGCACTACGAAGATATGACCGGAGGCATAAACTATGGAGGGGGGCGCCGCACACGGCTAACAATTGTTGATGTGTGTTCTAGGTGCCCCCTCCCCACGTATATATAGGTGGGAGGGGGAGGGCAGAATCCATGGGGCGCCCCAAGTAGGAGGAAACCTACTTGGGGGTCTCCTCCAATTCGGTCTCCCCCCCTTCCTTTTTTCAGCCGGAGAGAAAAGGGAAGGGGGAAGGAGAGAAGGAAGGGAGGCGAACCCCTTCTCCTACTTCTCCAATTCGGTCACATGCCTAAGGGGTGAGCGCCACCCCTTGTGGGCTGGTGTGCTCCCCTCTTATGGCCCTTATGACCCATATCTTCCCCCCGGGGGTTCCGGTAACCCCCCGGTACTCCGATAAATACCCGATACTACCTGGAACACTTCTGGTGTCCGAATACTATCAACCTATATATCAATCCTTACCTCTCGACCATTTTGAGACTCCTCGTCATGTCCGTGATCTCATCTGGAACTCCGAACAACATAACTCATATAATACCAAATCGTCATCAAACATTAAGCGTGCGGAGCCTACGGGTTAGAGAACTATGTAGACATGACCGAGACACCTCTCCGGTCAATAACCAATAGCGGAACCTGGATGCCCATATTGGCTCCTACATATTCTACGCGATCTTTATCGGTCGAACCGTAATGACAACATACGTTATTCCCTTTGTCCATCGGTATGTTACTTTGCCCGAGATTCGATCGTCGGTATCTACATACCTAGTTCAATCTCGTTACCGGCAAGTCTGTTTACTCGTTCCGTAATGCATCATCTTATAACTAACTTATTAGTAGCTTTGCTTGCAAGGCTTCTTATGGTGTGCATTACCAAGAGTGACCATAGATACCTCTTCGATACTCAGAGTGACAAATCCTAATCTCTATCTATGCCAACCCAACAAACACTTTTGGAGATACCTGTAGAGCATCTTTATAATCACCCAGTTACGTTGTGACGTTTGATAGCACACAAGGTATTCCTCCGGTGTCCGGTCTCATAGTCGAAGGAATATGTATTTGACATGAAGAAAGCAATAATAATAAAACTGAACGATCAATATGCTAAGCTAACGGATGGGTCTTGTCCATCACATCATTCTCCTAATGATGTGATCCTATTATCAAATGACAACTCATGTCCATGGTTAGGAAACCTTAACCATCTTTGATCAACGAGCTAGTCAAGTAGAGGCTCACTAGGGACACAATGTTTGTCTATGTATTCACACATGTATTTGGGTTTCCGATCAATACAATTCTAGCATGAATAATAAATTTTTATCATGAATAAGAAAATATAAAACAACAACTTACCGAAGAAGCACGAGGGGTGGTGGCAACTGATCGTTTGCATGAAGAAGCAAGAGGGACACTTACCGAACAGGAGGTAAGGAGCCCTGGTCGGTCAAGAAGGAGCGCCTCTTGATAAAAGATCCCATCCATGAGAATTAGGGATAGTTTGGGGTCCTCGCTAAAGCTTGGGTCGTCATCGCAGGCGTAAGTTGTCGGTTGTGGAGGCGGGAAACTTACCATTTCGACCCAATGTTTCCATCTCTGCTCGAATATGTTGAACAACTGGTCAGAAGTATAAGAACCCTGCTCGGATTGACCAAGCTATCAGATGAAGTGGCTTACACTTGGACAGGTTTATGGCAGCAAAAGCCATCGAACTTTTGTCAGCTAGTAAAATCCTCTTTCCCCCCTTGTAGATCGCTTCCAACGCTGCCGCTATTGTCGCCTGGTTTTAAAACCCTTTCTTATGGCCCGGGTGGCATCGTCGGATCCATTATATTGCCATAATGGATGTGTGCGTTGTTGAAGCTGTTGGGTTTCGTAGTAATTTCAAAAAAATTCCTACGCACACGCAAGATCATGTGATGCACAGCAACGAGGGGGAGAGTGTTGTCTACGTACCCAACGCAGACCGACTGCGGAAGCGATGACACGACGTAGAGGAAGTAGTCATACGTCTTCACGATCCAACCGATCAAGCACCGAAACTACGACACCTCCGAGTTCGAGCACACGTTCAGCTCGATGACGATCCCCGGACTCCGATCCAGCAAAGTGTCGGGGAAGAGTTCCGTCAGCACGACGGCGTGGTGACGATCTTGATGTACTACAGCAGCAGGGCTTCTCCTAAACTCCGCTACAGTATTATCGAGGAATATGGTGGCAGGGGGCACCGCACACGGCTAAGGAATAGATCACGTGGATCAACTTGTGTGTTCTAGGGTGCCTCTACCTCAGTATTATAAAGGAGCCAAGGGGGAGGGGGCGCCGGCCAGGGAGGAGGGCGCAGGAGGAGTCCTACTCCTTCCGGGAGTAGGACTCCCCCCCCCCCCCAATCCTATTCCAACTAGGATTCCCCAAGGGGGGAAAGAGAGAGAGGGGGGCCGGCCACCTTCTCCTAGTCCTAATAGGACTAGGGGAGGGGGAAGTGGCGCAGCCACCTTGGGCTGCCCCTTTCTCCTTTCCACTAAGGCCCATATGGCTCCCGGGGGGTTCCGGTAACCTCCCGGTAACCCGGTAAAATCCCGATTTCACCCGGAACACTTCCGATATCCAAACATAGGCTTCCAATATATCAATCTTTACGTCTCGACCATTTTGAGACTCCTCGTCATGTCCATGATCACATCCGGGACTCCGAACAACCTTCGGTACATCAAAATGCATAAACTTCATAATATAACTGTCATCGTAACCTTAAGCGTGCGGACCCTACGGGTTCGAGAACAATGTAGACATGACCGAGACACGTCTCCGGTCAATAACCAATAGCGGGACCTGGATGCCCATATTGGCTCCTACATATTCTACGAAGATCTTTATCGGTCAGACCGCATAACAACATACGTTGTTCCCTTTGTCATCGGTATGTTACTTGCCCGAGATTCGATCGTCGGTATCCAATACCTAGTTCAATCTCGTTACCGGCAAGTCTCTTTACTCGTTCCGTAATACATCATCTCACAACTAACTCATTAGTTGTTAATGCTTGCAAGGCTTATGTGATGTGTTACCGAGAGGGCCCAGAGATACCTCTCTGACAATCGGAGTGACAAATCCTAATCTCGAAATACGCCAACCCAACATCTACCTTTGGAGACACCTGTAATGCTCCTTTATAATCACCCAGTTACGTTGTGACGTTTGGTAGCACCCAAAGTGTTCCTCCGGCAAACGGGAGTTGCATAATCTCATAGTCATAGGAACATGTATAAGTCATGAAGAAAGCAATAGCAACATACTAAACGATTGGGTGCTAAGCTAATGGAATGGGTCATGTCAATCAGATCATTCAACTAATGATGTGACCTCGTTAATCAAATAACAACTCATTGTTCATGGTTAGGAAACATAACCATCTTTGATTAACGAGCTAGTCAAGTAGAGGCATACTAGTGACACTTTGTTTGTCTATGTATTCACACATGTATTATGTTTCCGGTTAATACAATTCTAGCATGAATAATAAACATTTATCATGATTATAAGGAAATAAATAATAACTTTATTATTGCCTCTAGGGCATATTTCCTTCAGTCTCCCACTTGCACTAGAGTCAATAATCTAGATTCACATGTAATGATTCTAACACCCATGGAGCCTTGGTGCTGATCATGTTTTGCTCGTGGAAGAGGCTTAGTCAACGGGTCTGCAACATTCAGATCCGTATGTATCTTGCAAATCTCTATGTCTCCCACCTGGACTAGATCCCGGATGGAGTTGAAGCGTCTCTTGATGTGTTTGGTCCTTTTGTGAAATCTGGATTCCTTTGCCAAGGCAATTGCACCAGTATTGTCACAAAAGATTTTCATTGGACCCGATGCATTAGGTATGACACCTAGATCGGATATGAACTCCTTCATCCAGACTCCTTCGTTTGCTGCTTCCGAAGCAGCTATGTACTCCGCTTCACATGTAGATCCCGCTACGACGCTTTGTTTAGAACTGCACCAACTGACAGCTCCACCGTTTAATGTAAACACGTATCCGGTTTGCGATTTAGAATCGTCCGGATCAGTGTCAAAGCTTGCATCAACGTAACCTTTTACGGTGAGCTCTTTGTCACCTCCATATACGAGAAACATATCCTTAGTCCTTTTCAGGTATTTCAGGATGTTCTTGACCGCTGTCCAGTGATCCATTCCTGGATTACTTTGGTACCTCCCTGCTAAACTTATAGCAAGGCACACACCAAGTCTGGTACACAGCATTGCATACATGATAGATCCTATGGCTGATGCATAGGGAACATCTTTCATATTCTCTCTACCTTCTGCAGTGGTCGGGCATTGAGTCTTACTCAACTTCACACCTTGTAACACAGGCAAGAACCCTTTCTTTGCTTGATCCATTTTGAACTTCTTCAAAATTTTGTCAAGGTATGTGCTTTGTGAAAGTCCAATTAAGCGTCTTGATCTATCTCTATAGATCTTAATGCCTAATATGTAAGCAGCTTCACCGAGGTCTTTCATTGAAAAACTTTTATTCAAGTATCCCTTTATGCTATCCAGAAATTCTATATCATTTCCAATTAGCAATATGTCATCCACATATAATATCAGAAATGCTACAGAGCTCCCACTCACTTTCTTGTAAATACAGGCTTCTCCGAAAATCTGTATAAAACCAAATACTTTGATCACACTATCAAAACGTTTATTCCAACTCCGAGAGGCTTGCACCAGTCCATAAATGGATCGCTGGAGCTTGCACACTTTGTTAGCTCCCTTTGGATCGACAAAACCTTCCGGTTGCATCATATACAACTCTTCTTCTAGAAATCCATTCAGGAATGCAGTTTTGACATCCATCTGCCAAATTTCATAATCATAAAATGCGGCAATTGCTAACATGATTCGGACGGACTTAAGCATCGCTACGGGTGAGAAGGTCTCATCGTAGTCAATCTCTTGAACTTGCCGAAAACCTTTTGCGACAAGTCGAGCTTTGTAGACAGTAACATTACCATCAGCGTCTGTCTTCTTCTTAAAGATCCATTTATTTTCAATTGCTTGCCGATCATCGGGCAAGTCAACCAAAGTCCATACTTTGTTTTCATACATGGATCCCATCTCAGATTTCATGGCTTCAAGCCACTTTGCGGAATCTGGGCTTACCATCGCTTCTTCATAGTTCGTAGGTTCATCATGATCTAGTAGCATGACTTGCAGAACAGGATTACCGAACCACTCTGGTGCGGATCTTACTCTGGTTGATCTACGAGGTTCAGTAGTATCTTGATCTGAAGTTTCATGATCATTATCATTGGCTTCCTCACTAACTGGTGTAGGTGTCACTGAAACAGTTTTCTGTGATGTACTACTTTCCAGTAATGGAGCAGGTACAGTTACCTCATCAAGTTCTACTTTCCTCCCACTCACTTCTTTCGAGAGAAACTCCTTCTCTAGAAAGGATCCATTCTTAGCAACGAATGTCTTGCCTTCGGATCTGTGATAGAAGGTGTACCCAACAGTCTCCTTTGCGTATCCTATGAAGACACATTTCTCTGATTTGGGTTCGAGCTTATCAGGTTGAAGCTTTTTCACATAAGCATCGCAGCCCCAAACATTAAGAAACGACAACTTTGGTTTCTTGCCAAACAACAGTTCATAAGGCGTCGTCTCAACGGATTTTGATGGTGCCCTATTTAACGTGAATGCGGCCGTCTCTAAAGCATAACCCCAAAACGATAGCGGTAAATCAGTAAGAGACATCATAGATCGCACCATATCCAGTAAAGTACGATTACGATGTTCGGACACACCATTACGCTGTGGTGTTCCGGGTGGCGTGAGTTGCGAAACTATTCCACAATTTTTCAAATGTACACCAAACTCGTAACTCAAATATTCTCCTCCACGATCAGATCGTAGAAACTTTATTTTCTTGTTACGATGATTTTCAACTTCACTCTGAAATTCTTTGAACTTTTCAAATGTTTCAGATTTATGTTTCATTAAGTAGATATACCCATATCTGCTTAAATCATCTGTGAAGGTGAGAAAATAACGATATCCGCCACGAGCCTCAATATTCATCGGACCACATACATCGGTATGTATGATTTCCAACAAATCTGCTGCTCTCTCCATAGTACCGGAGAACGGTGTTTTAGTCATCTTGCCCATGAGGCATGGTTCGCAAGTACCAAGTGATTCATAATCAAGTGGTTCCAAAAGTCCATCAGTATGGAGTTTCTTCATGCGCTTTATACCGATATGACCTAAATGACAGTGCCACAAATAAGTTGCACTTTCATTATCAACTCTGCATCTTTTGGCTTCAACATTATGAATATGTGTATTACTACTATCGAGATTCAATAAGAATAGACCACTCTTCAAGGGTGCATGACCATAAAAGATATTACTCATATAAATAGAACAACCATTATTCTCTGATTTAAATGAATAACCGTCTCGCATTAAACAAGATCCAGATATAATGTTCATGCTCAACGCTGGCACCAAATAACAATTATTTAGGTCTAATATTAATCCCGAAGGTAGATGTAGAGGTAGCGTGCCGACCGCGATCACATCGACTTTGGAACCGTTTCCCACGCGCATCGTCACCTCGTCCTTTGCCAGTGCTCGCTTATTCCGTAGTCCCTGTTTTGAGTTGCAAATATTAGCAACAGAACCAGTATCAAATACCCAGGTGCTACTGCGAGCTCTAGTAAGGTACACATCAATAACATGTATATCACATATACCTTTGTTCACCTTGCCATCCTTCTTATCCGCCAAATACTTGGGGCAGTTCCGCTTCCAGTGACCAGTCTGCTTGCAGTAGAAGCACTCAGTTTCAGGCTTAGGTCCAGACTTGGGTTTCTTCTCCTGAGCAGCAACTTGCTTGCCGTTCTTCTTGAAGTTCCCCTTCTTCTTCCCTTTGCCCTTTTTCTTGAAACTAGTGGTTTTGTTAACCATCAACACTTGATGCTCCTTTTTGATTTCTACCTCCGCAGCTTACAGCATTGCGAAGAGCTCGGGAATAGTCTTGTTCATCCCTTGCATATTATAGTTCATCACGAAGCTCTTGTAGCTTGGTGGCAGTGATTGGAGAATTCTGTCAATGACGCAATCATCTGGAAGATTAACTCCCAATTGAATCAAGTGATTATTATACCCAGACATTTTGAGTATATGCTCACTGACAAAACTGTTCTCCTCCATCTTGCAGCTATATAACTTATTGGAGACTTCATATCTCTCAATTCGGGCATTTGCTTGAAATATTAACTTCAACTCCTGGAACATCTCATATGCTCCATGACGTTCAAAACGTCGTTGAAGTCCCGATTCTAAGCTGTAAAGCATGGCACACTGAACTATCGAGTAGTCATCAGCTTTGCTCTGCCAGACGTTCATAACATCTGGTGTTGCTCCAGCAGCAGGCCTGGCACCCAGCGGTGCTTCCAGGACGTAATTATTCTGTGCAGCAATGAGGATAATCCTCAAGTTACGGACCCAGTCCGTGTAATTGCTACCATCATCTTTCAACTTTGCTTTCTCAAGGAACGCATTAAAATTCAACGGAACAATAGCACGAGCCATCTATCTACAATCAACATAAACAAGCAAGATACTATCAGGTACTAAGTTCATGATAAATTTAAGTTCAATTAATCATATTACTTAAGAACTCCCACTTAGATAGACATCCCTCTAATCTTCTAAGTGATTACGTGATCCAAATCAACTAAACCATAACCGATCATCACGTGAGATGGAGTAGTTTTCAATGGTGAACATCGTTTATGTTGATCATATCTACTATATGATTCACGCTCGACCTTTCGGTCTCCGTGTTCCGAGGCCATATCTGCATATGCTAGGCTCATCAAGTTTAACCTGAGTATTCTGCGTGTGCAAAACTGGCTTGCACCCGTTGTAGATGGACGTAGAGCTTATCACACCCGATCATCACGTGGTGTCTGGGCACGACGAACTTTGGCAACGATGCATGCTCAGGGAGAACACTGCTTGATAATTTAGTGAGAGATCATCTTATAATGCTACCGTCAATCAAAGCAAGATAAGATGCATAAAAAGATAAACATCACATGCAATCAATATAAGTGATATGATATGACCATCATCATCTTGTGCTTGTGATCTCCATCTCCGAAGCACCATCATGATCACCATCGTCACCGGCGCGCCACCTTGATCTCCATCGTAGCATCGTTGTCGTCTCGCCAATCTTATGCTTCCACGACTATCACTACCGTTTAGTAATAAAGTAAAGCATTACATCGCGATTGCATTGCATACAATAAAGCGACAACCATATGGCTCCTGCCAGTTGCCGATAACTCGGTTACAAAACTTGATCATCTCATACAATAAAATTCAGCATCATGCCTTGACCATATCACATCACAACATGCCCTGCAAAAACAAGTTAGACATCCTCTACTTTGTTGTTGCAAGTTTTACGTGGCTGCTACGGGCTTAAGTAAGAACCAATCTCACCTACGCATCAAAACCACAACGATAGTTTGTCAAATAGACTCTGTTTTAACCTTCTCAAGGACCGGGCGTAGCCATACTCGGTTCAACTAAAGTTGGAGAGACAGTCGCCCGCAAGCCATCTATGTGCAAAGCACGTCGAGGGAACC
Organism: Triticum urartu; assembly: GCF_003073215.2. Lineage (NCBI taxonomy): Eukaryota > Viridiplantae > Streptophyta > Magnoliopsida > Poales > Poaceae > Triticum > Triticum urartu. The sequence continues at coordinate 354,829,427 of NC_053026.1, forward strand.
GGTCTCGCGTAAGCGGACGCGTAAGGTTGGTCCGGGTCGTCTCGTCCAACAATACCGCTGAACCAAAGTATGACATGCTGGTAGGCAGTATGACTTGTATCGTCCACAACTCACTTGTGTTCTACTCGTGCATATAACATCAACATAAATAACCTGGCTCGGATGCCACTGTTGGGTTTCGTAGTAATTTCAAAAAAATTCCTACGCACACGCAAGATCATGTGATGCACAGCAACGAGGGGGAGAGTGTTGTCTACGTACCCAACGCAGATCGACTGCGGAAGCGATGACACGACGTAGAGGAAGTAGTCATACGTCTTCACGATCCAACCGATCAAGCACCGAAACTACGGCACCTCCGAGTTCGAGCACACGTTCAGCTCGATGACGATCCCCGGACTCCGATCCAGCAAAGTGTCGGGGAAGAGTTCCGTCAGCACGACGGCGTGGTGACGATCTTGATGTACTACAGCAGCAGGGCTTCGCCTAAACTCCGCTACAGTATTATCGAGGAATATGGTGGCAGGGGGCACCGCACACGGCTAAGGAATAGATCACGTGGATCAACTTGTGTGTTCTAGGGTGCCTCTACCTCAGTATATAAAGGAGCCAAGGGGGGAGGGGGGCGCCGGCCAGGGAGAGAGGCGCAGGAGGAGTCCTACTCCTTTCGGGAGTAGGACTCCCCCCCCCCAATCCTATTCCAACTAGGATTCCCAAGGGGGGAAAGAGAGAGAGGGGGGCCGGCCACCTTCTCCTAGTCCTAATAGGACTAGGGGAGGGGGAAGTGGCGCGGCCACCTTGGGCTGCCCCTTTCTCCTTTCCACTAAGGCCCATGAAGGCCCATATGGCTCCCGGGGGGTTCCGGTAACCTCCCGGTAACCCGGTAAAATCCCGATTTCACCCGGAACACTTCCGATGTACAAACATAGGCTTCCAATATATCAATCTTTACGTATCGACCATTTCGAGACTCCTCGTCATGTCCATGATCACATCCGGGACTCCGAACAACCTTCGGTACATCAAAATGCATAAACTCATAATGTAACTGTCATCGTAACCTTAAGCGTGCGGACCCTACGGGTTCGAGAACAATGTAGACATGACCGAGACACGTCTCCGGTCAATAACCAATAGCGGGACCTGGATGCCCATATTGGCTCCTACATATTCTACGAAGATCTTTATCGGTCAGACCGCATAACAACATACGTTGTTCCCTTTGTCATCGGTATGTTACTTGCCCGAGATTCGATCGTCGGTGTCCAATACCTAGTTCAATCTCGTTTCCGGCAAGTCTCTTTACTCGTTCCGTAATACATCATCTCACAACTAACATATTAGTTGTAATGCTTGCAAGGATTATGTGATGTGTATTACCGAGAGGGCCTAGAGATACCTCTCCGACAATCGGAGCGACAAATCCTAATCTCGAAATACGTCAACCCAACATCTACCTTTGGAGACACCTGTAATGCTCCTTTATAATCACCCAGTTACGTTGTGACGTTTGGTAGCACCCAAAGTGTTCCTCCGGTAAACGGGAGTTGCATAATCTCATAGTCATAGGAACATGTATAAGTCATGAAGAAAGCAATAGCAACATACTAAACGATCGGGTGCTAAGCTAATGGAATGGGTCATGTCAATCAGATCATTCAACTAATGATGTGACCTCGTTAATCAAATAACAACTCATTGTTCATGGTCAGGAAACATAACCATCTTTGATTAACGAGCTAGTCAAGTAGAGGCATACTAGTGACACTTTGTTTGTCTATGTATTCACACATGTATTATGTTTCCGGTTAATACAATTCTAGCATGAATAATAAACATTTATCATGATTATAAGGAAATAAATAATAACTTTATTATTGCCTCTAGGGCATATTTCCTTCAGAAGCGGCTTAACTACTCGGCCTATGGCCACCGCCATCACATTGATGATGGTAAGCTTGTGGTGGCCAAGGCAGGCGACTTGGGCGGCCAACCGAGCTACCTCGACACCTTCTTCATGGGGGCAGCTCCTCAGTCGTCAGGTGAACTGCTTCTTAGGCGGTGTATGAGAGAAAGGCGGGAGGCCTTGTCGCACGGGATCATCAAGCAGTACATCGGTGATGTAGAACCATTCGGTCTCCCAGGTTCCAACATTCTCTTTAGGAGTGCCGGGCAGATAACCTACCCCGACAATCCTGCACACTTCGGCATCTCTGACCTCGAAGACAGGGCCATCGCAAGAATGAGGGTCAAGGCATAAATATTTTCGCCATAACCCAAAGTGTGCCTTGCAACCAAGGAAGGCATCACAGAGAGCAATGAAGCCCAATATGTGGAGAACAGAGTTGGGAGGAAGATGATGGAGCTAGATCCCGTAAAACTCCATAAGCACCCTAAGGAATGGGTGAATAGGGAAACTAAGGCCTCTTAGAAGGAAGGGAATGAAACAAATTCTCTCCTCCCCATGAGGCATGGGGTAATTATCATTGATGACCCCTATGTCTGTGGCCTGTAGCCCAAGACAGAATGATGTGAAATCTGGATCAGGTTGATACCCCTCGGTGGAGAGTCGATTGAGCTGCGGACTAGTAACCTAACAACTTCTCCAATCCCCCTCGAGAGGACCATTAGGGCGCCTTGAAGAGCCAGGAGTTTTCGCCATTGTTGGAGCTGTAGAGGTGGCGTTGGAAGGAAGAGTTGCGTAAAGGCAAGGATGGAGCGAGCAGGGTGAAAGGTGTTACTTCCCCTGCCGCCTTTTATTTACCGCAATAATACTGGTCAAGGGGGACGCTTGAGTCCCCCAACAGTTACTCTGCGTGTTCCCTAGGCATAACATCTAGTTTGGGATGCAAATCGAGGAGAGGATTAAAAGCACCGTCAAAGGAGGATTTTTGGAACCACCATGCCTCCGTTTAAGCGAAAATACCGAGGTGTGGGGCCACTAGACCATTAAAGGTCATCGAGGAGAATGAAACTACCCTTATAAGGAATCAACCTCGGATGGTTATCCTCGGTTACAACTGAAGCATACTGTTAAAAGACTCATCAACATCCGAAGTATATCGTTGCTCGGATTTTAGCATGGCATCAAGGGTCGAACATCAAACAAAAGATTGACGGATGACATAAAGAATCGAACTCGCCTGCAAAGCCGAAGACCCGTACAATAAAACCACCCAGGAGCCTGTTTCCTTGGTTTGAAGACAAGTTAACGGGCTACTGGCGGTGTCTTGAAATAAGGGGTGCAAATCACGTCGGTCCAGTGCTCTTGGGTCGGGCCCGTATGCTGGCACTCGGTGTAATCAAGATGGAAACCACCAAAGACCTGGCGTACACTTCAAGGCGTGTTTTGAATGATAGGGATGTTTATCGCTAGATTGTAACCCAGGCACCTATAAGCTATGGGGATTTAGTTCATAGGGGAGGTTTTTGGAGATTTAGAGGTTAGAGCCCATTCATACGATCTGGAGGTAGATCATACCGTACCATGTTCCCCATCCACAATCAATTTAACAAAAGCAAGACATAGGGTTTTACCTCTTCGAGAGGGTCCGAACCTGGATAAATATCGTGCCCCTACTCTTATCATCAGTTTGGGACCTCCAACCCGAAATTCGCCAGTTTTAGCACCGACACTAATGAGGTTGAAATCGCCCCCTGTGACGGTCGACTGAAGAATCACTACAATATCTAAGCTCCCTTGAATTCAAGGGTTGTGAGAGCTCTGGGGCTGGGAGGTTCAAGTGACCACGTCACTTATTTCTTTAGAAGAATCACTCAGGTTTTTCAGGAGAACCACGATCTCTTACTAGGTGAGTAGATTTTTTAATACAGTACAATCGAAACCACTCATATACACAAACATACACTCATCCTATGAATGCATGCACGCACACCCTACCCATATGAGCTCCGCCAGGAGATTAAGCCGGCACATCATCTTGAGATTGACGAAACCGCCATAGACGCCTTCATAGTCGATGGGAATGTCTCCTCCCACTGAACGCATATCGCCAAAAGAATGTGAGGACCAATGTCAAGTCCGGGACTTAAACTCTGGTGAGCATGGGATACCTATGTCCTCCTAATCATCCAACAGAGGTATTGTTTACTGTTTGGGTCAACCATCCAACTATGTGTGTCCACCACTTGATGGGTTACGTGTCACTTAATCCTTGAACTAAAACCACGACATTTATTTTGGATCAGAGGGGCAACTTTTTTGCGAGAAAAAAAGGGTTACATGTCGCTCATGCACATCTGGTAGATTGGTACGAGGGAAATTAATGGCGCGGCCAACTATATCCATGCCTATCAAAGTGATGTATCATCGCACAGCGCACGGTTACCGCCAGCTTGGCCCATCATCGCCTCCTCTGCCTCACATGGCTGCATGGGCGCCGTAAGTCATCACCACGCCTCATGGCCCACCCATGTCTCCATATTCTCCCCTTCCCTTATTTCGGCACGCCCGAGCCATCACCATCTCCTCCACACCACACGGTTACACAGGCACTCGACCCATCACCTACTCCTCCGTGTCATATGGTTGCACGGGCGCCGGCAGATCATCACTGCCTCCTCCGCACCACACGGTTGCACAGGCACCTGACCCATCACCTCCTCCTCCCTGTCATATGGTTGCACAGGCGCCGCCAGTCCATCACGGCCTCCTCCATACCACACAGTTGCGCGGGCACCCGGCCCACACCGCCTCCTCTGCACCACAAGGCTGCACGGGCTTTGCATGTCCACCACCACGCCGCACACCCCTCCTAGCACCTCATCTTTCTCCTCTTTTTTGTGTGTGGTAATTTACGTCCAACGACGACAACGCTCGGGGCCTAGAGGAGGAGGTGACAAGGTAGACCGCCACGGCTAGCAACAGTGTTGTACATGGACGACTGTCATCTTCGGAACTTGGTCGCCTTCATCGATACACCATGGTCCACAAGGTCTGCAGTACAACTCTCGATACGTCCTTCCTCTTTCTCTGTCATCCTTTTTTTGGTAGCCTGATTCAAATTCAATCTCGCTCGCTTCAAGGCTAAACAAGCAGCAGATTATCTCACAGTGTAAGGTTTCAATCTGAAAGCCTCATCCTGCACTGCTTGAGTACCATGTCCGTGCTTGTGGATTAACAACCTCAGGTTTTTTATACATGGCAGTGCATATTAGTTTTTTCAAAAGTCAAAAGATGTTCATGTTTGACCAAGTTTCTAGAATAAACTATCAGTATCTGAAGTACTAGATAAATAAACTATAAAAGTACATATGGATGTTGATTTTTTAAAACTTGATCAAATATTGATAGGCTTGACTTTTCAAAACAAAGTATGTACTATATTTTAGAACGGAGAGAGTATTAATTAGCATATGGTTCCACGCCTAAGGAGCATAGTCTCTCATTGAACTTAATTAGCACTAAAACAATATAACAAGATGATAACTAGGTTATTTTGTGAAGATAATTTGGTTAATTATCACCGGGTCACTTATGTACACAGCTGATCAGGCCTTATTAATGCATTGATAGTGTTGCATTCAAATGAAAGCTGAGATCAATCACTTGTACTATTATGTCTTGATCCTCCCATTTCCGTCTCTTCCTCTTAGAGGCCGCTATAAATATGCTTCATTCCCTTTCCTATCGTTAGTCAGTGCAAAGCATTGCTTTTATTTCAAATATGTTCTTTCTATTTTGATTCTAACTACGCATCTAAATGATCAATACTGAAAACCAGAAGCCATATACTTTGGTGCAGTGTTGCAACTTCCAAATATTTCTCACTCCCACTATCCTTTTACTGTTATTGGAGACCATTATTGTTGGTGTTTTGTATTATTTGTATCTGACCAAGGTAAGTTATGAAATACCGGTTGGTCAAATCGTAGAGCTGTATGATTGTTGTAGATGTATACTATAATCAGAATCCTCAATTACACATATCATAATCTCTACTTCTAATGGAGCAGTTGGTACTCTCCACCGATCAATTTTCGTCCCACTAGAGATGGTTAGTTTTCGTCCTCGATCGCTATACTACCACGATACCAGTTGTAAAACGCTACGGTTCATGGACAGAAAATCGTCTTACAAAATCTACAACGGTTAACCTAAAAAAAAAATAGCCAGAAGCTCGCACCCGAATCCTCGTGCCCTCGACGCGGCCTCGGAGACCCGCCATTGCGGAACCCCTCCATCTTTCAGACCACATCGCCGCCGCCGCCGACCTCTCCCAGTCCCTCTCGTACCACGCCGCCGGCCCCCCTCCCCTCCCCTCCCCTCATCATAAAGAAGGAGAGACAGGGATGCTCTTCCTCAGACGGCGGCGGCGGCCAGATCGAGCAGGGCAGGGCACCACACGGCGCTCTCCGATCCGCCACGGTCGCAAGAGGAATCGCGCCGGATGGGAGAGGACCGTCTGCTACGACTGCTTCATGCGTCGTTGTTGGAGATGCTCGCGCGCCGGGAGCTTCCTCCGCTCTCCCCCTGCCCCGACCGTAGGTGCTCGATCTCTCGCCCTCCCTTCCCTTCTCCTCTTTGATCTTCTCTTCTATTCTCCCCACCTGATGCGCCATCCCTTTTCCCTTCCACGCACACACGCAGACGCAGCAGCAGCGCACACCGCCATTGGTTGTGGCTGGTTGTACCTCGGAGCTCCTTCCTTCCTGCTTCCTCTGATTGCGCCTCCGGGGACTAGGTAAGCCTGTCCCACCTGCTCTCTCAACATATACACGTTTGGTACTACTTGACTAGCATGAGAAATCTTAACTTTTCCTAGCGATGAACTTGTTTTCTGGATCCCAAATGGAGGATGAAGTTGAATATATATACTACAGCCGGATGATCAAGTCCAAGTATTCGTATGTTGCTATATTGTTAGTCACTAGCATGTGCCCATGGCACCCAAGCTGGCGTAGGCGCTGCAGATTGCCCTCTCGCCAAAGCCTCAACCAGGTGTGAATCCCTCCTCCACTTCTTCTGGTTTGGTTTATCTCTGCATCTGATGCGGGCGGTTGTGTGCAGTTTGCTATGATATATGTAGAAAGGACCACAACTTTTAATTTTCCCTTGTTATAATTTGTACATGAAGTCATGAAGACTTCCTCTGTGTATGAATTTGTTTTCAGTCTCATTCGACACTCTCTATTATGGTTGAATTTGGTACTTTTATTTCTGTGCAAAATGAGGGCAATATAATGTTTCTTTCATACATGATACAGCTGGTGAAATAGCTGCAGAATTACAGTGTACCTCAAATTTCATAATTGGGAACTGCAGTCATGGGTATCTTGTGGCTTCATCAGTTCATCACTATCTTATAAGGCGGGAATTACTCAGGTATGACTCACTAAACTATGGTTGAGGTTTTGAACTTTTTTTCTTTACTGATTATGTTAGAATATTCATTGCAGCACAATATTACTCATGCACTGGAAAAGACCAAATATCCAGATCGAGACATACTGGAGGAAATTTGATGAGAAGTATCATTTTTCTTGTCAGTTTACTTCTGATATAATCGCTATGAACACTGTTGATTTCATAATCAATGCACTTGATGTTTCACGATCTGTACTGCAGATTTTCAGAACACTAAGGGCATATCTTGGCTTGGAATGCTGATGGTTGGGCGAACGTCATGGATCATGGCAAGTGCGATTTTCAGAACACTAAGGGCATATCTTGGCTTGGAATGCTCATGGTTCGACGAACGTCATGGATCATGGCAAGTGCTCCTCTCCACTTCCCCTCCCTGCTAAAAATCAGTTCCAATTGTTGTACAAGTTTCCCGATATGGCTTTCTGAATTTTAATTTGTCGCTTGTTCTGTCGTACTCGGTGGTTATTGTTTGGCCTACATATAGAGGTAAATGTTTTGTATGAGATTATTTATCCGGACCTCACCGATGATTACTTGAACTCAGGTTGGACAACATATGAAATGTTAAATTTAGCAAGATATTGCGATTCGATTTCTCTTTCAATGTCATCATCCTGCAATGGATGTGTATGTCTATTTTGTCATCTAGTTGCGATGCATGGGCACTTTCATTTGATTATACAGTTCTACTGCGGGAAGGGAAATATGGACTCTGGATGTCCATTTCTGAGGTGTCAATCTGGTGCTCGGCTATATAGTACAGGGAAGAGTTCTTCTAGATCCTAATACAGGTAATCTGATTCATAGCTTAGGCGCATTTTTCTTTATTCATAGTTAGCTAATAGCAATAACATCTGCACTTTCCCTACAACCTATATTGAAGGTAAAGTAATGATTTCACATAGGCACTTTCCCTACAACCTATATCGAAGGTACTAACTGCAATATTTTCCATATGAACCTGATAAAGATAGTACTAATACCTTGAATTTCTACAAAGAATAGGTGACACCAAGTTGCCAACCATCTTTGGACCTGTCATCTTTTTCCCCACTAGGGCGCTTCCTTCAAATTTATCAATTTGGAGACATGGGTGCCCTCAAGTTGACACGCTTGTTCTTATTGTTGCTTACGTATGAATTTCCTGAGAGCTGCTTACGTATTTTTTATTCATGAATTACATGACCAATGAGTCAGGTGTGAAAATGCTTTATAAATCAAGACAACCAACATGCTGAAATTTTGGAGCAATTGCTGAAGGAAAGTACCACTTACTCTTGTTTCAAGTAGATTTCATCATTTTATTCTTAGAGTCAGCTACATAGTTAATATTGCAAAACTTATAGTTCATGGTGAAGGAAAGTACCTATTGCAAGTAGACTTCATCATCTTATTCTTAGAGACAGCTACATATGGTTAATATTGCAAAACTTAAAGTTCCGGTTTGTGATATGTACGTCCCCCTCTGCAGAAATGCTTAATACTACTATGAGAAAAGTAGGGAAATGCTCACCCTCTGCAAAATGTATTGGTTCGTCTCGCGGTCTCACCCCCAAAAATAGAGGAGAGGAGCAAGGAGCTCCTCCATCACACTCGTAGGCTCCAAGGAGCCCGTCGCCATGCATGGAGGAGAGGAGCAGGGAGCTCCGCCGCCGCATAAGGTTATATCCATTGTTGCATCTTGTAATTATTAATTTGGAATAAATCATGCAATTGGCATTTATATAAGTTTGTAGGCAAACCAAGTCTGCAACGTTTGAATATTATACTCGGTGAGTTGCTCAACTACTTACAGTCCTATTACTTGAGACTTATACTTGATCAGTTGCCGTGTACATTATTATGACATAGATGAAACCATGTCTATGTTGAAGCCAGATGGAACTGACCATCTAAACATATGTCAAATTATTGTAGTACATGCTTCAGTACTGCAAGTTGGAGTAGCAAGTAAGTATAAATCAAAAGAAAGTATTGCTTCAGTACTGACCATCTAAAAAGTTCAGTTGTTTACTGACATGTGCATCTTGTTCATCCTTTTGTTATTGAATTTGGAAACGCGTGTAAGGTTTCCGTATCTTGAAGTTATGAATACTGAGAAGTGCAAGCCTTTCTCTTCTAGAAAATTACGGAATTGGCTCACACACTATCAAATAATTTGATGCACTCTTTTTTTATTTTAAATGGTTAGGAGGAACAAGTGAAGGCTTCTATTTTGGATCAGTTCTTTTATTGCATAGTTGGATAACAATTTCTTAATGATTATTAGAATGATACTCAAACATATGAACGTTCTCCATAATCAGATTAAATCACTCCTGCAGCCTGCAACTGTAGTAAATAAAATTATTTAGATTCAAGCTAAAAAAGAATTATTCAGATTCTACCATGTATCTACTTACAAACTAAAAGAGAATGTAACCATATAATGATTATTTAGATTCAAGCTAGAAAAGAATTATCCACACGCCAACAATTTAGGTAAGAGATTTACGCCCCGCTTGGAATCGGTGTATCTATATCCTGTATTTATTTTACAAGTGTATTTTACCGGCCACGCTTGATAATCCACCTGGATAAAAAAAGATGGATGGAGGCGTGTAAATTTTACAGGTGTATAGCGCTCTGAAACGAGAATCCAATCAGGCCCTTAGATTATTTGTGTAGGTTATTATAATATATAATGCAGAGATCTCAGGGTATAAGGTGCAGCAATAAGTCTTGGTTTTATTTTGCATTTTGAGTACTGAATTACAAAAGATATGATGCTTGCACGTAATTTCAGTGTCATGATAATTTTCACTTCACAAAAAGATTGAAACATTGCTCCTACAACTGTGGTACCTGTTTGCTGTGATGGAAGGTTACGGGTAAGCTCACTTATCACAGGAAAGAAATGATTGGTTCAGTGTGCTTCACGAAATTAACTTGCCACTGCAACACAATTTACAGTTCATCAGTTTTGAGCCTAAGTTCCATTTTATTGATGCTTCCTTTATACATAGATTTATTGGCTTGCCTCTTCCTCTGCCATTTGATTTCCTTCAGATTACTTGCATCATAAATTTCAAGGTTACAGATCTGGCACTGAATGAGACAATCATTATTAGGATTGAAGGATGCTTCAATGATGCTGTCAGCAGTAAGAAACACTTGCAAATGTATGTCTCGTCTGTTTAAACGTGCGCTCTGTAAATAAATGTAGACAACTGTCACAATATTGATTAGTGCAATATTTGAATAAGTAGTAGTTTTAGATTTTGTGTAGTTGTATAGTATCTCAGTTATGAAATAAATAATAGCCTTCCACGAAATAGTTTTTTTTGCGTTGCTTTTTATAACTCAATTCATTTTCTTATTTTATAGTATTAAAACAAAATGGCCTGCCGAGATCAATATCGGTGACATAGATAGCTTTAATGGGATGATGAAGCATTTGACCTGAGACGAGTGTCGGGAGGGGCTAAGCATGATTGCGACGAGGGCGAGACGTTGCTGCGACCGTGACCGCAACCGGTGGAGCGAGGCGCCGGTGATCGTGTTTTCCGCTGGTGTTTCTGATCTGCCGTGCTCGGTTTTTGGCAGCTTCGATCCAATTGATCCCCTCCAGAAGCATTCAGGTGAGTGAGCAACTTACGCTCCACCAATGCAGGCAGTGGCGGAGCTTAGTGTAGACCAACAGGGGCCATGGCCCCCCCTTATTTTTTGCATCCATTGAAGAATAGGCTACATTATGAGCCTAATTAGTGTTTAAACTACAAATTAGCCCCTCCTTCCCTATTAACTTGGTTCCTTTTCACTAATGGCCCCCTCTTGAATTACTCTCAAGCTCTGCCACTGAATGCAGGCGTCTAGAGGTTCAACTGCGTGGGCAGGAGCTCGGTTGGTTTGCTTATATGCATTTTTTTTCTTCAACATTGGATTATTTTGGTAGTTCATGCATGTCCGTCCTCTTTATATGGTTTTTCTCATAATTCACGCCCCAAAGATAGGTTCTTTTAGTTACTACATATTTTAGTTTTTTCTGCTTACTGTCATGTCCACTTTCTTGTCTGATTAAGCAACTAATATATGAATATCTGTGCACAGTTCTACCATTTTTGCACTCACTTATGGGGCCATCTATGTTGAGTTTGTTCTGCTATTCTCCAACTTAAATCAAGAATGCAGTCTCATGTCATTGTCTTTGCTAATACAGATTGTAATGCAATCCAATTGTAGTGTCATGTTTCAGCTCCTTTTATTTTAATCGTGATGTGCATGGTTGTTCATGTTCTCTTCTTGCCATGCACTAATCGAAGTGTACATGTAGATGCTCAAAATTGCTTATCATCAAATTACTTGACTTATGTACTGCTTGGACTTGTTTAATTAAAGAGACGTCTCTTTAAATTGACTATATTTACTTGTCACACATCATTTGGGTCTTTTGCATTGCCGAGAGTTGTTACCCGAAAGTTCATACATTGTATAATTTCTTGTTATCCTTCTGTGCATGGAGTCATCTTCTGGGTAGTACAATCCAGGTCGACCATGCTGAGATAATCATCATTTTAATTATGACAGCTTACCAAGTTTAATATTTCAGTTCTCCGAAACATAATCTGATTATGACAGCTTATCAAATTTAATATTCTGCACATGGTGAACTTCATCAAATTAGGATACGGATACCTACTTGTTTTATCATTCTATCAGCAACCTAAGCTCTTACTATAAGATATTAAACCCATTTGTATTTCAGACCTTGCACGCTTCTGATGGGGAAGAAAAAAGTGACTTGTCCCTATGGAGACAATGGATCTCTGTATCAAGGTGATGTTGGTTCGACAAATGGATATCTCTACCTTTTGTTTTCTAAAGAGTTGTGTCTGAAACATGGTGGAACGACGGGGAAATAGAATAGAGGGTCTATAATGAAAAGATGTTTTATTTTGAGCACCATGTAGAACTTGTTCTCAGTATACTATGCCATTTTTCATATGTTAACATGTGCTTCCAAATAAGTTCTATTAGTTTAGAAAAATGTAATCCTGCAAAAAACAATTCCACATTTAAATTTTAAATTTTATTATATATTGTATACGAGCTTATTTTAATTTTTTTAATTTAATATATGTTTATATGTTTACTTTTGAAGATCAATATAAAAACCATTGGCTTTGTATGTTGCTTTAAAAATGTCGATTGACTAAGTTACTGACATAACTATGATGGACTGAAATTAATCGAGTTTTATACAAGGAAAATGATTCCTTTCAGGCTGCCGGCGGAAGCTTACGCCAGTCGCCCGTGATTCGTTCAATCGCGTCTCATCTACCGGTTCTCCCTAATGCACACATCCAGGCGATTCAATCCCCTCCTTCATCCTTACCTCATGAGGAAACCGCCAGCCACTCGTTCTGTCTCATTCCTCTCATCTCTCAAGCTCGTTTTGTCCCTCTCTCACAGCACCTTTTTTCTCCTTTTCATCTAGCGTCACTACCGGACGTAGTTGCGAGGGTGAATGTGGGGGGCAGGTGGCGAGCCGAATGCAAGTGCAAGTGAGGCGTCTGGCGACGGGCAGCAAGGACGAACGCGTGCACGAGCCGTGCTGCTGCAGGAGGCGCCGCAACGTGATGCAACTGAGGAGCTACAACCGCCGGTTAGTGAAGCTGCAACTGTCAGATGGTGCCTACATTCAGACGGCCGGCAACGATGACTGCCCGACTGCCGGCTGCGTGTGGAGACAAGCATGGCGAGATGGAAAGCTGCGACAGGCAAAGATTTTTGCTGGAACCGGTGACATGTTTTGTTGGGACTGACAGGGCGATGTGCTACGACGGTGACGCAGGGGCGGCGACGGTATGTTGGGACCGGGAAGACGAATAACTTCAACCGACAATGATATTTGCTGGAACCAGTGGCATGTTTTGTTGGGACCGGAGGAGCGACGTGCTTGCATCGGTGACGGTGTGCGGGGACCAGCAAGACGAAAAGCTACAACCGCCAATGATTTTTGCTGGAACCATTCATGATGGCACCGCGACACGTGACACGGGGGGGGGGGGGGGGGGGGGGGGGGGTCGCGTTTTTGCTGCACCTATTATCATTTTTGCTACGCCCGATGTTGAAGATGCTATGGTGACGGGGCTCGTCGCTGCAACCATTGGAAGGCCAGACAAGTGCTTCCTGCTTCCTAGGAAGGCAAGGAATCAAGTACTGCAACGTCCGCCACTTTTTGCTGCGACAACCTTTGGATGGGCGCAGCGAGCCGCGGCGCTGCAAGCGGTCGATGAGGGGGTCATGCGCTATCTTTCCTACGACGAGGGACGGAACGAGCACCGAGGTGCCTCGAGCTGGTGGGCGCGAGATGAATTTTAGGCGGCTGTTCCATGTCTATTTTTGCTTGTTATGACAGAGATGGAGATAGATTATGTCGATATTCAGCAACGATCTATCACAAGGGTCCTAAGACGATGTTTTTGGAAGAGGCTAAAAATTCATTGAATTTTATACAACAACACAAATATATATATGTGTAAATGAAAAAATAATTAAAATGCCCGTGGCAACGCATGGGCATGCAACTGGAGGTCGTCACTCATCAGGTTGCAACTACACTTTCCCCTGATTTCTTCTCAGTAGTTTATAACATGCACTTTTATCTTCTAAAAATATTAGGGTTGTGTAAATATTACTCGAATTTAGTCTATTTTGGACAGCCCAATAACTATTTCAGAAATTCCTAATAAATTCTAGAGGCCCACTTAGCCCATTTGTGCAAGGCAAGGGATACTACTAAAGTTTAGTCCCATATTGCTAGTTTAGTGGGAGTTGGACCTCCTTATAAGGGAGGTTCTTTCCCCACTTGTACGAGCATGAGAACAAGAGGGATATCCACGCGCGCTCCTCCGCCGCTCGCCTCGCCACGCCACGCCTCGCCGCGCCGCGCCGCGCCGCGGGTTGCGGGAATGAGCCGAGCCGATAAGAGAGGTCGCTCCTCTCCAGAGAGACACAACAGAAGCTCCTCTTCCTCTCGCCACAAAGTTCCGACCACTGCGCTGCTGCTACGTTCTTCCCCAGCCCGTCTTGCGGCCGAAACCGCACCTTTTGAGTCCTGTACGGGAGAAGGGTGATAAGGTTTTTGGGGAGCGCTCAGCGCGACTACTGGCTGCTTCATCACGGACGATCCGGTCGCCGACGACTACTTCCCCGACGTCCACGACCTCCTCGACGACATGGCAGGCGAGGACACCGACCCCAAGTCCAGCGCTTCTGCTGCTGCTGTCCCGTACGTATTCTTGTCTTTCCTGTTAAAGGTTCTGCCGCAGTTCCTTGTTCTAGTCCTTGTCCTACACATGATAGGTTCTACTTCATATATGCTACTTGCTATACTGTCTGCTTTAGATATGATAGGCTACGGTTCATATATGCAGAAGCTATTTACCTTCTCTCTGTCAGAACGCATGACTTGTTTTATCTCTACTATATTAGTCATGCGTTATCTAGTATTTCTATTAATAAAATTATTTGGTAAATTGCTCATATTTCCAACAATCCAAAAACCTTATTATAGGCAATTTACCCCAAGTGGTTTTGCTGCTTCCATGAGACCTCCTATGTTTGAGGGTATCCACTATAAGAGGTGGCAAGTGAGAGCAGTCTTATGGTTTCAAACCATGATTTGCTATGACGCCACTCTCGGCAAACCTGAAGGAGAGCTTGATGCTCAACAGGCACAAGCTTTTCAGAAAATGGATACTCTGTTTAAGGCTGCTCTCTTGAGTGTTCTTGGTGAGAACATAGTTGATGCTTATGCGTCAATTGATAATGGAAAAGATATGTGGGATGCACTCGAGGCCAAGTTTGGGGTCTTGGATGCTGGCACTGAGCTGTACATCATGGAGCAATTCTATGATTACAGGATGACTGAAGAGCGCTCCGTGGTTGAGCAAGTTCATGAGATACAGTCATTTGCTAGAGAACTTGAGCACTTCAGTTGTATGCTACCGGACAAGTTTGTTGCCGGAGATATCATCACTAAGCTTCCTCCTTCATGGAGGAACTTTGCTACCTTGCTGAAGCATAAGAGGCAGGAGTTTTCCGTCCCGGATCTCATTGGCACTCTTGATGTGGAAGAAAAGGCGAGAGCAAAGGACACACGTGCTCGAGGTATTGAGGGAGGATCTAGTGCCAATGTGGTACAGAAGCAGAACTTCCAGCCCCACAAGTTCAAGAACAAGGGCAAGTTTGATGGAAAAGCAAAGTTTGATGGGAAGAACAAGGCTGTGCAACACACAAACTTCAAGAAGAAGAATGGTAAGAAGAAAGGTGCTTGTCATGTGTGTGGGATCCTGATCATTGGGCTCCTAGTTGCCCTAATCGCCATGACAAGCGTCATCCTGGGAAAGGCGGCAAGACCGCTAATGTTGTCATTGGAGACACTAACATGAAGGATGCTGGGTATGGTATATTTCCCACTATTCTTTCAGTATGTCATTCTCCTGACTGGTTGATTGACACGGGTGCTAATGTGCATGTATGCGATGATATTTCCATGTTTTTGTCTTATAAGACCGCAGGGACTTCAACCGTGCTGATGGGCAACGGTTCAAGTGCTTCTGTTCGTGGTGTTGCCACGGTCGATCTGAAGTTTACTTCCGGAAAGATCGTGCGGCTGAAGAATGTGCATTATGTCCCCTCCGTCAATAAAAATCTTGTTAGCGGATCTCTTCTGTGTAGAGATGGCTACAAGCTTGTCTTTGAGTCGAATAAATTTGTAATATCCAAGTATGGAACCTTTGTTGGTAAAGGCTATGAGTCAGGAGGCTTGTTTCGTTTATCCTTATCAGACGTTTGCAATAAAGTTGTTAATCATATTTGCAACAATAGTGAATCCAATGTGTGGCATTCACGTCTTTGTCATGTTAACTTTGGTTGCATGTCGCGACTAGCGAAGTTGAACTTAATCCCTAGTTTCACCACCGTTAAGGGATCTAAGTGTCAAGTGTGTGTGCAAGCTAAGCAACCTCGTAAGTCTCACACGACTGCGGAAATAAGAAATCTTGCACCACTAGAGCTCATACATTCAGATCTATGTGAAATGAATGGTGTGTTGACAAAAGGTGGAAAGAAATATTTCATGACGTTAATTGATGACTCCACTAGATACTGCCGTGTGTATTTTCTGAAATCTAAGGATGAGGCTTTGAACTTTTTCAAGATCTATAAAGCTGAAGTGGAAAACCAACTTGATCGAAAAATCAAGAGGCTTAGGTCCGACCGTGGTGGAGAGTATTTTTCCAATGAGTTTGATGCTTTTTGTGCGGAACATGGTATAATCCATGAGAGGACTCCTCCCTACTCACCTCAGTCAAATTGGGTGGCCGAAAGAAAGAACCGTACTCTAACTGATTTGGTTAACGCCATGTTAGATACATCGGGTCTCTCCAAGGCATGGTGAGGGGAGACGATATTGACAGCATGTCATGTCCTGAACCAAGTCCCCACAAAGAACAAAGAGATAACTCCATTCAAGGAATGGGAGAAGAAAATGTTAAAACTCTCTTATCTGCGAACATGGGGTTGTTTGGCGAAAGTCAATGCTCCAATTTCAAAGAAGCGGAAGCTTGGACCAAAGACTGTGGATTGTGTTTTCCTGGGATATGCTTTTCATAGCATTGGCTATAGATTCTTGGTTGTAAAATCTGAGGTACCTGACATGCATGTCGGTACGATCATGGAGTCGAATGATGCGACTTTCTTTGAAGATATCTTTCCCATGAAGGATATGGCTACCTCATCTAATCAGGAGATGCCTAATTCATCGAATCAGGAACCAGTTACAATTACCGAACCTACAATTTCGATGGAACACTTTGAAAGTCCTATGGAGGAGAACAATGAAGTTCCTATTAGGAGCAAGAGACAGAGGATTGCAAAGTCCTTTGGTGATGATTTTCTTGTATACCTCATAGATGACACTCCCAGTTCTATTTCAGAGGCCTATGCATCTGAAGATGCTGACTACTGAAAGGAAGCGGTTTGTAGTGAGATGGATTCCATCTTGGCAAATGAAACTTGGGAGATAACTGATCATCTTTATGGGTGCAAACCTATAGGATGCAAATGGGTATTCAAGAAGAAGCTTAGGCCTGATGGTACTATTGAAAAGTACAAGGCTCGGCTCGTGGCTAAGGGTTATACCCAAAAGGAAGGTGAAGACTTCTTTGATACTTACTCACCTGTGGCTCGACTGACTACTATTCGAGTTCTACTTTCACTAGCTGCCTCGCATGGTCTTCTTGTTCATCAAATGGATGTTAAGACTGCTTTCCTAAATGGAGAGTTGGACGAGGAAATTTATATGGAACAACCAAATGAGTTTGTACTAGATGGTCAGGAAGGGAAAGTGTGCAAGTTACTGAAGTCTTTGTACGGACTTAAGCAAGCACCCAAACAGTGGCATGAGAAGTTTGAAAGAACTTTAACAGCTGCCGACTTTGTTGTGAACGAAGCTGACAAATGTGTGTATTATCGCCATGGTGGGGGCGAGGGAGTTATCTTGTGCTTGTATGTTGATGACATATTGATTTTCGGAACCAATCTGAATGTTATTAAGGAGGTCAAGGATTTCCTATCTCGTTGTTTTGAGATGAAGGATTTAGGAGTGGCTGATGTCATTCTGAACATCAAGTTGTTGAGAGACGATGATGGTGGGATTACATTGCTTCAATCTCACTATGTGGAAAAGATCTTGAGTCGCTTTGGCTATAGTGACTGCAAGCCCTCTCCAACACCATATGATGCTAGTGTGTTGCTTCGAAAGAATCAAAGAATTGCTAAAGACCAATTGAAGTATTCTCAGATTATTGGCTCGCTTATGTACTTAGCCAGTGCTACAAGACCTGACATCTCTTTTGCTGTTAGCAAACTGAGTCGGTTTGTTTCAAAACCAGGAGATATGCATTGGAAAGCTCTAGAAAGAGTTTTGCGTTATTTGAAAGGCACTGCAAATTATGGAATTCACTACACCAGGCATCCAAAGGTGCTTGAAGGGTATAGTGACTCAAACTGGATCTCAGATGCTGATGAGATAAAGGCCACGAGCGGTTATGTATTCACTCATGGAGGTGGCGCTGTTTCTTGGAAGTCTTGCAAGCAGACCATCTTAACGAGGTCAACAATGGAAGCAGAACTCACATCACTAGATACAGTTACGGTCGAAGCAGATTGGCTTCGCCGGCTCTTGAATGACTTGCCAGTTGTTGAGAAACCTGTACCGGGTGTCCTTATGAACTGCGACAATCAAACTGTGATCACGAAAGTGAGCAGTTCAAAGGATAACATGAAGTCATCAAGACATGTTCAGAGAAGGTTAAAGTCTGTCAGGAAAATGAAAAACTTCGGAGTTATTGCGTTGGATTATATCCAAACGTCTAAAAATCTGGCAGATCCTTTTACCAAGGGTCTATCACGTAATGTGATAGATAATGCATCGAGGGAGATGGGTATGAGACCCACAATATGAGTTGTTCATAGTGGTAACCTATTCTTTGTGATCGGAGATCCCGTGAATTAGATGTGGAATACAAGCTGTTGGTCAACTAAGAGGAGAGTATCCTTACTATTCACAATACCACTCCATGAAGATGCAATACTCTCCTAATCTGCATGGCAGGTTGATGTATATCTTAATGTGTTGTAAGTGGCTTATTTAAGCAGAGATGTTATCCTGCAGAATATCTTTTGAAGAACACACCTATACGAGTCTGATTGTCAAACGTCGCAATCTATGAGAGTAGGGTTCTCTCTAGTAAACTCATGAAAGGTCACGGAGTATGACGCATAAGCTCCACCCGCGGGGAAGATCCACGGTAGCCACGTATCGGTCAAGGCTTTATGTGAAGCTAGATTCGCAGAAAACTTGCAGTTCAAGGCCCAGTCCACTGTTCAAGTTGCTTACTAGTGTAGCATAGAGTTCTAGGTGGAAATTCAACTTAACAGTCTCCATTGCAGTACCGGTATATAAAACAGTGTTTTGGAACCAAAGGCAAATTTTTGTGTGCCTCTGAGATCTGGTGGGGGATTGCTGGAATTTAGTCTATTTTGGGCAGCCCAATAACTATTTCAGAAATTCCTAATAAATCCTAGAGACCCACTTAGCCCATTTGTGCAAGGCAAGGGATACTACTAAAGTTTAGTCCCACATTGCTAGTTTAGTGGGAGTTGGACCTCCTTATAAGGGAGGTTCTTTCCCCACTTGTACGAGCATGAGAACAAGAGGGATATCCACGCGCGCTCCTCCTCCGCCGCCCGCCTCGCCACGCCACGCCTCGCCTCGCCTCGTCACGACGCGCCGCGGGTTACGGGAATGAGCCGAGCCTATATCTAAATTTTTGCCATGCACGACGGGTATACGAAAGGTCACGTGGGAGTTGAAAGGTTTTCTGTAATGGACACTGAATTCGGCCGCTGCCTGTTCGCTTCGTCTCCCTTCGTTGCTTCACCTCCTGCCGCAGCCTCTTCGCGTCCTTCTCCTGTGCCTATATAAGAGAGGTCGCTCCTCTCCAGAGAGACACAACAGAAGCTCCTCTTCCTCTCGCCACAAAGTTCCGACCACTGCGCTGCTGCTACGTTCTTCCCCAGCCCGTCTTGCGGCGTGCACCGCAGGTCGGGACAGTAGGCCTCCGAAACCGCACCTTTTGAGTCCTGTACGGGAGAAGGGTGATAAGGTTTTTGGGGAGCGCTCAGCGTGACTACTGGCTGCTTCATCACGGACGATCCGGTCGCCGACGACTACTTCCCCGACGTCCACGACCTCCTCGACGACATGGCAGGCGAGGACACCGACCCCAAGTCCAGCGCTTCTGCTGCTGCTGTCCCGTACGTATTCTTGTCTTTCCTGTTAAAGGTTCTGCCGCAGTTCCTTGTTCTAGTCCTTGTCGTACACATGATAGGTTCTACTTCATATATGCTACTTGCTATACTGTCTGCTTTAGATATGATAGGCTACGGTTCATATATGCAGAAGCTATTTACCTTCTCTCTGTCAGAACACATGACTTGTTTTATCTCTACTATATTAGTCATGCGTTATCTAGTATCTCTGTTAATAAAATTATTTGGTAAATTGCTCATATTTCCAACAAATATACTCCTCGAGACAAAGCATAGAGTCGCTTAGTTGTTGTTTCTCTCTTTTAGGCCCAGATAAGCAACTATATATTATATACACTGCTGTACTGCATGAAACCATATGCAACTATATATTATGATTCTTTATTTTACTCATTCGTGTAGATGGACTTTTGTATGGCACTATTCAAACTTGTCATACTTTTGCAAAGCCTTACTTTTTATATTCGTGCATGTTACAATGGTATCTCAAACTTGTCATACATGAGTGTTAGATTTTGTAGTCTGAAAATATGATAATGATGCCGAGAGAAGAGAGCATGCGTACGATCCATGAACATGATGTGCAACAAGAGATGGTATGACTTCTTCGGAGAACCATCTTGATGCTTCTTTTTTTCTTCATAATATTGCCAACCATTGAGATTGTGGTGCGGAAGGTCGTGGGCGCTAGAGATTGTGGCACGGTTTAGAGGGTTGGCCGGCGGCGGAGGCGGCGATGAGCAAAATATTTCAAAAGCCCGTGGCAACGCACGGGCATTATACTAGTTTTGAATTAGTTTTGCAAATGAATATTATCATGTCCATTCAGTACTATGTGTTTAACCATGCATGTCCGGGACATACGTGGTACAACCATTACTTTGGATATGTTTTGGACAGTGCTGCTAACACATCAGTAACAAACAAATAAATGGTAGAAAAGTAGAACGACGTGGCAAGGCGCGTGTATGCTTAGTTTTTGTTCTATCTCTCCGAGGAAGGTCTTGGAGAGGGAGAGAGAGAGAATGATCCACCTGGCCAACATCTCACTGATGCAAATCAAATCTGCTTTGTGGTCGATATATATATCTCCTCTCGCTCATGGAAGCTGCATGTGAGGGCATGTCACCAGCGTCGCGTATGGCTCGCGTGCATCGTGCATGCATGACTGGCCCGCAAGAGTAATATCATCATCAGAGCACAAAGAGTGGAAAGCTCATCAGGTAAGTAAGCGGACAGGGACATGCGGTTTACTAATTCAGACTACACAATTCAGTGATTTGTTTCCCTCTGCTCCTAATAATTACACAGGGTGCAGTTCTTTCTCTGGTATACAGCTGTAGCCACAGGCCAAATGTCCGGAAAAAGCATGCCATGCCATGTGGTGGCATTTGTTTCTACATTTGCACCGTGTGTATGTACTCGTGCAAGAGAAAGATCATGGCACCAGCTGGGGCCGGCTCTAGTTGTGTACACTACACATGAGCTGGGCCTGGGGTTGCCATTTGCCAGATTTGAGAGCAGGAGCCACTATGGGCTCGTAGCATGCAGCCATGATGCCCTTCCTCCTCCACGGGCGCTGCTCTCCTTGTCTGCCAGACAGACAGAGAAACGGAAAACCAAAGGCACAACGCAAGAAACAAAACTGAACAAGTCGCGCATGCACACGCACCATGCGTCCAAATCAACTCGCATTATCATCATCATTCATCTCACGCTCTGAAGCTTGATCGACTGATTGACTGATTCATCCATGGCCCCCGATTTTACAACGCACACGTGTGGACGTTACGTACGCGCGCGCGCACGCACGCACGCATGTCTCAATTGTTATCCTGCTGGTTAGCTCAGCTGCCTAACACCAAATCCCTTTGAAAACAAATGCGCTGAGCGGGCAGGAAAGCGATGCTCGCCCTGCTTGCTGGCTTGCTCATCTGTTCCCGTCTGGGTGGATAAAGGTGCATGATTACTGTCTTTAGAGCTTATTAAACAAAACAAAATTCGACATGCCATGCCCTACTTGACTTTGTCGCAAAAAAAATGCCCGCCCTACTTGACAATTCTGTAATACTACTCCTGCAGCTTTGGTCCTAATCCTCCGTCTAAGGGTCAGCAAGCAACCCGTGCGTTCAAAGTCCAAAAGTATGTGCTGGATCAGAACAGAAGCCGTAACCACCTTTGACAGCAGAAAAGCCAACAAACGAAACGAAACCTGCTGGTGGAAAGCAAAGGAAAGGAGAGTGTTTCAGGTATGAACGAACACACACACCAGGCCCCCCCTTTTGACATAATAGATCCTCGCAAGACTTCAACATGCATCAGGTCTTTGAAAGAGGAGGAATATAGTCTTACAAAACAATAGGAAGGTTCCATGTAGAATATCGAATGCCAAGCTCTACACAAGAGATGAGATGCCATCCTACCTCACGCAGCCATAGAATAGATTGGATCTATCCAGCTGCACTTTGTAATATTTTTTAGTATTTTTTGGATAAATAAGAAAAGGGTGCACGATCTCGACGAGTTACTTTTGAATAAATTCAGAAATCATATGGTAGAACCATAGCATTTCGTGACTCGTTGGTAAATCAACTTTGATTCTCCATAAACCAAGAATGTGAGACCATTAACATGGTTAAACCTAAACTACTTGAAGTCCAGGCAAAAGGAGGTACTCTTTCAACAACTATATTAGTATTAGTACGGAATTTAAAAAACAGAAATGCTAAAAACCTGTCATCAGGTTTTTAGACATGACAAATCAAACGTTTTTCATGGTAACTTGCATTGGCGTGAGGATGACAACTTTAGTTTACACACAAGGCAATTTTACTGACACAAAATAAACTCGGGAGGATTTGCAATACTCGCCAACTAAACTTGTCATACCCAGCAAGCATAATTCGTCAGGAAAATCGTACAATTTGCCATGCCTAAAACTGTCGGGATCCCGATCCTAAGTCACACCGATCTAGCATGTAACACATCATATCACTTTGCGGCCTCACGCACGGTATTTTCACGGGTGCCACCTTACCTGGCCCGGGACCGTTTGCGCCTTTTGACTCACGTATATGATAGTGTCGCTAGCATCCATATGACAAAGAACCCGGGCCGACATGGCTAGTCGTGAAACCGAAGCGGCACTAACCCATGAGGACATGCATACATGAACCACATCGAGCATGTCGGTCATCAACGTGTGAATCCGGGCTGTAGCACTGGGCTAACAGGACTCCGGTAACCCGGGCTGTAGCAGGCTTGGCAGGAATCCGGATGTCACCGCGTGACATTTCCCCGAAGGGACAGACACAGGAACAAAGTGAAACACATGCCGGCCAGTCAAGTGTTCCGAGCAGTAGTGCTAGGCTAGCAGGACTCCGGTGAACCGGGCTGTAGCGGACTACTATCGCTCAGAAAGCACTAGACTACATTTCCCCATACGATAGGCTGCCAAGGGTAAACAACTAGATTGTCGGATCCCACACATAGCAATACACGTTACACGTACGCATAACATGCAAGTATGTGTTGTACAACATGGCATCACAACATAACACAAACTCATATAGATAAAGGCTCAAAAGAGCCACATAGCATCAATACAAACAGGGGTCACATGACCCATCATTCAGAGCATACAAGCAACGGAAGCATTACATGTCTGAGTACAGACAACTACAAAAGAAAAGGGTTGAGAAGCCTGACTATCTACAAGACCCTCCCAAGGGTACAAGATCGTAGCTAAGGTAACAAGCTACTCGTCGAAGTCCAAGCGGAACTACTAGTAAGACAGATGTCTCATCTGCAAAACATAAATAAAGCAAACATGAGTACAAAGGTATTCAGCAAGACTTACATCAGATCCTA
The DNA here is from genome assembly GCF_003073215.2 of Triticum urartu. NCBI lineage: Eukaryota > Viridiplantae > Streptophyta > Magnoliopsida > Poales > Poaceae > Triticum > Triticum urartu. The sequence goes on from NC_053026.1 coordinate 354,853,566, forward strand.
TCATATATGCATTTGTATCAAGAAGGTAATGTGGGGTTTAGTTGCAGCAAGCCAGCTTTGACTCAGTGGCTATCCTGTTCTACGACAACGAGAAACTTCTTTGAGATGAGGCAGCGCACACGAGTCCATTAATCACCACATCAATACACTACTATGGATTCATCCTCGTCTCCCTACGAGAAGGCCATCCATAGCACTCACACTTGTCTTGAGCATTTTAGAGTATCCACTTTAAGTTGTCTATGTACCACGTAAGCATCCAAGAAGTCCATAACCGAGGACACGGCTATTCGAATAGATCATGATAACCCTGCAGGGGTGTACTTCATCACACACGCTCTCACCACTTATCACCATGTACACGTCATGTATCTCGGCAACCTTCAAGCGGAAGCCTGGCGAGGGTGATGGCCACGACCTGACTAACCACGCAAGACTCTAGTCCAGGTTTATCGCCTATTCGGGTTCCATCCGCAAGGAGATCCGGCCGAGGTTTCGCTCACGGCCCCAAACGATGTGTACAGGGTTCCCGAGCCCACCATCTGGGTGCCACTCGGTACACCGGGCCACGTGTGCCTAGTCTGTCCCAAGTCCACCCTGCCAGGTGCCACTCGGTAGAAAAATAGCACTACCTACAAACACCAGAAACTATTTGCAACTCCTGGACAGAGTTCAAGGCGGTTAATAAGTCGAGAGAGCTTGGAGCACCCGGAGCCCAATGTGTGGTAGTAGCTAGTCATTGGACAACTTACACAGAACTCAGTTCTTAAGGACGGTCCCAATGAGACAACCCACCATGTACTCCTACATGGCCTCTCACTGCTACCTTTACCAAGTCATGTTCACACGCTTAATTCTCAGCACCAGAACATAGCATAACACTCCAATCCATTTCCAATGAATCAGACCTGACATAACTCTAAGCAATAACAGGCAAGGCATGGCAAGAACACAACATGGCTCAAGCAACTCCTACACATGCTAGTGGGTTTCAACTATTTACTGTGGCAATGACAGGTCATGCAGAGGAATGGGTTCAACTACCGTAGCATAAAGTAGCAGTTGAATCGTTGTTGCCCTAATGCAATAAATGAGAGCAGGAGCGAGAGAGTAGAATATTATCGGAATGAACAAGGGGGGGTTGCTTGCCTGGTAGATCAACAGGGGGGCACTACTCCTCAGACAGGTACTCTCGAACACTTTCCGGAGCAGGACCTATCGAGAAGGAACGGTGTCGACAATCAATACACAAGCATATGCAATAATATGATGCATGAACATGGCATGAAGATGTGATGTTGTTTGAGCTAATGCAACTAGCATTCATTTGGTTAAAGTCCATTTGAACTAAAGATTCAAATGCAACTCCAAAATAAGCTCTTAAATATGCCATAAGTGTGTTTTCACATATACAGCATGTATAGGTTGGTTTGTCATGCATGAAAATGGTACATATGGATAGATTGAATTTTTCTGATAATTTTTCATATATAAATTATGTCAATCTGAGCTACGGTTGAATTGATATGAATTTTTGAAGTTTTGAATATTTTCTGGAATTTCCTGTTTAAAAATAATTCCAGAAAATGAATAATTGCGTCAGCATGACGTCAGCACTGCGTCAGCGGTCAACGGCGCTGACCAGGTCAAACCTGACGTGTGGGGTCCACACGTCAGTGACATAGTGTTAAGAGGGGGGTTATTTCTAATCTAATTTAGGTTAGTGGCGCTGGGCCCATTGTCAGTGTCACAGAGGGGGGTAATTAACGCCTAACTACAAGCCACGTCAGCCCGCCGGAGTTTGGCCGGCGGCGACCAATACCGCGGCGGCAACTCGCCGGACTTGCGCTACGAGCGGCGGATGGACGCGCGGAGACCACCGGGGCGTAGCCCGTCGTCGTCCGCATCCAGCAGAGCTGGTGGGAGGCTACGGGGGCACCGGAGCTCGGGCTCAAGCGGCTGCGGGCTACAGAGCACGGGGAGGCAGGGAAGAAGGGGGAATCGATGCAGGGGCTCACGGCGGACTCGATGGCGTCGACGGCGAGCTCGGGGACAGCCGGACGGCGACGTGCGGGCGGTGGAGATCTGCGGCGGCCGACGATGAAGAAGATGACGGTGGCGACGATGGAGGCCGTCCGGAGGTGCGTGGCTCGACGAGGAGGGAGAGGGGATTGCGGAGGAGCTGTGGAGCGCGTCGGGGAGGCGAGGCCGTGGCTGTGGGCGCGGCAGAAGTGGCCGGTGGCAGCGGTGGCGCTCGGCCGTGAGAGAGAGAGCGAGCGAGAGGAGAGGAGAGGACTGGGGAGAGTGAGAGGGGTACGGGGCGGCGCGTGGCGATGTCCGGGCGTTCCAGGGCGACGAGGAGGACGCCAGGCAGGCAGCTGCGTGCCGGCGCGCACGGCGTCGGGCACAGCTTCCCCTCTGCCTACTGGCAAGAGGAGGAAGACGGCCATGCCCCTGGTGGGCTGGGCCAGAACAGAGATGGGCCGGCCAGAGGCGCCAGGTAAGAAGCCCAGGTAAGGTTTTTTTTTCTATTTTTGTTCTGTTTTCTATTTATCTGACATTTGTTCTGATTTAGTAATAATACTAAATCAATTTATTTTCTTCTAAAAATTAATGTAGGAACTTAATTGGATTATTCCAAAGCCCCACAGTAAAAATCAGAATTATTGGACAATATTTCATATATAATAAAATATTTCCCCAACGCAAATAATTACTGGATTAACTCAAATGGCCAAAAATAAATACTTCTGAGCTCCCAAAAATATTGGTTGGGATTTTACCTCTAGCCAATATTTTTAGAGAAAATCAGGAACATTTTCTTGGGCCAAATTGAAACAATTTTTATCTGGGTCATTTCCAGAAATGATTTCTGAGGGTTTCACAAATCCCCATTTCAAATTTAAATGAAATTTAAACATGATGCACAACTGACTAGCTGGTCTAGGTCATACCAGAACTAGGGATGTGACAAAAACCTCGTTCGCTAGATATTCAGGTCCAAGAAAAATATACAGTATACTGTATGGTTCAGACCTTAGAGCAACTACAACGCACGGACCCAAACTATCCGCTCGTGTTTGTTTGGGTCAATACGGAAAGAAAAATCGGCCCAACGTGACGATCCAGACGAATATGTATCCGCTTTTTGTCTGCCGCGCAACCCATTTGGGCCTCATTTGCGTTGGTGCAGACATGAAACAGACGTGTGCAACGCCCGCCTACTCCCCCCTCCCCACTAGCCCGCCAGTCGGTGGCACATTGGCCATTCCATCTTCCTCCCATCGATAGCCAGCACACCCGGCCGCCCCACCTCGCGCCGCCACCAGCCAATTCTGGTGCCACATGCCAGCTGTCCGCACCCACGTACCCCCCACCGCACGCCTCCCGTCGCCGCAGCACCCCGATGGTGCCGCCACTGCCCCACCCCCTGCCTGCAGCACCCAAGCGCGACAACCTCGCTCGCCGAACGCTCGCACGCTCGCCGGACACCGATAGGCCTGCTACCTGGTGCAAGGAAGGTGTGAGGCTCTTCATCGGCCAGCTTCTTCCATGACGCCCGCAAGCTGTTTGACAGTTTGCCCGCAAGGTACAAATGGACTCCGTCGATGAGTTATTTTTCCAAAATTTCATTTCTGACTTGGATGAATCTTGATCTGACGATGAGGAGCTTGTGGCTGATGTGTTGGTCGTCCATGACCACTATGAGATATTTATTTGGTTGTGAAACTATAAGATATTTGTATTTTGTTTGAATTATGTGAACTAGGGCCAAATTTCCATATGTTTGCAAAAAAACACGGCAGACCCGGTGCAAGGACGAATATTCGTCCGCGCATTGGGCGCATGACCGACCCAAACGCAGAAGGGGGCAGACGACGAGCAAGGCAAAGCTCACCCCCTCCGCCAGCTCGTCCTTCGCCCTTCCACCTCCGCCGGTGCCGGCGCCTGCCCGTCCCGTGAGGCAGTGACTGCACATTCCGATGCACCAGGCGCGGTGGCACTGGCAGTACCAGGAGCCGCTGCCGTACCCAGATATCAACCTGCCGCACGACTGGCATCTGGATCCATAGCGGATCCTGGTGTCAGCGTTGCTGCGGTCGCAGTGGGCTCACACCGAGGAGGTGCGCATGAACTGGGAGCTCCTCACACCGGAGCAGCGCCGGACTCTCCCGATTGGGAGCCCTGGTTTTCCCTCGAGCATGACGATCAACGCCGCCGCGGCGTCCAGCAACCCCACACCAACACTCCGCCACCTCCCAGTGGTCAAGCCGGAGGAGGAGGCTTCCTACAAGGCCTCGTTGGTGGCGGCCATGCAGACCTCCATCAACGAGGACTGACGCAAGGAGGAGGAGGCTGCCTAGCAGGCGAAGCTGGCCTCGCCCTCTCTGCGACCGGCGACTGTGTGGTTCCCCATCGCCGCCGAGCCTCCCCGAGCCCAAGGCTGAGCCGCTGTCGATGGAGCCTATGGCGGAACGCCATGTCTGAACCGGTGGGCTGTGTGAGTGGGTCAGCCCCCCCTCCCGTGTGGCTCGACGGGATGCCGACACAGGAGGCAGCATACCTCGAGTAGTAGAGGCAGCACCCACTGGCGGATGAGCGCGCCGACTGCGAGCGGCTCATGCAGATTGAGCACATGGAGGAGGAGAAGTGCCATGAGAAGGAGAAGGAGGAGCATCATGCCCGTGGCGGAGCAGCCGGTGCAGCAAGGCAATGTGGTCCGAAGCTGGGAGGCGACATTCCCCCGGGCTGGCCCGGCGCTGGAGCTGGTCGACCTCACCGGCCCTGGGTAGGACGACGAGGACACCTAGGGCAGCATGTGCGGCGGCACGAACTATTTTTTATGTTTAATATTTATGTGGACTTTGGTCGACGGTTGACCGGCTTTTAATGTTTAATTATGTTTAATTTTGAATGTGATTGCTCTTTTTCTTTTTTAAGCCCGTGTTTAAAAAATGTGCCAGGCTAGCGTTGGGTGCACACACGGACCCAAATGAAAAATGGACACGGGCTTCCGCGCGGCCGACCCAGACGGTCAAAAGGCGGACAAATCGATCGTTCGTTTGGATCGGCCGATTGGAGCAACTCCAACGTGCCGACCCATTTCGTTCACGTGTGTCTGTTTGGGTCAAAATGGACACAAAATTGGCCCAACGCGCCGACCCAAACGGACGCGCGTCCGCTTTTCGTTCGCCGGACGACCCATTCTAGGCCCAAATTTGGGCCTTGCGTCGACATGGACACGAGGCGGACGCGCGCGACGCCCGCCTATTCCTTCCCATGGACCACCAGTCGGTGGCACATAGGCCATTCTCTTTCTTCCATCGACAGCAAGCACCCGGCCGCCCCATCCCGTCGCCGCCACCGCCACCGCCAGTTTCTGTGCCCTCGCCAGCCGTCCGCTCCCACATACCTTCCTCGCAGCACGCCACCTTCCAACATTGCCGCCACCACCACCTCGTCGCCGGGCCACCGCAGCTTCCCCTGGCGTAGCCGCGAGCACCACCTCACCCCCCGCCCGCGCCCCCGCCCAACTCCTTCGAAGACACCACCATGCTCGCGGGACGCCGCCACGCCAACTACCTGGTCCAGGGGAGGTGCGTGCTCTTCGTCGGCCTGCTTCTTCGACGACGCCCACAAGTTGTTCGACGGTATGCCCGCAAGGTACAAATGGACTCTGCCGACGAGTTCTTTTTCCATAATTTCATTAGTGTCTTGGATGACTCCTCATTCGACGATGAGGAGATGGTGGTTGTTGTGTTGGTCTTCCATGACTACCTTAGCAGGCAGCGGGCGTTGTTCTAGGGCTCGATCATGGGGCACACTCTAGCGTTAAATCGCAACCGAGAGAGCGGCCATTTCCTTCTCTAGAAGGACTACTTCGAGACACCCAACCCGCTCTTTAAACATCACCTATTCCGACGATGTTTCCTTATGTCTAGGCATGTTTTCAACCATATCCTGGAGGGGGTGGTGGCATATGATAAGTATTTCGAGTGCAAGGAGGATGCCCTTGGAAAGGTTGGCTTCTCCTCTTATCAAAAATGCACTGCGGCTATCCGGATGCTTGCATACGGAGTCCCCGGAGATCTTGTTGATGAGTATGTCCATACGAGTGAGTCCACGTGCCTAAACTCCGTGTACAAGTTCTGCAAGGCTGTGATTGCAGCGTTTGGCCTTGAGTACTTAAGAGAGTCAAATGTTGCAGATACAACCCGCTTGATGGCGATGAATGCCAGCAGGGGGTTTCCTGGGGATGCTTGGTACTATAGATTGTATGCACAAGGAGTGGAAGAACTGCCCTTCTGCTTGGCAGGGGCAGTATAGAGGCCATGTCAAATCTTACACGTCATACTCGAGGCCGTGGCTTCACAAGATCTCTGGATTTGGCACTCTTTCTTCGGCATGGCCGGATCTCACAATGACATCAACGTGCTTCAACGCTCTCCGATATTTGCAAGGCTTGCCGAAGGCAACTGCCTGGAGGTGAATGTTAACATCAATGGCCACAACTACAACAAAGGATACTACTTAGCTGACGGTATCAATCCTCAGTGGACTACTCTTGTGAAGACAATCTCCACCCCTGTATGAGAGAAGAGGAAGAGATTTGCACAAGAGCAAGAGAGTGCTAGGAAGGATGTGGATCGTGCCTTTGATGTTCTGCAATCTTGATTGGGCATCGTTCGGTATCCTGTTAGAACTTGGAGCACCAAGAAGTTGTTGGAGGCGATGACTACTTGTGTGATCATGCACAATATGATCGTAGAGGATGAGCGCCCGGAACGTATCTATGACCAAGGGTTTTAGTTTCAGGTTGACAATGTTGTGCTTGAGCATGAAGGAGCGGCAAGGTTTGCATAGTTTAACGAAATTTATAATCAAATAAGTAATTGGGAAACTCACATTCAGCCGCAAAATGATTTGGTTGAGCATATATGGGCTCACGTTCGCAACCAATAGATGTATAATCTTTTAAAATGTATTTGAAACAATTTAATTTTTATTTGACTTGTAAACTATAATATATTTATTTGGCTTGTGAACTATGATATATTTGTTTGGTTTGGAACTATATAAAATGTGTGTTTTATTTGAATTATGTTTGAAAAACCACGGCACGCCGAACGCGAGAGCGAAAATGGGACGCGTTGAGTGCACGATCGATCCAAACACAAAAAAAGACGAATGACGAGCAGTCGGCCGATTCAAACGTACAAAAAATGGACAAAGCCTGTTTTAGTTGGCGCGTTGAAGTTGGCCTTATCTTCTCTGCTCTTCAGCTTGTCCACAAACTACCCGCTGCAAAAGCAGTCGGGCCATGTCCGCTACATCCATCCGTCTGAACAACTCATTTTATTTCTGTTGCTCAGCTTGGTCACCACAGCAATCATTCAGCAAGCAGACAAATCAAAACCTGGCAAAGTACATCCATGATTCAGGTGGTGCTACTGTCCACGAAATCTAGGGAGTGGATTTTTCAACGCCCTGAGCCGGCATTCCTGTGCTCACTGATATCACCACCATCGGCTATAGATTTTGTTTTGTCAAGGAAAGACGACAATGCCGCCCGGTCAAGCACATTCACAATAGAAAATGAGATAATGACTTGCATGGCCTGCCATCTGCTGGATCTCTCTCTCTTTTTGTTCATTACCGCCTGCAAAGTGTCAATCATAAACTGACAGCAACAAGACAGTCAAGAACAACAGTGTCAATTCTTCTTCCAAATAACTGATTCTAGCAGGTAAAAGCACAAATGAGAATCTGAGACATGCAACTGAAAAAAACTTGAGCAAGATTGATGCTGAAACACGAGCAATAAGATTGATCCTTTTCTTGCAAAAAAAGCTACTACCTTCATGTCCCTCTTCATACTTTTGACGCTTATATATACAGAGAGTGGAACCACAAAACTACAACCTCCCCCGGTGAATTGGAGGACACTACGGCCTTTTTTTTGTAACCTAAAATGATTGAGCTATCTCGCTGTTCTATCCTTCCATTCCAGAGCACGAAAAAAGAAACAAGAAACAAGAAACAGAAAACATTACGACGATGATTTCTCTGCCGATTCGTCTATGGTGGAGGAGTTGATCGAGAAGCCGTCGAGGAAGTCGCTGTCGGAGTCGAGCTGCAGCTCCTTGAACATGGCCATGACCTGGATCATGGTAGGCCTTCTGGCCGGCCGGTCATCCAGGCACTCGGAGGCGATCTTGAGGTACTGATCGAGCTCGGCCTCCCCGGACTTGGTGTCGGTCAGCGTGGGATCAAAGATCTCGCCGCTCTTGTTCTCCTTGACCATCTGCTTCACCCAGCCGACGAGGTTGTTGTCGCCGAACTCGGTCGGGTCGATCGGCTTCTTCCCGGTGAGGAGCTCCAGGAGCACGACGCCATAGCTGTAGACGTCGCCCTTGGTCGTGCACCGGAAGCTCTGGTAGTACTCCGGCGGGACGTACCCGGGCGTGCCCGCGAGCGTGCTCACGCTCAGGTGCGTGTCCAGCGCGTTCATCAGCCTCGCCATCCCGAAGTCCGACACCCGGGCGTCGAGGTTGTTGTCCAGGAGCACGTTGCTCGACTTCATGTCCCGGTGGATGATGTGGGGGATGCAGCTGTGGTGGAGGAAGGCGAGGCCCCTCGCCGACCCGATGGCGATCTTCTTCCTCGCCGCCCAGTCGAGCTTCACCATGGCCTTGTCGTCGTTGTCGTGGAGCACCATGTCCAAGCTGCCGTGCTTCATGTACTCGTACACGAGGAGCCGCTCGTCGCCGACCTTGCAGTACCCGAGCAGCGGGACGAGGTTGCGGTGCTTGATCTTGCCGATGGTCTCCATCTCCGCCGTGAACTCCCGGTCGCCCTGGCCCGTGTAATGGATGAGCTTCTTGATGGCCACCACGCTGCCGTCCTTGAGCCTGGCCTTGTAAACCTCGCCGAACCCCCCGGAGCCGACGAGGGTCTCGGCGCTGAAGCCATTGGTGGCCTCGAGGAGGTGCGCGAAGGTGAGCTTCCTCAGCGGCTTCTCGAATGCTGCCACGTTGATGCTCAGTGGCTCCTCGACGCCGGACAGCTTCCAGCTCGTGGCGCCGGACATCGGGAGGCTCTCGATGTACCCCGTTCTGATCTCCTCGGTCCTCTGGCTCTTCCAGAGCTTGCAGAGCGTGACCAAGAGCAGCAGGAGTATGAGCACCGAGAGCGCCACTCCGACGAGAATGCTCGCCCCGATCACCTTCCTCCTCCCATCATGTGAGCTTCCTCCCCCGCTCACCCCTCCCGGAGTGTGCCCGCATGGCGGCAGAGGAATGCCACAGAGACCAGAGTTGTTCCCGTACCGGGCCGGCTGGAAGGTGGTGAGCTGGCCGGACGACGGGATCGGACCGGTGAGGTTGTTGTTGGAGACGTCGAAGTCGACGAGGAAATGCAGGCTACCAAAACCTGAGGGTATGCCGCCGACGAGGTGATTGTTTGACAGGTCCATGGCGCCCATCAGTTCCAGCCCTGAAAATGCCTCCGGTATCTTGCCGCTGAGCTCATTGTGCCCCAAGTTGAGGACGACGAGGTACGCCATGCTCCCGAGGCTCTCCGGTATCTCGCCGGTGAGGCCGTTGTACGAGAGGTCGAGGAAGATCATGCTGCCATTGCTGCTGAATGAGTACACCGTGGTGCCCATGTAGATCCTGGTGACCGGGCACATGCGCACGGCGGGGGTGAACCCGGCCAAGCGCTCTGGCCGGATGCCGAAGAACTCGAAGAGCAGTCCGGCGCCGGGGCAGATGTTGCCGGCCTCGTTGCGGAGGAAGACGAACTCCTTCCCTGACACGATCCCCTCCGGAACGAGCCCCGCCTGGGCTGCCAGCTCCGAGGGTATCGTGCCGGTGAAGCCGTTGCTGTTGAGGTCCAGCCATATGAGGTTGTTGCACCTGCCGAGCTCCGCCGGCACGCGGCCGGAGAGCTGGTTCTTGTTGAGCTGCAGGATGGCCAGCTTCTGGAGCTTGGAGAAGCCCGGCGGCACGACCCCGGTGAGACGGTTGGCCGACAGCGACACCCAGACGAGGTTCACGCAGCTTGTGATGGACGGCGGGATGCCTCCGGTGAAGTTGTTGTAGCTTATCACCAGCATCGCCAGTGCGGTGCCATTGGAGCATAGGATGTCCGGTATCACGCCGGACAGGCCATTCGCCCACATGACCAGATCGGCCAACTTCGGCAGAGTGATTACTTCCGGCGGGATCTCGCCAACCAGGAAGTTGAAGCTCAGATCAATGGACTCCAGGTTAGCGCAGTTGCCGAGCGACGTCGGTATGGTGCCGTTGAGGTAGTTGTTTGGGAGGAACAGCTTCTTCAGAGAAGGCAGTGACGTGCACAGGTCCGGCATGATTTCTCCGTCGAGCTCGTTGGCCCCGAGGTCGATCTCCTCCAGCAATGGGCACCCCGCCGCGAGCGCCGGCAGCGGGTTCGCGCCGGTGATGTTGTTGAATGCCAGCCGCAGCACGCGGAGCGAGGAGATGGTGCTGACGACGCTGGCCACAAAGTCACCGGAGAACTGGTTCGCTCTGAGGTCGAGCACCTCGAGGGAGCTGCACTTTGCAAAGCTCGCCGGCAAGCCGCCGACCAGCCGGTTGCTCGACAGGTCAAAATGGACGATTCTGCCGCACAGCTGGCCCAGCTCCTCCGGTATCGGCCCGGCGAACTCGTTGCCGGCCAATGCCAGTCTCTTCAGAGAAGGTAGTTCGGTAAAGAAGGTCGGTATTGAGCCGGAGAGAAGCTTGTTCCCTGACATGTCGAGCGTCTCAAGGCGGTGGCAGTTGGCGAGACCCGGCGGTAGTCCGGTGCTGCTTAGGCCGTTGTTGGACCAGTCGAGCACCGTCAGGTTGCCGCACACGCCGAAGTTGTACCCAGAGACATCGCCGGTGAGGTTGTTACGGGCGATGCTCAGGTACGTCAGGTTGGCCGGCGCGGTCGCCATGAACCCGGCGGGGAGCGCGCCTGAGATCTGGTTCCACGACACGTCGAGCGTGGTGATCACGCTGCACGATGCCAGCTCCGGCAGCCGGCTCGTGAAGAGGTTGGCGGAGAGGTTGAGGTACCGCAGGCCATGGCAGCCGGCGAAGGAGTAGTTGAGCAGGCCGGCGTCCTCCAGGTGGTTGCGCGACAGGTCGATCGACCGCAGCGACGGCGCGAACGGGAACCCGCCGGCGGCGAGGGCGTTCCTCGACAGGTTCAGGGACCGCAGCGCGCCGCAGGACGCCAGGAACGCCGGGGGCAGCGTCCCGTTGAAGGCGTTGGACGATATGTCCACCTCCACGAGCGCGCACGACGACGATGACGGCGGCGCGTGCGAGAGGTTGCCGTAGAAGGCATTGCGGCGCAAGTCGAGACGCTGCAGCGCCGGGAGCGCGAGGAGCGCGCCGAGCCGAAGGTCGCCAGCGAGGTCCTTGCCGCTGAGGTTGAGGGCGACGACCCGGCCGTCGAGCGGCGGCGCGCACGTGACGCCGGCCCACGAGCAGGGCGCGGTGGAGTTGGCGGCGGCGCCGGATACCCAGGTCGTGAGCGCACCGCGCGGGTCGTCCACCACGGACGCGCGCCTGAAGGCGAGCAGCGCCGCCGCCTCGCCGGCGTCGGCAATGGCGGGCGCCAGCAGCCAGAGCAGCACGAGCAAGAAGGAGAAGGCTGCCGTGAAGGCCGCCATGTCTTCGGGTCCTGTGCGTCAATTCGCAGCCGTCGGTTCTTGCAAGGAGGGAAAACGGAGATGCCGGCGGCGGCGGTGGGCGTTGCGTGCTGCCGTGTTCTTGGGTGGGTTCACATATCGACGGAGAAGATTTGGGTCGCAATTTCCCTGCAAATTCGTTGAAATTTCAGCTCATCTTCACTAGGGAAACAAGCTCAGCCCCCCGAACAATTTGCTCGTGTGCAAAGAACAAAAAAAGAGAGCGTAAGGAATCTTGGCAGGGGAAAGCACGCAAGAACAACGGGAGCAAATGCAAAATTCCTCGTCCAAATTCAACACACTAAACCCCCAAAACCCAAAACGTCTCGGAAGAGATAGAACCCACGGAACGAATCCTGGTAAGAAACAAGCTCCAAGTCGGACGCAAATCACAAACATGTCCCAGGTAATTCAGCCAAAAAAGGCCATGAAACCAAGTCCAGTTGCAACCTTCAAACCACCAAAAGGCCAGCCAAACATTGGCCGCAACGAAACCAAGAAGCAACATGATACAGAGAAGGGGAGCCCGGAAAGATTAGGAAAGGGGTCCCGCACCTTGGCGAGGAGGAGAAGTAGGGTGCCTGAAGCTGAAACCTCATCAAGAAAGAAATGGAGGAAGCAATCCCACAGGTGGAGAATCTAGGTGCTCCAAGAATCGCAGGCGAGGACAAGGGAAGGGAAGGGAGATGCTGCTGGACGAGGAAGAAGCAGAAGCAGAAGCAGAGGCAGAGGAAGCACACACAGGCCTACACCTGACTATTTATTAAGTAGCAGGGGAGGGACAGAGCTCCGGCGCGCTACTAGCCTGCTACTCAACCGCCATTAGTTTAGCGAGCAGCCTCCCCTCCACGGGGCTTGTTTGCTTGCGACGGCAATTTAGCCCGAAAAGAAGGGGGGCGCCGGGTTGTTTATTCGCGGGAGGCTGCGCGGGTTTCCAGGGGTAATTACTCGCCCTCGCCGAGGGGCTGGATGCAAATGGTTGAGCTGGTTTGGGTGCTCGAAATGCTCGCTTTTATTTTCTTTCTTTCCTTGGCATGCATGTGTGTGGGGGCCTCTTCAGCCCAGCGTCCGAGTGAGGCTGAGGCCGGTCAAAGCTGGGATTTGATTCCCCCGAGCGAGCGAGCGAGCCCGGCTTTTGGGCATCGTCTCCTGCTCCCAGGCACACGGACCACACGCTGGGGCACCGGGGATTTCCTTCGCGTTGATTCCATTTCTCTGACGTTTTGGACGGGGGAAATTCTGCATTTTTTTGTAGGATTGGAGTTCCTAGGAACTTTTTGCTATGGTTGTCCCTTTATTTTGACAGGGATCCCTCGATATAATTTCTATTACTTCTGGGATGCTTTGTACTTTCTGTGAACTTTTATAGTAGATCTGGACCATATCATAAAAAACAAAATCTTATAGGGATTTTTTGTACGAATTCTTGGCACTACATTTTATAGGGAAAAAAATCATCTCCTCAAATCCATTAGGGTTGGATTGGGTAAAACATTGCAATCTTGTCTTTCCTAAAAAAAAAAAATCATGTTTTATAAATCCAGCGGATCAAAGTGGCTAGATGTCCTTCAGATCAAACGAATGGTACGGCCTAAATTCTTCTGCCTCAATTTGATAGGAATATCTATGCCCCCCAAAATGGCTCCTACATCTAGTTGGATGGCTCAGCGGCTGCGAAAATGGTCCCTCGAGGACATCTAAGTGACATCGTGTTCTCCTTCCGTCGTTTGTCAGTTTATGCGTTGATGCTCTACATTCTGAATTAGTCGAGCTCATCGAGGGCCTTGCCCAAGCATTACAATGGTGACCGCTTCCCATTATCCCGGAGTCGGACTGCCTCCAGGCGGCGAAGGCCATTTTTTCTCTGAGTGTTGATAGGTTTTGTCATGCAATGTTGGTCGAACAGGTGAAGTTTCTATTTCAAGAGGGAGATACATGTTGCTCATATCAGTCGAACTCAGAACATTGTTACTCATTTCCTTGCTACTTATGGTAGGGTTGAGGCGTGTACGGCAGGTTTTATCTGGTTGGGGCCTTCTCTGGTCCCCATATTTGTAAGGAGGATTATCACATGATGGAGTAATACACCTTCTCTTGTCCCCATCTTTGTAAGGATGATTCCCACATGACGGAGTAACACAAACCCTTTTCCACGCAAAATGAATGATAAGACTTTCAGCATTCACTCCAACCTATTATTTATGCTCATTCGAATCAAGTAGTTTCCCAGTGAATAGAAATTTCCTTATCCTAGGATCATATACTCATGATCTAGTACTTATAAGTTTTCAAAAAAATGTAAATGATATATAGATACATGTGAAATTTGGTAGCAAAATATGATATTATCTAACCCGGGGAAGAATATCAAATTAAGTTATTGTACAACGAGCTATATTGTGCTGCAGTATTGCGACGTAATAATGGTTTTTAAGTTAAAGTAAGTACATCCACAAATGATCATATCACTTTACTGAAATCCACAAGTGCATGTTCCTCTCCATATTGTAAATTAGATAATACCCCGCGCGTTACCACGTGAATCTGTTGCAATGTATTGTTTGATGCCATTTGATTGTCTAGAATTTGAATACGAGAATGAATACTAAAAATCATTGTTGAGGAAATCGTTACCTGGTAGCTCCTCGGTTGGCCGGTGAGTAAGGGGTTAATAGGCTAATCAGTAAGTTAATCCATTAATCAAATGATTTATCAGTTTATCGGCTACCCGGTGACCCCGCGAGTAGGGATTAATCGGCATGTTAACTGATTAACCGGACGAATTCTTGAATAGAGCTAAAAAATACATATGACTTATATGTAAGTAGTATTTGTCATGCATGTTGAGAGAAATAAAAGGAGTGGGGTTGATGAATTGGGATGTGTGCATGTTGGTAAATATAGTGGAAAACAAAAAACAACTGCTCTACGATCACCCAGGAACAATATGAAGATGCATTAACGGATTGGATAAGATTGTTACCGACTCTGAGTTGCAGCGGAAGAAAACGAGCTAGTGTAGATCGTAATTTGAGTCCCTCGAACCGAAGATGAACGATCCCGCGAACCGTCCACGAACATTCCCTCGAACGGGAGACTGAATGCATGACCTCCCTAGAGTTGCAAGCGTACGGTCTTCATGATCTGGTAGCGCTTTGCCGTCCAAAGCTAATCATCATCGAAGAATTAGAGGGAGGAGATTAGTACTCCACTGGGATTCTAATTATTTGGATTAGAAGATCTAAGTCTAGCTCTAATTAGATCTATTAGGACTAACTAGAACTAGAACTAGAAGGGACTAGAGGAGGCTCCAAAACATGTATATAAAAAGCACCAAATCCTCTAGTATATATAGGTTGGAGGAGAGGAGAGGGGCGCCACAATGGGGAACGGAACTGCGCCCTCCAAGGAGAAGGAAACCACCTCCAATTTGGCCTCCCTTCGCTTCTTTCCATGGGAGGGGGGGGGGCACCACTCATATTGGGCCCTTGTGGCCCAATACTCCTTCCACCGTTTGGCCTTTTACGGCCCGTTGATATTAAATTAAATACAAAAGTCTCTTAACAATTACTAGAGCCTTTTATAATTAATTTAACATCACCGGAAATATTTTCCACCTATATATTATTTATCAGTAATACCCAGTATTACCCGATATACTCTGAAACCCTTCTGGTAACCCTGAAATGATTCCAGTTCCTCTCGACTATTTTGAATATTAACAAAACTATTTCACAAATAAATCCTCGTTACTCCCGTCCTACTAACACTCAGTAGATCATGATTACCTTTGTGACCTTGTTGGTTCGGCAAAACATATACATGAACAAAACCCCTTTGTTCAATGACCAATAGCGTAACCATGGACGTCCATATCGATCCATATGAGTACATGAATGACATTCAAGTGAACATTTGGTTATCATGTGATGTTTCCTTTGCTTCTTGATACTTCCACAAAACCCGTGGTGAGATGTACCGGTATCCTCTTAAGTCATTAGCATGCTCATTATACCGTTCTCCTCGTTACCAGTTTTGTTCTTCTTTCTCGTTGACATGTTCCGGCATCTCCGTGACATAGTCACCTGTGTCTGGCCAAACGATGATGAATGTCGTCACACCGAGAGGGCCCTAAGATTATCTCTCCATCATCGGAGGAGCAAATTCCACTCTCGAGCTATCTAGTCCCTTGTCAAAATTTTCAATGAACCTGTAAGTTATCATTGTGATCACCATGTTACAGATGAGGTTTGAGGAACCCCAAAGTCCATCATACGGTAAGAAGTGACTACGATACTCTCATGGTCAAAGGAACTAAAACACATGTTAACACTCTGTGTTATAACAATTGACTTCTGACGATATTATCTCAAAGTATAACAAACAAGTTTGGGTCAATTCAATATGATTTTTCTTCTAACGTCATACTCTCAATATTGTTTTAGGACTATCGTTACACTTAATGATATCTTAAGATCCGAAAAATGTGATCACCAACAACACTTGAGCTAGTCTTAGAGGCGAGACTAGGAATCGGTTTTCACCGTTTATCATTCTACACGTGCATATGCATTTTCCACTGAATCGCATATTCTAGGATCATACAGTAATAGCATAGGATATACACTCTTAATTCCACAATATCGGGCCTATAAATTCCACAATATTCCAAAAACCCTAGAGCGAGACCCAAAACAATTCCTCCGCTGCCACAAGCCTCTATTCTTCCGTGACCCCATCTGGAGGCCTTTTGCGGTACTCTGCTGGAGGGGGAAACCATTGGGGAGGCTATCTTCATCAACCTTGATTTCCTCCATGATGATGTGTGAGTAGTTCCTACAGGACCTACGGGTCCATATCGGTAGTTAGATGGCCTTCTCTCTCTATTTCGATCTTCAATACAATGATCTCCTCAAAGATCAATCCATTGTAATATTTTGCGATGTGTTTTTTGGGATCCCATGAATTGTGGATTACGATCACATTATTCATTGATCTATTTTGAGTTCTTGATCCTTCACTATTGTGTAATTTTATAGCTTTGTATTTCTCTCCGATCTATCAATCTACTTTGGACAAGTTTGATTGATTTATCTTCAATGAGAGAGGTGCTTTGTAATAGGTTCATTCTTGCGGTGATCCTGTCACTTGATAGAAAGGAGAAGGTCACATATTTATACTGTTGCTACTAACAATAAAACGACAGGGTTTGAACATATTGCTCGATCTTATTCTATCTACAATATATCATCTTGCTTAATGTGTTACTCTGTTTTTCATGAACTTCAACTTTGAGATGCATGTTGGATAGTGTTCTTGGGGTGGAGTAATAGTAGTAGATGCTAGTAAGTTTAACGGTCTACTTGTCCTAGACGTAATGCCTATATAATGATTATGCATTGGATGGTCTTCATAACTATGCGCAATTTTGTTAGTTGCCCAACAGTAATTTGTTTACCCATCACTACCATGCTTTCAGGAGGGATGCCTCTAGTGAATCTATGGCCCCGGGTCCATTCTCCATATATTTACTGTTTCCTACAATTGCTATCAATTTGCTATCATTATTCTAGTTACTATTATCCTTTGCTATCATTACTACTATTTGCTTTTAACCTTGTGGCTAGCAAGAACAAGGGGAGTGATGATCCCCTTGCCTTTGTTGGGTGCAAGCAATTTTTTGTTTGTGTGCAGGTGCTGCTACTGTTGTACGTGTCTCACCTCCTACTGGTTTAATAAACCTTGATTCTGAACTGAGGAAAATACTTTCTATTGCTAACTGATACGTCTCCAATGTATCTATAATTTTTGATTGTTCCATGCTATTATATTATTTGTTTTGGATGTTTAATGGGCTTTAATATACCTTTTTATATTATTTTTGGGACTAACCTACTAACCAAAGGCCCAGTGCAAATTGCTGTTTTTTTGCCTATTTCAGTGTTTTGCAGAAAAGGAATATCAAACGGAATGAAACCTCCGGGAGAGTTATTTTTGGAACAAACGTGATCCAGGAGACTTGGAGTGGACGCCAAGAAAGAATCAAGGAGGCCACGAGGCAGGAGGGCGCGCCCCCATCCTCATGGGCCCATCGCAGCTCCACTGACGTACTTCTTCCTCCTATATATACCCATATACCTCGAAAACATCCAGGAGCACCACGAAACCCTATTTCCACCGCCGCAACCTTCTGTACCCATGAGATCCCATCTTGGGGCCTTTTTAGGCGCTCAGCCGAAGGGGGAATCGATCACGGAGGGTTTCTACATCAACACCATAGCCTCTCCGGTGATGTGTGAATAGTTTACCACAGACCTTCGGGTCTATAGTTATTAGCTAGATGTCTTCTTCTCTCTCTTTGGATCTCATTACAAAGTTCTCCTCGATTCTCTTGGAGATCTATTTGATGTAATTCTTTTTGCAGTGTGTTTGTCGAGATCCGATGAATTGTGGGTTTATGATCAAGATTATCTATGAATAATATTTGATTCTTCTCTGAAATCTTTTATGCATGATTTAATATCTTTGTAAGTCTCTTCGAATTATCAGTTTGGTTTGGCCTGCTAGATTGATCTTTCTTGCAATGGAAGAAGTGCTTAGCTTTGGGTTCAATCTTGCGGTGTCCTTTCCCAGTGACAGCAGGGGCAGCAAGGTACGTATTGTATTGTTGCCATCGAGGATAAAAAGATGGGATTTATATCATATTGCTTGAGTTTATCCCTCTACATCATGTCATCTTGCCTAATGCATTACTCTGTTTTTATGAACATAATACTCTAGATGCATGCTAGATAGCGGTTGATGTGTGGAGTAATAGTACTAGATGCAGAATCGTTTCGGTCTACTTGTCGCGGACGTGATGCCTATATACATGATCATGCCTAGATATTCTCATAATTATTCGTTTTTCTATCAATTGCTCGACAGTAATTTGTTCACCCATCATAGAATTTGTTATCTTGAGAGAAGCCACTAGTGAAACCTATGGCCCTCGGGTCTATTCTCCATTATATTAATCTCCCGTCAACTTGCTATTTCTATTACCGTTTATTTTGCAATCTTTATTTTCCAATCTATACCATAAAAATACCAAAAATATTTATCTTATTATCTCTATCAGATCTTACTTTCGTAAGTGACCGTGAAGGGATTGACAACCCATTTATCGCGTTGGTTGCGAGGTTCTTGTTTGTTTGTGCAGGTACTAGGCGACTTGCGTGTTACCTCATATTGGATTGATACCTTGGTTCTAAAAAACTGAGGGAAATACTTACGCTACTTTGCCGCATCACCCTTTCCTCTTCAAGGGAAAACCAACGCATGCTCAAGAAGAAGTAAGAAGGATTTCTGGCGCCGTTGCCGGGGAGGTTGCACCAAGTCAAGTCAAGATTTGATCTACCAACAACTAGCCATTTTTGGTGACGCCTACGCACAAGTCAAGACATACCAAGTACCCATCACAAACTCTTATCCCTCGCATTACATTATTTGCCATTTGCCTCTCGTTTTCCTCCCCCCACTTCACCCTTGCCGTTTTATTCGTCCTATTTTCCACTCGCCTCTTTTTCATTCGCCTCTTTTTGCTTGCCTCTTGTTTGCTTGTGTGTTGGATTGTTTGTCACGATGGCTCAAGATAATACGTGACTTTTCCAATACCAACAATAATGATTTGATTAGCACTCCGATTGCTCCTCTTACTGATGCTGAATCTTGTGAAATTAATACTGCTTTGCTGAATTTTGTCATGAAAGATCCGTTTTCTGGCCTTCCTAGTGAATATGCCGCTATCCATCTAAACAACTTTGTTGATTTGTGTGGTATACAAAAGAATAAAGATGTGTATAATGATATTGTTAAATTGAAGCTATTTCCGTTTTCGCTTAGAGATCGTGCTAAAACTTGGTTTTCCTCTTTGCCAAAAATAGTATTGATTCATGGAATAAGTGCAAAGATGATTTTATCTCTAAGTATTTTCCTCTTGCTAAGATCAACTCTCTCAGAAACGATATTATGATTTTTAAACAACTTGATCATGAGCATGTTGCACAAGCTTGGGAGATGATAAAATTAATGATACGTAATTGCCCTACACATGGTTTGAATTTATGGATGATCATACAAAATTTTTATGCTGGATTGAATTTTGCTTCTAGAAATCTTTTAGATTCGGTCGTGGGAGGCACTTTTATGGAAATCACATTAGGAGAAGCTACTAAACCCCTAGATAATATTATGGTTAATTATTCTCAGTGGCACACCGAAAGATCTACTAGTAAAAAGGTTCATGCTATAGAAGAAATTAATGTTTTGAGTGGAAAGATGGATGAACTTATGAAATTGTTTGCTAATAAGAGTGTTTCTTCTGATCCCAATGATATGCCTTTGTCTACTTTGATTGAGAATAATAATGAAACTATGTGAATTTTGTTGGTAGGAACAATTTTGGTAACAATGCGTATAGAGGAAACTTTAATCCTAGGTTGTTTCCTAGTAATTCCTCTAATAATTATGGTAATTCCTACAACAACTCTTATGGAAATTTTAATAAGATGCCCTCTGATTTTGAGACTATTGTAAAGAATTTATGATTTCGCAAATTTTTTTAATGCTTTGCTTGAAGAAAAATTGCCTAAGATTGATGAGTTGGCTAGGAACGTGGATAGAATTTTTCTTGATGTTGATTCTTTGAAACTTAGATCTATTTCACCTAAGCATGATATCAATGAGTCTCTCAAAGCCATGAGAATTTTCATTGATGAGTGCAAAGAAAGAACCGCTAGGATGCATGCTAAAAAAGATTGCTTTATAAAAGTGTGTTCTTCTAGTTTTCACGATAATAAGGATGAAGATCTAAAATTGATTTATGTGTCTCCTATTAAATCTTTGTTTTGCAATATGAATCTTGATAATGATGGGACTAGATATGAGTCAACTTTAGTTAAAAGGCGTCCCAATGATTCGGAGTTTTTAGATCTTGATGCAAAAATTGGTAAAAGTGGGATTGAAGAGGTCAAAACTTTACATAGAAATGAACCCACTATTTTGGATTTCAAGGAATTTAATTATGATAATTGTTCTTTAATATATTGTATTTCCTTGTTGCAATCCATGTTAAATTCTCCTCATGCTTATAGTCAAAATAAAACTTTTACCAAACATATTGTTGATGCTTTAATGCAATCTTATGAAGAAAAGATTGAATTAGAAGTTTCTATCCCTAGAAAAATTTATGATGAGTGGGAACCTACTATTAAAATTAAAGATCATGAATGCTTTGCTTTATGTGATTTGGGTGCTAGTGTTTCCATGATTTCAAAAACTTTGTGTGATGTGTTAGGTTTTCGTGAATTTTATGATTGTTCTTTAAATTTGCATCTTGCGGATTCCACTATTAAGAAACCTATGGGAAGGATTAATGATGTTCTTATTGTTGCAAATAGGAATTATGTGCCCGTAGATTTCATTGTTCTTGATATAGATTGCAATCCTACATGTCCTATTATTCTTGGTAGACCTTTCCTTAGAACGATTGGTGCAATTATTGATATGAAAGAAGGAAATATTAGATTCCAATTTCCGTTAAGGAAAGGCATGGAACACTTTACTAGGAAGAAAATTAAATTACCTTATGAATCTATTATGAGGGCCACTTATGGATTGCATACCAAAGATGATAGCACCTACATCTATTCTTGTTTTTATGCCTAGCTAGGGGCGTTAAACGATAGCGCTTGTTGGGAGGCAACCCAATTTTATTTCTGTTTCTTGCTTTTTGTTCCTATTTAGTAATAAATAATTCATCTAGTTTCTGTTTACATGTGGTTTTATACTTTTAATTAGTGTTTGTGCCAAGTAGAACCTTTGGGAAGATTTGGGGGAAGTTTTTGCGATCTTGCTGTAAAAAATAGAAACTTCACGAGATTTGCTGCCATTTTTTACTGGAGAGTGCGATTAGGTTGATTATTTTTGAAGATGATTAATAGACAAATTACTCATGTCCAACAATTTATTTAAGAATTTTTGGGGTTACAGAAGTATTCGAAACCTACAGATTACTACAGACTGTTCTGTTTTTGACAGATTCTGTTTTTCGTGTGTTGTTTGCTTATTTTGATGAATCTATGGCTAGCATCGGGGGGTATGAACCATAGAGAAGTTGGAATACAGTAGTTTTAACACCAATATAAATAAATAATGAGTTCATTATAGTACCTTGAAGTGGTGGTTTGTTTTCTTATACTAACGGAGCTCATGAGATTTTCTGTTGAGTTTTGTGTTGTGAAGTTTTCAAGTTTTGGGTAAAGATTTGATGGATTTTGGAATAAGGAGTGGCAAGAGCCTAAGCTTGGGGATGCCCAAGGCATCCCAAGGTAAAATTCAAGGACAACCAAAAGCCTATGCTTGGGGATGCCCCGGAAGGCATCCCCTCTTTCGTCTTCGTCTATCGGTAACTTTACTTGAGGCTATATTTTTATTCACCACATGATATGTGTTTTCCTTGGAGCGTGTTGTATGATTTGAGTCTTTGATTTTTAGTTTACCACAATCATCTTTTCTGTACACACCTTTTGGAGAGACACACATGAATCGGAATTTATTAGAATACTTTGTGTGCTTCACTTATATCTTTTGAGCCAGATAATTTTGCTCTAGTGCTTCACCTATATCTTTTTAGAGCACGGTGGCAGTTTTATTTTATAGAAATCATTGATCTCTCATGCTTCACTTATATTATTTTGAGAGTCTTTTAGAACATCATGGTAATTTTCTTTGGCTATAAAATTAGTCCTAATATGATAGGCATCCAAGATGGGTATAATAAAAACTATCATAAAAAGTGCATTGAATACTATGAGAAGTTTGATACTTGATGAATGTTTTGAGATATGAAGATGGTGATATTAGAGTCATGATAGTTGAGTAGTTGTGAATTTGAGAAATACTTGTTCTAAAGTTTGTGATTCCCGTAGCATGCAATATGGTGAACCGTTATGTGATAAAGTCGGAGCATGATTTATTTATTGATTGTCTTCCTTATGAGTGGCGGTCAGGGGCGAGCGATGGTCTTTTCCTACCAATCCCCCTATGAGCATGCTACTTTTTTGATAAATAATAGATTTTTGCAATAAGTATGTTAGTTCTTATGACTAATGTTGAGTCCATGGATTATATGCACTCTCACCCTTCCACCATTGCTAGCCTCTCTAGTACCGCGCAACTTTCGCCGGTACCATACACCCACCATATACCTTCCTCAAACAGCCACGATACCTACCTATTATGGCATTTCCATAGCCATTCCGAGATATATTGCCATGCAATTTACCACCGTTCCGTTCGTTATGACACGTTACATCATTGTCATATTGCTTTGCATGATCATGTAGTTGACATCGTATTTGTGGCAAAGCCACCATTCATAATTCTTTCATACATGTCACTCTTGATTCATTGCACATCCCGGTATACCACCGGAGGCATTCACATAGAGTCATATTTTGTTCTAGTATCGAGTTGTAACTTTTGAGTTGTAAGTAAATAAAAGTGTGATGATCATCATTATTAGAGCATTGTCCCAAGTGAGGAAAGGATGATGGAGACTATGATTCCCCACAAGTCGGGATGAGACTCCAGACGAAAAAAGAGAGAAAAAAGGAGGCCATAAAAAAAGAGAAGGCCCAAATACAAAAAAGAGAGAGAAAAAAAGAAATTAGAGAAAAAGAGAGAAGGGGAAATGCTACTATCCTTTCACCACACTTATGCTTCAAAATAGCACCATGATCTTCATGATAGAGAGTCTTCTATGTTGTCACTTTCATATACTAGTGGGAATTTTTTATTGTAGAACTTGGCTTGTATATTCCAATGACGGGCTTCCTCAAAATGCCCTAGGTCTTCATGAGCAAGCAAGTTGGATGCACACCCACTTAGTTTCTTTTTGAGCTTTCATACACTTATAGCTCTAGTGCATCCGTTGCATGGCAATCCCTACTCACTCACATTGATATCTATTGATGGACATCTCCATAGCCCGTTGATACGCCTAGTTGATGTGAGACTATCTTCTCCCTGTTGTCTTCTCCACAACCACCATTCTATTCCACCTATAGTGCTATGTCCATGGTTCACGCTCATATATTGCGTGAAGATTGAAAAAGTTTGAGAACATCAAAAGTATGAAACAATTGCTTGGCTTGTCATCGTGGTTGTGCATGATTTAAGTACTTTGTGTGGTGAAGATAGAGCATAGCCAGACTATATGATTTTGTAGGGATAACTTTCTTTGGCCATGCTATTTTGAGAAGACATGATTGCTTTGTTAGTATGCTTGAAGTATTATTATTTTTATGTCAATATTAAACTTTTGCCTTGAATCTTTCGGATCTGAACATTCATGCCACAATAAAGAAAATTATATTGAGAATTATGCTAGGTAGCATTCCACATCAAAAATTCTGTTTTTATCATTTACCTACTCGAGGACGAGCAGGAATTAAGCTTGGTGATGCTTGATACGTCTCCAAAGTATCTATAATTTTTGATTGTTCCATGCTATTATATTATCGGTTTTGGATATTTAATGGGCTTTAATATACCTTTTTATATTATTTTTGGGACTAACCTACTAACCAAAGGCCCAGTGCAAATTGCTGTTTTTTTAACCTATTTCGGTGTTTCACAGAAAAGGAATATCAAACGGAATCCAAACGGAATGAAACCTTCGGGAGAGTTATTTTTGGAACAAAGGTGGTCCAGGAGACTTGGAGTGGACGTCAAGAAAGAAGCGAGGATGCCACGAGGCAGGAGGGCGCGCCCAGGGGGTAGGCGCGCCCCCCACCCTCGTGGGCCCCTCGCAGCTCCACCGACATACTTCTTCCTCCTATATATACCCATATACCCCGAAAACATCTAGGAGCACCAAAAACCCCTATTTCCACCGCCGTAACCTTTTGTACCCGTGAGATCCCATCTTGGGGCCTTTTCCGGCGCTTCGCCGGAGAGGGAATCGATCACGGAGGGCTTCTACATCAACACCATAGCCTCTCCGATGATGTGTGAGTAGTTTACCACAGACCTTCGGGTCTATAGTTATTAGCTAGATGGCTTCTTTTCTCTCTTTGGATCTCAATACAAAGTTCTCCTTGATTCTCTTGGAGATCTATTTGATGTAATTCTTTTTGCGGTGTGTTTGTTGAGATCCGATGAATTGTGGGTTTATGATCAAGATTATCTATGAACAATATTTGATTCTTCTCTGAAATATTTTATGCATGATTTAATATCTTTGCAAGTCTCTTCGAAATATCAGTTTGGTTTGTCCTACTAGATTGATCTTTCTTGCAATGGGAGAAGTGCTTAGCTTTGTGTTCAATCTTGCGGTGTCCTTTCCCAGTGACAGCAGGGGAAGCAAGGCACGTATTGTATTGTTGCCATCGAGGATAAAAAGATGGGGTTTATATCATATGCTTGAGTTTATCCCTCTACATCATGTCATCTTGTCTAATGCGTTACTCTGTTCTTATGAACTTAATACTCTAGATGCATGCTGGATAGCAGTCGATGTGTGGAGTAATAGTAGTAGATGCAGAATCATTTCAGTCTACTTGTCGCGGACGTGATGCCTATATACATGATCATGCCTAGATATTCTTATAATTATTCGCTTTTCTATCAATTGCTCGACAGTAATTTGTTCAGCCACCGTAGAATTTGCTATCTTGAGAGAAGCCACTAGTGAAACCTATGGCCCCCGGGTCTATTCTCCATTATATTAATCTCCCGTCAACTTGCTATTTCTATTACCATTTATTTTGCAATATTTATTTTCCAATCTATACCATAAAAATACCAAAAATATTTATCTTATTATCTCTATCAGATCTCACTTTCGTAAGTGACCGTGAAGGGATTGACAACCCATTTATCGCGTTGGTTGCGAGGTTCTTGTTTGTTTGTGCAGGTACTAGGCGACTTGCGTGTTACCTCCTACTGGATTGATACCTTGGTTCTCAAAAACTGAGGGAAATACTCACGCTGCTTTGCTGCATCACCCTTTCCTCTTCAAGGGAAAACCAACGCATGCTCAAGAAGAAGCACTAACCTACATCACCCTTCCTCTTCAGGGAAATTCAACAACTCCTATGGGAGTAGCACAGTGCCAGAACGAGTCACAATGCAAGATGCTACCTAACGACTACCAGAAGCATTGTGCACCCTTGAAGGCCACCGAGCAAATGAGAGTTGCACATCATCCAACCACTAGTGTGACGTGCACCATCGAAGGGAGTAAGGAGTTGCAACGTAGGAGCAAGAGGAACACCTACGCTCATCGGGAACGCCGATCACATGTCTTCTCGTGTGCAGTGGAACCATGACCGTCGATTGACGATGTTGTTGTTGTCTCCGTGCTCTAAAGACCACCCGCCATCCCAATCCCCCCCTCCCGCACACACACGCAACCGGCCCACTCAGGTCCAGATTGAGCTTCCCCCGAGCATAGCCGTCACCCTAGTGTCGAGATCCTCCTACACCATTGGGTGAGGAGTAGCGACCTCCGCCCAGCACATCTTCCCACCACCCTTGCCACACAGAGAAGGGCTAGGGCCGTTGTCGTGACACCCACACATCCGACCACCATCGCCCCCACATGAGGCAACCTCCACCCGGGGAGATCCGCTGCCGCCGTGGCGCGGGCTGGCGGCAGTGACAGGGAGGAGAAACCTCGGCAGGGAGTGCTAGAGGCGGCCCTAGGGTTAGCTGGGACATCGCCTAGGTAGCGACACATAGGGTACGCGATTGCTAAATCTCAGTCGATTGAGACTTAATGAAGTTTTAGTCGATGCTATATTCGTGAGATCGTACATGGAGATCCGTGCAAAAATTTCTTTTAATTTCTTTTTGTTTTTTGTACTTTATGTCACTTGATTGAGACATGGTTAAGTCTCAGTCGACTGATATTGAGCCACACCCATAGGGTATCAGTTCGTGTGTGTGTGTGTAAGAGAGAGAGAGAGATAGATAGATAGAGAGAGAGAGAGAGAAAGAGAGAGTGGGGAGGTAGGGAGGGAGAGAGAGTTCCGAAGCCTCAAGAACCTTCAATGTTTGTAAGATGGAATAAAATTTTACATGGGTCAAACCAAAAAGGAACCTTCGAATCAATTTTCAATGCAACACCTGTTTCCTATTAAAACTAAAGAACAAGAAAAAGATCTAAGCTAGGAAGCTACAAATAAACTAGTATATTTCATTTAAAAGTTACCATTGAGCCACGAAAGCTGCTTGGACGCTTCAAGTTACTGCTACAACCTAAATTACTCACTCACAAATCAAATGTTACACAAAGGATCCAAAGCATCTAATGCATGGTCATATGTTCATGTCTTAGTGTAGTTTGTATATAGTGCTGGAGTATAAAGGCAATGGATAAGTTAATTATCGGGACTCCCGGATGTAGGGAGCTTTCAAAGTTTTTTAACACAGTATAGACGCAAGCGCTGATATATACACACATACACTCACCTCTGTAAACGCACACATGCACACCCTATCCCTATGAACACCTTCGAAAGACTGAACCGGCATGTTAACTTGAGATTACAAAGTCACTGTAGGCACCTCATAGTCGACATGAACGTCTCCTCCTATTGAAAGCATATCACCGGAAATCCTGAAATAAATTTAGGATAAATGCGAGCACCAGGATTTAAGAGTACATAGTTGTTCTTTCTTTCTTTATGTTTTTATTGCGGGTATTTATTTCTTTATGTTTTCTTTCCTTTTATTTTTCACACCAAGTGAAGCAAGCGAGAGGGGAAAATGCCCTTATTCTCAACATCCTTCTTCATCTCTCGTGACATCATAAACCAATGATATTGTATAAAAAAATCCTTAGCATAAAAACCGGTAAGAAATTAAAACTCCAAACCATCTGTCTCAATTGGGAGAACATTGACATCACCAGACACAACCATGATGCCCCCTTTCGACGAGAGCGAAATTAAGGATGCAGTATTCTCGTTGCCCTCGGTCAAGGCCCCAAGGCTGATGGTTTTATAGAGGCTTTTTTTCAACATATGTTGGATATCTTCAATGTAAAACTCGTGGCCGGGATTCTTCAGCTGGCTTCTCTCATAGGGGACTATGCAAAGTTGCCAAATCGGCGAACATCCTCCTCCTCCCCAGGAAGAAGGACACAACCATGGTCGATGACTATAGGCCGATTAGCCTTATCATCCACAACATCTAGATATTTTCTCCAAGCGGTTCACCGGTTGGTTGGCTCCATGGCTGCCAATGCTTTGCTTGAAGTGTCAGGGTGCTTTCATGCAAAAGGGTAGCATCCACGATAATTTCATATACATGTAGAAATTTATAAAAGGCCTCCACAAATCAAGCACATCGGGGCTTTTCCTCAAGCTGGTTATCTCCAAGGCTTTCGGCTCCTTCAATTGGGCTCACCTGATTGAGGTTCTCCACCACGTAGGTTTTGGACAATGTTGCTGCAACTGGATTTGCATGTCCCTTGCAACGTTGACCTCATATGTGTTGCTGAATAGTGAACCTGCCCCCCCTTCAACCACGTGCACGGTCTACGTCAGGAGACCCCCTTTCTCCCATGCTCTTCATCCTTGCCATCAACCTTCTTTGAAAAATTCTCAAGATGGCTTGCGACATCCAAATCCTCTCGGGACTATAAAGGCACACGCGACTACCTATCCGGTATCCCTGTTTGTTGATGATTGTGGCATGTTCGCCAACCCAAACAAAGAGGAGTTGGAGGCCCTCTATTTGATTATGCACAATGGCTCAACTTCATGACTTTGTTAAATTATGGATGTTGCTACCAAACACTACCATGTACACGGACTTGGAGGACTCTTCTACTAGAAGTGGACTAGCAATATTTGGCCGCCTCCGCCAACGCCGCCCAATTCCAAGGACCTTACGTGAAGTTCTTTCCCACAAAGATTATACATATTTGCAACCTTCTTCGATGCCATGGGGAACCATGTCAAAATTTGGACTAGCTAGAACAAATCGGAGGATCCGCCTCAGCCCCATTAGGGATCTCCGATTCATGGGACGCCATGCTAGCCTGGGCGCCCAAATAAACTAAGTGGCGGCGGAGTGGAATGCTTATGTAAACCCTTTGGAATGTCTGGAAGGAGTTGAACCGCCATATTTTTAGAGGTACATGCATAATCTACATCGGAATGGCGACCCTTGCATCCAAGGATGTCAACAGAAGGGTGATGCCTTTTTCTACTGAGGGTATTAATTAATAGAGATTTATGGGTATTGGGTATTAAGGGTTTGAACAATTCCCTCCAAAACCTTGTCACCTTTGTCCGCAAACAGTATATTTCCTTTTTATATATGAAACGACAATGCTCCTACATGTTTTTCAAAAAATATATATTACATACATACATCCATTTGAGCGACACTTAATAGAAAGGAGGTAGTCAAAATTGAAATTTGAAAGTATCCTATGTGCCTTACTCGTTAGAACAGAAAGGAATACTAGAAAGTGTCATCCTAGTCTCGAGCTCAAAGGCTCCTAGTATGAACAGTAAAATCCAAAAAACATAAACTAATTAAAAATGGCAACAAATATTGCTTAATTTTTCCCTACATGCAAATTTTTGTAATGAAATGACATTTGTGCATGTGTCAGCAAAAATAACAAAATTAGTGTTCCAAAATGCTTTCAGAAATAGTCTATTTGGAGCATCAATTTTTTATTCAGACCTCCAGAAATATCATGCAACCACGACAATTTGCACACATATGAAACACTTTCTCACAAATTTACATTTTTACTGTTCATCTAGATGAATATGCACCCGTGATCAGAAACTTCGGTCTCTGGCAATTGTACTCCTATATGTGCCAGGATATCCACGCTCCTCATCCTCTCTGTTACTGACCTGCAGTTTCCTTGCAAGTTGAAAATAAATGTGCACACGCCTACGGCTCCCTGCCATTTATTCCCCTAGCTCGTGTGTGTCTGCTCGAGAGCATGGTCGTTGGTCTTTAATGCATCATGGGATAGACTCCTCTAGCAACCTACTGGGGTAGCTCCACTGTGATATTCCTTTTTTTTCTCTCGAATACGCTAAGGAAGCATATCATTGCATTGATAGACGGAGAGAAAAAAGAGAAGGTACAGGGATGGGAATCATAGCCTCGTGCGCATGGATGGCGAGCCTATGAACCCGGGGGAGCAGAGGTAGGGGGGGTGCTCAGCCCCAATAATTACAATGTCAGGTTACAAAACGGTTCGAGGCTTGCCCTCGAGCTCCAGCAGCAGCCCATGAACGAGCTTCGTCCTTGATGGCGGCGATCAGGGAAGAGGAAGAAGGGGTAACCTTGTCGAAGATGATCGCGTTCCGGTGTTGCCACAGGGACCAGGCAACGAGGGAGGCGATAGTGGCCAGGCCACGCCTGCGCGCAGCCGGGAGGGGAATCATGGCTGCGGAGAGCCAGGCAAAGTAGCCGGTGGTGCCATCGGGCGCAACCGTCATTGGGGAACACCACGAGAGGATCTCGTGCCATGTGATGCGCGCGAACACGCACCCCACCAAGATGTGATGGAGTGTTTCGGGCTCCTGACAGCAAAAGACACACACGGGCTCGTGTGGCAGACCTCGCCGAGCCAGGCGATCAGCAGACCAACACCGGTTAAGGGATGCGAGTCAGATGAAGAATTTGACCGAGGTGGGGGCACTAGTTTCCTAGGTGAGGCGCCAAAACTCGGAGGCCGTGGATCCATGAAATAGGGCGATGTAGCATGAGGAAGCAGAGTAGACGCCATTGGCAGTCCAGCGCCAGCGAAGCAGGTCCGGGCGCGGGACAAGCTCGACAGTCTGGAGGCGGCGCCAGAGCTCCACATATTCAACCGCGGCCGCGGGACCGAGGGGGCCTCGGATGTCAGAGATCCAGCAACGGTCGGAAAGCGCCTGGGCCACCGTACGCGAGCGCCGAACACGGCGAGGAACCAGCGCCACCAAGGAAGGGGCGCTGTCGAGGGGGGAAAGACCGTCCAACCACGGGTCCAACCAGAAGCGGCAGGTGTTACCATCACCAAGGATCCACGACGTGGATGCCCGAAAAAACTGAGTCACCTCAGGGTCGCGCGGGAGCTGTAAGTGTGCCCACGGCCGAGAGTGGTCAGTAGCCTGGAGCCAAAGCCAACGCGTCCGAAGCGAGATGCCAGTGCGGTGAAAGTCGCGGATGCCCAGACCCCCCAGCTCGATCGGGCGACAAACCCGTGCCCAGCTAACTAGGCAAGAACCAGCGCGCGCGTCCTTCCTCCCATGCCAGAGGAAATCACGAAGGATACGATTGGCCTGCTTCAGGATGGCAGGGGAGAGGGCCATGGCGAGGAGCATGTGGACAGGCATAGCGCTCAGAACTTGACGAACCAAGTTGAGCCGCTCGCCGCGGATGAGCAGAGCAGCTTTCCAAGTAGCAAGCTTGCGACCAAGCTTCTCGATCAGGGGAAGCAGGTGGGCGGTAGGAACTTTCCTGAGCGAGAGAGGGAGGCCTAGGTAGCGAATGGGGAAGGGCACCACCGGGCAGGCGAGGGCGGTGGTGACGTTGCTCGCAAAGCCGTCCGGGCACTGGATGAGGGCGGCCTGGCACTTCGCGAAGTTAGTGCGCAAGCCCGAGGCAGTGCCGAAGCGCTCAAGCAGAGAGTTGATAGCAGAGAGCTCAGATTCGTCGGGGTGGCAAAAGATGATCACATCGTCAGCAAAGAGAGAGACGCTAGACGGGGCATGCCTGCGCGTCAGCCGCTTGATGATGCCGGACTGAACGGCGAACTGGAGCAGCGTGTTGAGCGTGTCGATGACCAGCACGAATAGCATCGAGGAGACCGGATCCCCTTGGCGAAGGCCCTGGCCGTGCGGAATCGGGGGGCCCGGCGTGCCATTGATCAGGACGCGCGTCGAGGCTGTCGAGATCAGAATGGAAATCCACTCACGCCACCGCGGGCCAAATTCCATGTGTTGGAGCACCCGAAGTAGGAAGGGCCAGGAGACAGAGTCGAACGCTCGCGCGATATCCAGCTTGAGTAGTACACGGGGTTGCTTTAGTTGGTGCAGCTGCCTCGCGGTCTGCTGGACGAGGAGGAAGTTATGTACTGACAACGGTAGTATACGCGAGATTTTATGAGATTTTATAGATGTTTTGATCCATGCCAATCATCTAGGGCCTTTCTTATGATTGCATATATCCATATCACAAGATCATCTGGGCCTTGTTTCAAAATCTATCTACTTCTGTTCTAGTACTTGTAGTAACAAATACTGCACCCCGCAAAAAAGAGAGTAACAAATACTGTAAAATCATGGCGCCTCACGCAAAAAAGAAAAAAAAAACATTTGTGCATTGTCGTTCGCACGCGAGAGGCCGGAGCGGGGGTCAGCTCGCCCGCACGGGTGCGATGCGTATCACGACGGGTCACCTTGCTTGGCCCCAGCAGAATACGGGGAGATCCTTAAAATTCTCATAGCAGATGGGTCCGTGGCAAACTGGCAGTGGAGCACCTTTGCTTGCCCCACCAGAATACAGGACAAGTTGCCGATGCCGGGTCGGGGCCATGCGCTCGGCGCTTCCACGTCTGGCTCCTCCCACGTATGATGGCACTCGCTCTCCCAACTACTCCAAGCATCCGTAGTGGACAAGTCCAACAAGTAGTTTTTTTTTCCGGGTGAAACTCCAACAACTTGTTCTTAGAGCATTGCTATGACCGGACGCCTCAAACCCTCGTATATGCCCGGGCGGATGGCCCGAGTCACTGACCGGTCAAAAAAATAATCTAGATAGACGCCTCATATTAGACTTATACGTTTGGGCTGACCCATCCATTATATCCACCCCAAATTTGAATGGATAAACAGATAGAATTTCATTTCGAGACATGCACTTTTAATCCATAGTTTGCGACAGGGTTCTGATATCTTTCATGCTAAACACGTTAATGACGGTTCCCATGCAACAAATTTTACTCCTCCCCCTTCATCATACTAATACAAACCATGGCTAGCTGAATCCACGGGTGCCTACCAACAATCAATTGTCTGGGGGGGCTTTTTTTATAAAATAATTCAAGACTGTGCATCCATATTACCAGCCTCCCTCAAGATTGATGAGTGAATAAGCTCTCGTTGTGACTTAAACACACTTACAATGGAATATATTGACTATCCTATCACTCCATGAGCTTTGGGGGCACAAAACAGATATTCATTTGAAGATTTAGAGATAACGCATGCAAATTTACTTGAAACGGCAGAGTAAAACCGCATATAGGTATATATGGTGGGCTCTTATGGCAAAGCTTTGTTTTAGGGATTTGGATGTACAATCAGCATTTCCACTTAGTACAGGCAAATGCTAGAAAAAGGGAAAGCGACCAACTAAAGAGCCACAACGGTCGTAATTATGCATTTTCAATAATTAAAATTGAATACGAGCACATGAGAATATAAATAATCCGAACATAAATATCATGGAGGCAATATTGGGTTTGAAATTACATGCGTGAGCATGTGCCAAGTACAGCCATTTGAAACTTTCAGAGGAGGATACCATCGTAACATACCCCATCATAATCAATTTAATGCATGTTAACACCCAAGATAACATATTATCCACTCCTAGCCAATTAAGCATGGCATGAGCAACTACTGAATTGAATCATATGATAATCAGTGCAATCTCTCAACGTTACTAACATAATTGAATCATATCATAATCCCTCAAAGTGTAGCGCATAATCACTCCAAAGTTTCCATTCCTATCAGGGGGGGGGGGGGTAGGATGAAATAATGTAGGTAGTGCAGTCTCTCTGTTGGCCCAATGAAGGATAGGATACCCAGGGCGGCGGACCAGGGCCGTGACGATGGCATCCGGCCAGGGGATCGCCTGTCCCAGGGGCCATGAGCGATGTGTTAGGTGGAGCAACGCGAAGAGGATGCACCCGAGAGAGCTTCTCGGAATTGTCCCGGGAAGGCTAGATGGATAGGAGTTCCTAAAGCAAGTCACGCGGTGCCCGAGCGGGACATTGAGGCGACAACGTTTGACTTTGGTTGGAATGATGGCCTGCCATGACTGGGGTCATCCACAGTGTTCTTAGAAGACCCACGCGCGCGCCATGGTGCTGCAGGGCCGTCCTATAGCACCGCGTACGGGATGGCCAAAAGGCGCCCACGCGATTATTCATCGGGACATAGTGAGCATCTCGTTCTCTCTCTCTCTCTCTCTACGATGACCAGGGCAGGCAGTTGGTCGACTACCCTAGAGGCAATAACAATTATATTATTATATTTCCATATTCATAGTTAAGAGTTTATATTCTATGTTATAACTGCTATGATCCTAGAATATGCAATTCAGTGGAAAACTCATATACATGTTCATACGTCTCCAACGTATCTATAATTTATGAAATATTCATGCCATGTTTACAACAATTTTATATCATTTCAGTATGATTTGAATGGAACTAACCCGGACTGGCGCTATTTTCAGCAGAACTACCGTGGTGTTGTTTTTTGTGCAGAAATAAAAGTTCTCCGAATGCAACGAAACTTTTTGATGATTTTTTTGGAACAAAAGAGGTACTAGAAGCTTCATTGGAGGACCAGAAGGTGAAGGAGGTGGCCACTACCTACCAGAGCGGGCCCGGGGCCTTGGGCGTAGGCTGGTGGGTAGTGGGCACCCTGTGGCCCATCTTAGCGTGAGACCGACGCCAAAAAAATCATATAAATAGAGAAACCACCCGAAATAACCATAGAACTTTGAATCCTCCACTTCATGCCTCTATACCTTCGAAATACCATCTGGAGCCCTATTCTGGCACCCCGCCAGAGGGGGAAATCATCACCGGAGGCCATCTTCATCATCCCGGCGGCCACCATGATGAGGAGGGAGTAGTTCACCCTCGAGGCTAGGGGTATGTACAAGTAGCTATGTGTTTGATCTCTCTCTCTCCTCTCCTCTCTCTCTTGTGCTTGATTTTGCACGATCTTGATGTACTGCGGGCTTTGTTAATATAGTTGGATCATATGGTGTTTTCCTCTCTCTATCTTGTTGTGATGAATTGAGTTTTTACCTTTGAGGTTTCACTATTATCAGATGGAATACTTGTTGGATTTGAGAACACTTGATGTATGTCTTGCATATGAATACCCGTGGTGACAATGGGGTATTATGTTGATTCACTTTATGTATGTTTTGGCACTCAACTCGCGGATTCCCGAGGTGACATTGGGATAATCTATGTATAGGGGTTGATGCACGTTTTCGTCCTACTTTCACCGATAGAAATCTTGGGGCACTCTTTGAAGTTCTTTGTGTTGGACTGAATATTATCAATCTGAAGTTGTTTGATGCATATTGTATAATTGACTCACGGATACTTGTGGTGACATTGGAGTATCTAGGTGACATTAGAGTAGGTTGACGCGTATCATATGGTGTTATTTCAGTACGAACTCTAGGGCTGTTCGTGACACTTTGAAAGTGCGTTATATCGACTAGAGGGGGGGGTGAATAGGCGATTTTTATGAAAGTCTTCAAAACGTGGAAGTTATGAAGACAAACAGCAGAGATATGCCTATTACTATGCAGCGGAAGGTAGACTACACTAGGCAAGCCATGGTCAAGTATCAACAGAGTGAAAGCACAGTGACAAATAGCTGCAGTGTAATAAGGATCAGGTAGGAAGATGTTATGAAGCCAAACAGATCATACACTCATGTTGTGAAGACAAAAGATAGAATAGACATGCAATGACTTCACAATGAGTAATCAGTAAGAAAAAGAAGTGAAGATGAAACCAGTGACTCGTTGAAGACAATGATGTGTTGGACCAGTTCCAGTTGCTGTGACAACTGTACGTCTGGTTGGAGCGGCTAGGTATTTAAACCTTAGGACACACAGTCCCGGACACCCAGTCCTGAACACGCAGCTTAGGACACCAAGTCCTCACCGTATTCTCCTTGAGCCGAGGTCACATAGTCCTCGCCCAATCACTCTGGTAAGTCTTCAAGGTAGACTCCCAAACCTTCACAGACTTCGTTCACTGGCAATCCACAATGTCTCTTGGATGCTCTGAACGCGACGCCTAACCGTCTGGAGGATGCACAGTCCTCAAGTGTAATAAGTCTTCAGATCACACAGACAAGAAGACTTAAGTGATGCCCAATTCTCTCTGGCTCTGGTGGTTAGGGCTTTATCCTTGCAGGGAATTCTCTCTCAAAGGCTTCGAGGTGGGTTGCTCTCAAACGACAAAAGCCGTACTCTCAATCTGAGCAGCCAACCGTTTATGGTTGTAGGGGGTGGGCTATTTATAGCCACTTGGCAACCCGACCTGATTTGTCCGAAATGACCCTGGGTCACTAAGGAACTGACACGTGTCTCAACGGTCAGATTTCAAACTCACATGGCAACTTTACTTGGGCTACAAGCAAAGCTGACTTGTCCGGCTCTGGACAAGATTCGCTCTCATTGTCTTCACTCGAAGACATAGGTTTTTGGTTTAGGCATCACTTCAGTCATTCTGACTGGTTCTCCTGGACCCCACTTAACAGTACGGTGGTTCCTATGACTCAACACAACAGAAAAAGAACTACGAAAGATCTAAGTCTTCGAGCTCCATAGGCTTCATATCGTGTCTTCTCTTGTCATAGTCTTCAATGTGAATATCTTCATGTACCACCTTTGACTTTAATGTCTTCATACATTTTTAGGGGTCATCTCTGGTAGTAAAACCGAATCAATGAGGGACTTCTACCTGTGTTATCCTGCAATTCTCACAAACACATTAGTCCCTCAACTAGGTTTGTCGTTGAAAGTGCAACTATCCCTAGGTGGTTTTGGTAATTCATAACAACATATAGCTCATTGAGCTAATGCTATTCCAAGACGATTATTTCAGGAAAGCTCAATGATTGGCATGGCATGGATGTGAAAGTGGAACCCTCAAAATGCTAAGGACAAAGGATTGGCTCAAGCTCAAAAGCTCAAGACTCTTCATTTTATATTTTGGTGATCCAAGATCACATTGAGTCTTTAGGAAAAGCCAATACTATCAAGGAGGGATGAGGTGTTGCTTAATGAGCCTCTTGCTTCATATGCTTAGTGATATGCTTCAAAACCCTCAACTACTTTCCCATATCCACATATGACCTAAACCCTAAGCCAAACTCGGTCCCACCAATTCTTCCTATCCGGCGCCACCGAGTTTCACTTGTCATAAGCCACTGCCAAACCCTAGCAATTCGGTTCTACCGATAAGGATCTCGGTCTCACCGAGATGGGGTTGCAAACTCTCTGTTTCCCTTTCGTAACTTTTCGGTCTCAACGAAAGAGCGAATCGGTCCCACCGAGATTGCAATGTAAACTCAGTGTTTCCCCTTTGTAACTTTTCGGTCTCACAGAGTTCCACTCGGTCTCACCGAAAGAGCAAATCGGTCCCACCGAGTTTGCCTGACCAACTCTCTGGTTAGCTAATTACCAAATTCGCTCTCACCGAGTTTGTGTAATCGGTCTCACCGAGATTACGTTATGCCCAAACCCTAACCATATCGGTCCTACCGAGTTGCATGTCAGTCCCACCGAAAATCACTAACGGTCACTAGGTTTACATTTTCGGTCCGACCGAGTTCATTGATTCGGTCCCACCAAGATTGGAAAACTGTGTAACGGTTGGATTTTGTGTGGAGGCTATATATACCCCTCCACCTCCTCTTCATTCGAAGAGAGAGCTATCAGAACACACACACCACTCCAACGCATATGTTCTGAGAGAGAACCACCTACTCATGTGTTGAGACCAAGATATTCCATTCCTACCATATGAATCTTGATCTCTAGCCTTCCCAAGTTGCTTTCCACTCAAACCTTCTTTCCACCAAATCCAAATCCTATGAGAGAGAGTTGAGTGTTGGGGAGACTATCATTTGAAGCACAAGAGCAAGGAGTTCATTACCTACACACCATTTGTTACTTCTTGGAGAGTGGTGTCTCCTAGATTGGCTAGGTGTCACTTGGGAGCCTCCGACAAGATTGTGGAGTTGAACCAAGGAGTTTGTAAGGGCAAGGAGATCGCCTACTTCGTGAAGATCTACCCCTAGTGAGGCAAGTCCTGTGTGGGCGATGGCCATGGTGGGATAGACAAGGTTGCTTCTTCGTGGACCCTTTGTGGGTGGTTGCTTCTTCGTGGACCCTTCGTGGGTGGAGCCCTGTGTGGACTCGCGCAACCGTTACCCTTGGGTGGAGCCCTGTGTGGACTCGCGCAACCGTTACCCTTCGTGGGTTGAAGTCTCCATCAACGTGGATGTAGGATAGCACCACCTATCCGAACCACGGGAAAAACATCCGTGTCTCCAATTGCGTTTGAATTCTCCAAACCCTTCCCTTTACATTCTTGCAAGTTGCATGCTTTACTTTCCGCTGCCTATATACTCTTTGCATGCTTGCTTGAATCATGTGATGATTACTTGACTTGTCTTAAATTAGCTAAAATCTGCCAAGAACTAAAATTGGGAAAAGGTTAAGTTTTTATTTGGTCAAGTAGTCTAATCACCCCCCCTCTAGACATACTTTCGATCCTATGGTATCAGAGCTTTGGTCTCCATTTGCTTGATCTCCATAGCTTTTGGTGGTCATAGCCTTGGTTTCACAACCTAGGAGAGTATGGCGTCTAGCGAGGGAAATTATCACCGTAGAGGTCCTTACTTTGATGGTACTAATTTTGCTAGTTGGAAGCATAAAATGAAAATGCATATTCTTGGACATAACCCCGCCGTTTGGGCTATTTTGTGTGTTGGTTTGCGAGGTGACTTCTTTGACGGGAGAGAACCAAACCGTGAAGCTACCGTGGATGAGTTGAAGATGTTGCAATACAATGCTCAAGCTTGTGATATTCTCTTCAACGGATTGTGCCCCGAAGAATTCAACAAAATCAGCCGTCTTGAGAATGCAAAGGAAATTTGGGACACTTTGATTGATATGCACGAAGGTACCGACTCCGTCAAGGAATCCAAGTTGGATGTGCTTCAAAGCCAACTTGACAAGTTCAATATGAAGGATGGTGAAGGTGTCGCTGAAATGTACTCTAGGCTTGCTCTCATCACAAATGAGATTGCCGGCTTAGGAAGTGAAGAGATGACCGACAGATTCATCATCAAGAAGATTCTAAGAGCCTTGGATGGAAAATATGATACCGTGTGCACATTGATCCAAATGATGCCCAATTACAAAGATCTCAAGCCAACGGAGGTGATTGGAAGAATTGTTGCTCATGAGATGTCACTTAAGGATAAAGAGGAACTTCACAACAAATCAAGTGGTGCCTATAAAGCCTCATGTGAAGCCCCTACATCATCAAGTGAGAAACAAGACTCAATGAAGAATTGAGCTTAATGGTGAAGAACTTCAACAAGTTCTACAAGAGTAGAAGCAAAGATAGAAGCTTCAAGTCAAGGTCCTACAATGACAAAAGATCTTCTAGTCGAGAGAAAAACTGCTACAATTGTGGAAGACCCGGACACTATTCCAATGAGTGTACGACTCCCTACAAGAGAAGAGAAGATTCTCCAAAAAGAAGAAGCAAAGGATCACCACCAAGAGAGAGAAGGAGTAGAGATTATCGTTATGAACAAAGATACTCACGGAGAAGCAAGGATTCGGAAAGGATGGAAAAATCATCGAGGAGCTATACAAGACGAAGACATCAAGCTCATGTTGGTGAATGGGTATCCGGCTCCGACTCCGACAGCCACTCCGAGAGAAGTTATCACTCCGACTCCGAAGATACTCAAGATGAAGGTGTTGCCGGTCTAGCACTTGTGTCAACCAACTCCTATGACATATTTAACTCACCAAATGAAGGAATTGGAAGATGCTTCATGGCCAAAGGTCCTAAGGTAACACACCCCGAGTATGTTGATTTCAATAGTGATGAAGATGACTTGTTAGGTGATGATTTGCTTGTTGACAACTCTAGTGATGAATACTATGATGAAAGACCAATTAATCATGCTAATCAAGATAAAACGAATGACAATGATAAGGAGAAGATTGAGGCTCTAACTAAAGAACTAAAAACTCTTAAGTTAGCTCATTACACTATCTTCGAAATCATCGAGAACTTTTAAGAGCTCATGAGAAATTACGCTTTGAAAAGCTCAATCTTGAGCAAGAGCATGAGTTCTTAAAGGCAATCAATGATGATCTCCGCAAGAAAAGTTCTTCTTACATTGCCAAGCATTTACTCTTATCTACTTACATGCCTCAAGTCAAGTCTAGTAACAAGAAAGATTCTTCCTCTAGCAGTAACAATGATCATGTTAAATCCAATATTGTTGCTTCTAGTAGTTCTCTTGATTCCACTAATGATTCTCTTAGCCAAGTTACACTTGAGCAAGAAAATAGTTTATTGAAGGGAATTATAGAGAAAGGAGTGTACAAAAGCCTTGTCGGGAGTAAGCAATTCGAGGAAATTGTGCGCAAGCAAGGAATGCACCGGAAGAATCAAGGTGTTGGTTTTGAACGAAAGTTCAATGCCAATGGAGTTGAGTGGGAAGAAGATCAATACCCCAAGACAAAGTTTGTCCCTCAACAAGAGAGGTATGCTTCTTTCAAGGGGACACAAGCTCAAGATGATCTTCCACCACAAGACTACGAGCAAAAAGGCAAGGACAAGCTTCAAGAGGAAATTGATGCATTTGAAGAAGCTCCTAAGACCTTAGTCAAGTGGATTCCCAAGACTACTTCAAGTTCCACTTCATCAAGTACGACTACAACTCCAAGGATTCCCATCAAGATGATGTGGATCCAAAAGAAGAATAACTAGAGAGTTCTTGAGGGTGACTCCGCCAACATACTTCACTCTTATCATTTTGGCAAGAACAAGTGCAATCAACTTCCACATCTTGCACTAGTTCAAGGAGTCACAAACCTTCTTGTTGGTGAGACAAGGGACAAGGTAACCTAAAAGTTTTCATGGACATCATCTTGTGTGTGCATCACTCTATGTCTATGGATATCCTTGTTTGTTCCTTGTGGGACTAACCCATGTAGGTATTGAAAGTGCAATTCACTCAAATGGATAGCTCCAAGAGATCTACATCAACATTGAGCATCCACATATTCAATATCTACATGAAGTCATCATCGACAAAACCCAAGGTTAGTTCATCCCTCTTAGGGGGGATATCACATCTAGGGGGAGCTTTACTCTAAGACTTGAGCTAAAGCAACTCTAAAGATGTGAACACAACAATGCTTTATGTAAAAGTGGTAACCCCACTTGAGCTTAAACGATGAGTATGACCTATGATCAAGTGTTCTCACTTGGCTCCTAAGTCAATATACTCACATATAGATGACCTAGTCATCGCAAATTGCTTGATAGATGGTAGAATTGGTTGTGCATGCCTCGTCACATATTTCATTTGCCATCTTATTGTGTGAGCATGCTGGTTGCATATTTTACTCATTCAAGGACATCCACTTGTTGTTTTGATTGTTCGGTTTTATCTTCTTTTGCCAAGTGGATGGACAAGAATGCCTAAGAACCTCCTCTAGCTATCTATGCTTTTCTCGTCTCAAACTCTATTCATGCTGCATCATAAAATTTGATCAAGTCAGATTCGAACCACTCTGTGTGAGGAGCGCTCGGAGTCCCTGATTCGTCATAGACTTAAACTTCCAAAACCTCTTTATGATTCTCGGTCTGACCGATACTCCACTTTCGGTCCTACCGAGATCATTAAGTTGATCTAGGTTTTCGATCTCGGTGCAACCGATTTGAACCTTTCGGTCACACCGAGTTTCAGTAACTGCACGCAGTTATGAATCTCGGTGCCACCGAGTCGTTCCACTCGGTCACACCGACAGGGTCGGGCTATATATAGTCACGGGCAAAATTTGGAAATTTCTCCGAACCCCTTCGCCCGCGCGATAGCCTGCTCTACCCTCGTGGTCTCCGGATTGTCTTCTCGCCGCCAGCCGCCTCCAGTCGCTGGTCTCCGTCGCCGTCAACGGGAATTCTGCCCCGCCGTTGCCGCCGTAGCAAGTCCCCGCCGAACTAGGGTATGGACTTGATCTTTGTGCTATTCCTCAATCTGATTCCTAGCACATTGTGATCATATTGATTCTAGCCACGTTTGATAAACTTCTATCCAGTCAAAACGCCCGTAGATTAGGTTTGATTCGAAAATTCTAGGTTTAGGTTTCCGCCGAAACCATCTCGGACCCACCGAGTTGAAAAACTCGGTCCCACCGATTTGGCTTATGCCATTGCACAAGTGAGACTCGGTCTGACCGAGAATTACTTATCGGTGTGACCGATTTTGGAACTCTGTGAAACCCTAGCAGTCTCGGTGCCACCGAACTATGACTCGGTCCTACCGAGTTCACTAGTTTAGGTTCCAAAACTGCTTCGGTATCACCGAGTTTGAAAATTGGTAGATCCGAGATGATTTCAGTAGGAAACTAAAACTAAGTTTTTGGATCATTCTTTTTGCAAAAATCTCTGCATTTTGTGATGCTCATCTTTTCTACCTCATCTATAATCTGTTCACAGGGTCAGCAGTCAGAGCTTACAGCATGTCAGACCAAAGTGATAGCCAAAACATGTCAGAGCAGCAGGTGCACATGAGTGAGGGCACTAGTCCCTCAAGTTCTTCAGATGAGGGCAGCAGGAGCACCCCTAGCAACTTGCCAAAGGCTGCCACGAGACAGAGGAAGAAGAGGACTTCAGATTCCGAAGATGAGGACTATGTGGCAGAGGAAGAGGCCACTTCCAAGAGAGTTGAGCCAGCTCAAGGCACAAAGCCAGGGCTGAAAATCAAAAGGCCAGCAGGCAGGCAGCCCATGTCAAAGGCAAGAGCCTCAACTGAGAAGCCCACTCCCCAAGAGCCAGTTGCTGCAGAAGGCAAGAAGAGAAAGGAAAGGGTGAAGAAGACTGTGGCTAGAGTACTTGGCAAAGCTTCCATCATGGAAGAGGAAGAAGAAGAAGAGGTAGCTGCACCAGCACCCAAGGCACCCAAGCTAATGGGAGATGCCATAAAATCAGGGGGAGCTGCTTCCAAGGCCAAGCCTGCTCCAAAGCCAAAGCCCAAGAGGAACACACGGAGCATCCCTGCAGCTGAGAAGAACAAGGCCCCAGTGCCTGAGACTGTTGCTGAAGAAGAGGAAGAGAACATCCTAAGGAAGCTAAAGCCCAAGATCCCAGACCACAACGATGCTCATCCTGTGGCTGAGGACATGAAGCTCAGGAGAGATTCAGGGCTGAGGAAATGGAGAGAAGCAGACCCGTATGCTTCAAGGAGAAGGACTGCCATGGACTACAGGTTTCACACGAAGGAGCAGCAGGATTTTTATGAGACAGTGCTGCTAGATAAGAAGCCCATTGTCTGTGATATGCGATGGGTTGATTGGACATACATCAAGGATAATGAGGAGCACTATCCTGGAGTGCAAGACAGCTTCATAGCTTGTGGAGTAGCTGACTTTGTTGGGCAGAAGCTCACAAAGTGGAACGAGGAACTCATCATGCAGTTCTACTCCACAGCTCACTTTTATGCAGATGGGAGGATCATATGGATGTCTGAGGGTACAAGGTACCAATCTACAGTGGCTGAGTGGGCACAGATCATTAATGCCCGAGAGGAGCAAGATGATGACTTGGATATCTATGCCAAGAAGAAAATGGACCACAACTCAATGTCAAATATGTACAAGGAGATCCCAAATGAAGCACTTGATACCTTCAAGTTTGGCTCAGTACATTACCTTCTGTCAGGGCTCCCGACTATCAATTGGATCTTGAGGCACACCTTACTGCCCAAGTCTGGAGATCACAAGATGATCAGAGGCCATGCTATCAACTTGCTACATGTGTTTGATGTGCCTCAGAAGTTCAAGGTGATGAGCCTCATAGTGGAAACAATCAAGAGGACTGCAGCAGACCAGAAGAGGAGCTGCGAATATGCCCCTCAGATTCAGGAGCTCATCAACTCCAAGATGGGCACGGGCATATATTTATTGGACAAGGAACATTTGCCCATCCGTCCAGATTTTGAGGACAATGAAGTTGTGATGACTAAGAACGAGCCATCGTCTGCACAAGCTTACGCAAAGAAGGAGAAGGCAAGGAAGGAGAAAGCTGCCAAGATGCCAACTCAAGAGGAGGCATCTGAATACTTCTTGAAGACCAAACAAGAGCAGCTTGGTTACTTGATTGCATCCACGCTGAGGATTGAGCAAAGTCTGGCCACCCTCACTCAGAATCAGCAGAGCCTAGAGAGAATCATGGAACAGAAGTTCTATGACTTGGATGTCAAAGTAACGGAAGTTCAATCTGCAGTGGAGCAGCTCCAGGAGGACATGCAAGAGAGGAGAGGCAGGACTACCACTCATGCCTTTGCCAGAGTGCCAAGAGGTCCAAGGTCGTCTGCCGTGCCAGTTGCTGACACAAGAGCCACCACCTCAGCACCAGCCACAGCCTCAGTTCCACCAGCTCCAGCATCTACTTCAGCTCCAACTCCAGCGTCCACTTCAGCATCTACCGAAGCCTTCGTCCTTGGAGTGATCCGGACTCCACCACCACCTGAAGATCAAGCCTGAGCATCGATCTAGTGCTATACATTTTCTAGGAACTTTTTGGTAACTTGTTGCCAAAGGGGGAGAAGATGTATAGATCATAGGCTTCGAGAGAGAGAGAGTGTTGCTTTTCTCTCTTGC
Source organism: Triticum urartu (assembly GCF_003073215.2). Lineage (NCBI taxonomy): Eukaryota > Viridiplantae > Streptophyta > Magnoliopsida > Poales > Poaceae > Triticum > Triticum urartu. Next base: position 354,898,036 of record NC_053026.1, read on the forward strand.
TTTATTTGGTGGTTTTTCAAACTTGTTTGCTTTCGAGTGCTTGAGATACCACGTCATTATTTGTGAGACATTGATGATCATGTGTTTGATCATAAGCTACACTTAATGCTTGCTTAATGCTATTATCTTATCTATCTTATGTGATCATTCATTATTCTTGGTGATGAGTGCATGTATTTCATTCTTATCATTTTAAGCGCTCCACCAAGATGTATGTGACATGGAAGAGTAACCCATGACTCTAACTCCTTGTGCATTTGCAGTCCAAAGCAAATTTTAAATATGCACAAATTTAGGGGGAGCTCTTACTTATCACATACTTCTCAAAGCGACGATATATTTCATGCTTATTATCATTTGTCGAAGCTTTGATCTATATGTTGTCATCAATTACCAAAAAGGGGGAGATTGAAAGTGCAACTATCCCTAGGTGGTTTTGGTAATTCATAACAACATATAGCTCATTGAGCTAATGCTATTCCAAGATGATTATTTCAGGAAAGCTCAATGATTGGCATGGCATGGATGTGAAAGTGGAACCCTCAAAATGCTAAGGACAAAGGATTGGCTCAAGCTCAAAAGCTCAAGACTCTTCATTTTATATTTTGGTGATCCAAGATCACATTGAGTCTTTAGGAAAAGCCAATACTATCAAGGAGGGATGAGGTGTTGCTTAATGAGCCTCTTGCTTCATGTGCTTAGTGATATGCTTCAAAACCCTCAACTACTTTCCCATATCCACATATGACCTAAACCCTAAGCCAAACTCGGTCCCACCGATTCTTCCTATCCGGCGCCACCGAGTTTCACTTGTCATAAGCCACTGCCAAACCCTAGCAATTCGGTTCTACCGATAAGGATCTCGGTCTCACCGAGATGGGGTTGCAAACTCTCTGTTTCCCTTCCGTAACTTTTCGGTCTCACCGAAAGAGCGAATCGGTCCCACCGAGATTGCAATGTAAACTCAGTGTTTCCCCTTTGTAACTTTTCGGTCTCACCGAGTTCCACTCGGTCTCACCGAAAGAGCAAATCGGTCCCACCGAGTTTGCCTGACCAACTCTCTGGTTAGCTAATTACCAAATTCGGTCTCACCGAGTTTGTGTAATCGGTCTCACCGAGATTACGTTATGCCCAAACCCTAACCATATCGGTCCTACCGAGTTGCATGTCAGTCCCACCGAAAATCACTAACGGTCACTAGGTTTACATTTTCGGTCCGACCGAGTTCATTCATTCGGTCCCACCGAGATTAGAAAACTGTGTAACGGTTGGATTTTGTGTGGAGGCTATATATACCCCTCCACCTCCTCTTCATTCAAAGAGAGAGCTATCAGAACACACACACCATTCCAACTCATATGTTCTGAGAGAGAACCACCTACTCATGTGTTGAGACCAAGATATTCCATTCCTACCATATGAATCTTGATCTCTAGCCTTCCCAAGTTGCTTTCCACTCAAATCTTCTTTCCACCCAAATCCAAATCCTATAGAGAGAGTTGAGTGTTGGGGAGACTATCATTTGAAGCACAAGAGCAAGGAGTTCATTACCTACACACCATTTGTTACTTCTTGGAGAGTGGTGTCTCCTGGATTGGCTAGGTGTCACTTGGGAGCCTCCGACAAGATTGTGGAGTTGAACCAAGGAGTTTGTAAGGGCAAGGAGATCGCCTACTTCGTGAAGATCTACCCCTAGTGAGGCAAGTCCTGTGTGGGCGATGGCCATGGTGGGATAGACAAGGTTGCTTCTTCGTGGACCCTTTGTGGGTGGTTGCTTCTTCGTGGACCCTTCGTGGGTGGAGCCCTGTGTGGACTCGCGCAACCGTTACCCTTGGGTGGAGCCCTGTGTGGACTCGCGCAACCGTTACCCTTCGTGGGTTGAAGTCTCCATCAACGTGGATGTAGGATAGCACCACCTATCCGAACCACGGGAAAAACATCCGTGTCTCCAATTGCGTTTGAATTCTCCAAACCCTTCCCTTTACATTCTTGCAAGTTGCATGCTTTACTTTCCGCTGCCTATATACTCTTTGCATGCTTGCTTGAATCATGTGATGATTACTTGACTTGTCTTAAATTAGCTAAAATCTGCCAAGAACTAAAATTGGGAAAAGGTTAAGTTTTTATTTGGTCAAGTAGTCTAATCACCCCCCCTCTAGACATACTTTCGATCCTGCAGTCGTCAATACTCCGAAACCAACTAGGGGTGGCACTAGATGCACTTACAATCTCCCCCTTTTTGGTGATTGATGACAAACTAGTTGAAGTTTTCAACGGGGAATATAATCTGTGAAATTGTAAAGGATAAGGAATTGTCTTCATAAGTTGCAAGGGCTCCCCCTGAAGATGTGCATATAAGTTAGTTTGCTTTTGGAATGCAAATGCACATGGCAGGTTGTACTTGTGGAGATCCACTTCAGCTTATGATGACAATCCACTATGCATGTGAAAGTATATGAAGATAATGACATGCATAATGGAAAATGGACGTCTACAGAATGAGCTAAGTGCGGAATTTATCGTCGCACATGCGGAATTTATCTTCGCAAAACAAGGTGGCAAACAAGTAGTAGACGACCATCTGGTTTAAGTGTTACAACTCATAAGAACCAAATGTAGCAAGAAACAAGAGTTGTAAGCACGAAGCAAAATTTAAGGCACCCGCCCATATGAACCCGCTTGAAGACTATCAATATCTCTTATGCTTCTCCCCCTTTTGTCAGTAATGACCAAAAAGGTTCGAAGACATAGAGTCTCTACTCGTTCCCATGAGGAGTAGGTGAAGTAGCAGGGTTGTTGGTGTTGGTTGGCGGTGCAGAAGAGCTTGGAGGTGCTGAAGCATATGGCGGTGAAGTAGCATCGTCTTCTTCCTCAATGATTCTGGCAGTGACTGTGGCAGCAGAGGAAGAGAACTCAGAATCTTCAAGGGATGGAGTTCCCAGCAGCACAGCTCTTCGAGGAGGTGTGGAGTCAAACTTGAATCTTTCAGTGAAGCCATCCTCTTGAAGATCAGCTTCAGAAAGCATCATCGTTAGCCCTTTCCATGTACGGCGACAGGTTTCATGGGCAACGAAAGCGTTCTTGGTGGCAAGATTTCGAGTGCGATTAACATCCACCAAGAGGCTTTTCATCTGACGCTTCAGCCAGTCATGATGCCTATCTTGTTTCTGATGTAGGGCCACAAGAAGCTCTCGGTCGTTGAGAACACGAGTGCGCTTCTTGGGTCTTGAAGCAGTGGCACTGTCAGTGGCTTCAGTTGAAGTAGGGTGTGGTGCACGTGTAGTGCCAGCCAAAGGATACACCCGAAAAACTGCTTCAACGCCTTCAACGTTCTGTGAAAAACTCTGATGTTCTGCGTTCTGAAGACTTAGTGGTTGCTTGGCAGGCTCAGAATATATGGCTTCAGTTGACATGTCCATGTCAGGCAGGAAGATCCGATGGTTGCGGGCTGAGGGCTGATACTTGATGGCGGAGTGTAGCTTGATTAGCCGCATGACCCAAGGGGCATAGAATTTCAAACCAAACAGATCCATGCCTGATGCAGCAAGTTGGCGTATGAAGAAGTCCCGTGCATTGAAGCATTTGCCATGCAGTATATAGAAGACCAAAGTCTTCATAGCACCCTGAAGCTTGGCATTTGGAGAGTGACCTTTGATAGGCCAGAGTCCGCCTGATGATGTGATAGATGGTTCTGGGCAGGTACTCAAGGTCTTCAACGAAGAACTCTGTTGGATACGCAGCATCTGGAGGCAAAGGCTTCATCATGCTGAGCATTTGGCTCATATTAGGTTCTGGCCACTGAAAGATGCTCTCAATAGCTTCAGCATGCAGTTGACAGCCTTGCTCGAAAATATCGCCTGGAGTGGGCAAGCCAGTTAGCTCAATGATGTCAAATGCATTGGCTTCATGATGGACGTTGCCAGTCATCCACTCCAGGATCCATGTCTTCGGATCTCTACTGTATCCTTTGATGTGAAGGGTGGCATAGAATTGTAGCAGCAACTCTTCATTCCAATGCTCTTCATCAGTGACAAACTGCAGCAGACCCACTTGCTTGAAACAATCCAACGCTTCTTCTAGACAGGGCAGACCAGCGATAGCTTCAACGTCAAGGCGCTTGTGTGGGAAGATGCGACCTTGGTTGTAAAGGATGCAAGAGTAGTAGCTTCGCTGAGGATAGCTCCAGAACCGATCAGATGATATCCTTTCCCTTGAGTAGGGGTTCTTGGAGCTATCGAAGAACGTGTTGTCTGCCCTGAAGCCATTGATGTTGAAGGAGCCAGGTGCTGATGCAGGACCTGGAAACCTTGGCAGTCTGGGAATTGGCTTCTGGACCTGAGGCCTGTGCTCAACATGATAGTTGAATTGGGGACCGGCAGAAGACTCAGGAATAGAAGTGGTGGGTTCAGTGGCTTCGCTGTCTTCAGAAGCTTTTGCTGGGGAGGGCTCCACATTAGCTTCGTAGTTGGTTGTGGCAGCCTCAAGATTTTCATCCTTCGCTTGACTAGCAGGAGGGTCTGTCACAAGCACGTTCTCCTGGAGAACTGCTTCTTGGTGGAGCAGGGGAGTGGGATCTTGTGGTACTTCTTCTGCGGCTGATGCAGCCGGAATGTCTTCAGCAGAGACTTGAGGCCTTGGACCTTTGCGAAGCCTACGGAACACAGACGACGCCTGTGGGGTTGGAGTGGGCTGGGCCTCATAGTCTTCTTCCTCTTGAGGGCGATCCGCCCATGAAGCATCCTGTGCAATTGGCGTCAGTGGACGACCAACGCTGATGAGTTCGCTGTGTTCTAACTGAGGAAGGGCTGCATCATCTGCTACATTGTCATGATCACCAATGTCTTCAGCAGGGATGGGATCAGCTGCTGGAATATCTTCAGCTTTAGGAGCCTCTGTGGAAGCAGGCTCATGAACCGTCAGTTGACGTTCTGCGTCAGGGTGAACCATAGAGATGGGTTCAACTATCAAGGGCTCTGTGGGAGCAGCCCGAGCTTTCTTGATCTTTCTCTTTTTCTTGCTGGGGGTAGTAGGAGAGGCTTCAGAGCTTTTCCTCTTCCTGGCTTCAGCCTCAGCAGTTCTTGTCTTCTTGAGCTCTGAAGCTGTTGACCGGCTCTTTGGCTTCGAGCCAGTCATTCTTGTTGGGAAGACAATCGGAACTGCTTCTTGGCTTGGTGCATTAGATTCAGCCGTAGCAGGCTTCTTCTTCTTCTTTGCGGCCATCCTGGGGTCGATGCCAGGACGCCCAAGTGCCTTGCGCTTTTCAGCCTCATTATAGGCTTGCACACATCTGTCAGCCAGAGTCTTCATCCGCTCACGTGAGCCCTGAGCTTCTGCACGCTTCTTCACAAAGGCTTCCTTGAGCTCGTGAATCATTGTCTTGAAGTTCTTCACTTCTTGCACGCTGAGCTTGGCCATATGCTTCTTGAACTGAGCCTTTTCATAGTCAATTTTCTGCTTCAGTTCAACTATGCGCTGGGCAATAGCAAGTTCAGAAGTAATGGCGCCTTGGAAGGCGACACTGAGGCCAATAGGTAGCTGCAGATCTTCAAAGCTGATGTTTGGCGTGTCAAACCACTCGTCAATGAAGCTGTGGATGATGGCGACATCAAAGAGAGGCAGATTATTGAAGATTTCTGCTTCTTCCTTGCTCTTGATGAGCTGCTCAAGAGCGTCATCTGCCAGATCTTCATCACTTGACAGATCAATGGCTTCGCTGCGCAGGATGGCAGCAGCTGTGAGCTCTTTGCCAGTGTGAGACAGAGGCATCTTGGCCTTCTGGTGCCTTGAGACGCGTGATAAGTCTTCAGACTGCACACTGTCTTCAGGAGGTGCAGTCGCCAATGGCTTCGCCTTTGAGATTTTTGGTGAAGGGGCCGGCTTTGAAGCTTTTGGCTTCTTCAACTGTTTTGGCTTCGGCACTGCAGGCACTACAGGCGCTTCATCAGACTCAGTGTCAGCTGCAGGCTCATTCACTGCAGTCCCTTGAACCAAGATGTAGGTGATGAGGCCTTCAAGGTTGGCATACGGACCGATGACATTGGGCTCTGCTTCTCGTGTGCCATATGCCCTTGGTGCTGAGGGACCAAGGTTGAAGTCTAACCCAAATTTCTTCTTGTTCTGCTTCGCTGAGTTTTGGGCAAACTGGAAGTTGCGCTTGAACAGATTGTCGTCACGACACCAGAGTAGTGACGACGGATGTGCATCATCAGGCTGTGGCCCACGAACCATGCATGGATAGAAGCTTTGGGCAATAGCTTCATCTCTGGACCTGGGTACAAGATTCTTGTATAAGATGTCTCCCCACGGTCTTTTGATTGCACTTTTCTTAGCATACTCTTGGGTTGTGAAGCGGTATTTGAACCATTGTTCTGCCCAATAGCGTTGAATCCATTGGATTCGGGTCTTGCGCTGACCATAATCCTCTTCAGGATCTGTCTTATACATTTCTGCGAGTTCATCAGGCAGATATTTGGATGTTCCGCCACGACGTTGTCTGCCCCCCTTCCTTGCTGCTTTCTCTGAAGCCATAAACTTTAACTTGAAAGGCTTCAAGACGTTCAAAGGCTTCAAAGGCTTTCTCTTGCTGGACCAACAGGAACTGGCTTCAGGAGAATTGATGTGATGCTGTAAGAATTCTGCAAATGAATGCAGACTATGAGAACCAAAGGATTCTCCCACGGACATGTACCTGTGACAGAATTAAGGTGCGAGGGAAGGGGAAGAGGTCATATGCATTCTCAGAAGATTTTGAAGATAAATCAGTTTAGAAGACATTGACCTCATCGTGCGAAGACATTCACTCATAGATAAGAAGTTGGTTCCAGATTTGTACGAATCCACAGATCAGTACAAGTGAGGAATCTAACTACTTTGTGAAGCACAAGTGAATATACTAGGCATGTTATGAGATGCAGTAAGAGAGAGATCTAGCTTGTGTGAACAGAAACTACTTGTGGTAGAAAGTGACAGATCAATAGGATCAACGGTGCTGTAAAAAGGGAGTTTTATTTACCACACTGAGAACTGCTAGACGGAGTGGGAGATGAGGCCGAGCAGTTCACTCGTCCGCGCCCTAACTTGGCGATGGAGGAGACCTACGGCGACTGCGGAGAGGACGATGTCCGCGGTCGGCGTGAAGACGGCGTCGGAGAGGTTGCGGCAGCGAAGCGCTTCGTCGCCGGTGTCGTCGAGAGCTAGCGGTGGCGCTAGGGTTCGTGCGAGGGTGGAAGAAGAGATAGTTACTGCTGTGAGTGTGTATTTATAGGCACAGGGGTGGCACTGTGCTATTACACAGGTGCCCCTAGAGATTCGCATCTGAGGAACGCGTGGTCAGTTTGCGGAAGTTTGGGGTTTGTTCCACGTCCCACGCACGCCTGGATTGTCGGGTGGTCGTTCCTACTTCTCCGGATTTTATGTGGAGGAATGAGCATTGAAAACGGACTTAATGGTTGTCTCTGTATCTTCTGCTGACAAGGACGCAATGAAGACATTCGACAGTTTCAATAGAATGCATATGACTTGGAGAGATAGAGTTTGAGATAGGAAGCATAGAGAAGTTGGGGTCCGATTACATTCACTTAGTTCAAAAGATTCAACACGAAGACATAGATATAAGTGAATGCTGTAGAGGACAGAACACTAGCATATATATATATATATATCTATCTATAATCAACATAGTGAAGATAATCATGAAAATATGTTGAGTTCGAAGCCAAACCAAATGTGAAGACATTGCAAGGTAACGCATGAGAGAAACACTTCAAAATAGAACATTTGGTGGTGGCGTTACCCACCGTATAGGAAGTATTAGACCCAGACACGGCGCACAATTATCGTGGCGCTCCGAAGTCAAATTCCACATTAATGTATTCACACTTAGAATGTATGTCTTCATTGATTGAAGATATACTTTACTTTGTGTGTTGCACATCTAAGTCATCAATATGCATAAGGGTTAGGATGTGTGCCTGATCACAGGACATTTGAGGATTCTAGGATATTTAGCTCACACCGTAACTTGCAAAACCTCTTCTCATCCAAGGGCTTGGTGAAGATATCTGCCAATTGCTCTTCAGTGTTGACGTGTACGATATCAATGTCTTCCTTCACAACATGATCTCTGAGAAAGTGATGACGAATTTCAATGTGCTTTGTCTTCGAGTGCTGAACTGGGTTGTTGGCAATCTTGATGGCGCTTTCATTGTCGTAGTAAAGTGGCACTTGCTTCAGATGAATGCCATAGTCCTTGAGTGTTTGCTTCATCCACAGAAGCTGAGTGCAGCAAGATCCAGCAGCAATGTATTCAGATTCAGCAGTGGAGAGAGATACACAGTTCTGCTTCTTTGAAGACCAACATACAAGTGATCGTCCCAGAAAGTGACATGTGCCTGATGTAGACTTGCGATCAACTTTGTCACCAGCATAATCAGCATCCGAGAATCCAACCAAATCAAACTCTGAGCCCTTTGGATACCATAATCCTAGAGTTGGGGTGTGAGCCAAATATCAAAGAATTCTCTTCACAGCTAAGTGATGCGACTCCTTTGGTGCCGCTTGAAATCGAGCACACATGCAAACACTAAGCATAATATCTGGCCTAGATGCACATAGATAAAGTAAAGAACCAATCATGGAGCGGTATACCTTTTGATCGAACTCTTTACCATTGTCGTCAGGACCCAGATGATGTTTGGCTGGCATTGGTGTTGTGAAGCCTTTGCAGTCTTGCATACCAAACTTCTTCAGGCAATCTTTGAGATACTTCTCTTGAGATATGAAGATGCCATTGCGTTGTTGTCGTATTTGAAGACCAAGAAAGAACTTCAGCTCCCCCATCATGGACATCTGATATTGCTCTTGCATCATGTATCCAAACTCTTCACTGTACTTCTGATTGGTGCAGCCGAAGATAATGTCATCCACATATATTTGGCACACAAACAGTTCACCATCATATGTCTTCGTGAAAAGAGTGGGATCTAGGGAACCAGGTATGAAGCCTTTGCTCTTCAGGAAGTATTTGAGTGTGTCATACCAGGTCCTAGGGGCTTGTTTGAGGCCATACAGTGCCTTGTTGAGCTTGTATACCATGTCAGGATGTTTTGGATTTTCAAAGCCAGGCGGTTGTGCAACATATACTTCTTCTTCAATCTTGCCATTGAGAAAGGCACTCTTCACATCCATTTGATATAGAAGTATGTTATGATGATTTGCATAGGCCAGCAGTATGCGTATGGCTTCAAGCCTAGCCACAGGAGCAAATGTTTCATCGAAGTCAATGCCTTCCACTTGAGTATATCCTTGAGCAACGAGATGAGCTTTGTTTCTGACAACTTGACCATGCTCATCTTGCTTGTTGCGATATATCCATTTGGTGCCTATTATGTTGTGCTTCCGTGGATCAGGACGCTTAACTAGTTCCCATACATTATTCAGCTCAAACTGTTGAAGCTCTTCTTGCATAGCTTGAATCCATTCAGGTTCCATGAAGGCTTCTTCAACTTTCTTGGGTTCTGATATTGAGACGAATGCGAAGTGCCCACAGAAAATTGCTAGCTGAATTGCCCTTGAACGAGTGAGTGGACCAGGTGCATTGATGCTATCAATTATTTTTTCAATCTGCACTTCATTGGCAACGCGAGGATGTACAGGGCGAAGACTTTGCTCTTGATGTTCATTGTCGTTGTTGGAAGGAATGTCTTCAGGCTGAGCATTGTCTTCATGTTGATCAGGTGCTGAAATGATAAGTTCTTCTTCAGGATGAGCTTCAGAAGGTATAATTTCTCCAGTTCCCATTAGCTTGATTGATTCAATGGATGGAACTTCATCTAGCACACTTGGCAGCTGCTCTCTTTGTGATCCGTTGGTCTCATCGAACCGCACATCCACTGTTTCAACCACTTTGTAATGAAAGAGATTGAAGACTCTGTAGGAGTGCGAATCCTTTCCATATCCAAGCATAAAACCCTCATGTGCTTTTGGTGCAAATTTTGAGGTGTGATGTGGGTCCTTGATCTAGCACCTTGCGCCAAATACTCTGAAGTAACTGACATTTGGCTTTTTGCCAGTAAGGAGCTCATAAGATGTCTTGTTCAGTAGCTTGTGAAGATAAACACGATTGATTGTATGACATGCAGTATCAATGGCTTCGGGCCAGAATTTTCTAGGGGTCTTGTATTCATCTAGCATCGTTCTGGCCATCTCAATTAGTGTTCTGTTCTTGCGTTCGACGACGCCATTCTGCTATGGCGTGTACGGGGCTGAGAATTCATGTGTGATGCCCAGGGTATCAAGATATGTATCAAGGCCAGTGTTCTTGAATTCAGTGCCATTGTCACTTCTGATGTGCTTTATCTTGGCGCCAAAATTGTTCATAGCTCGATTGGCGAAGCGTCTGAAGACATCCTGCACTTCAGTCTTGTAAAGGATTATGTGCACCCAAGTATATCTAGAATAATCATCAACAATAACGAAGCCATAGAGGCAAGCAGTAGTAGTTAGAGTTGAGTAATGAGTGGGACCGAAAAGATCCATGTGAAGCAGTTCGAAGGGTTGAGTAGTAGTCATGATTGTCTTCGAGGGATGTTTGGCCCTCGTCATCTTCCCTGCTTCACAGGCACCGCATAGATGGTCTTTCTTGAACTTGACGCCCTCGATGCCTATGACATGCTTCTTCTTCGCAAGGGTGTGGAGGTTCCTCATGCCAGCATGTCCAAGCCTCCGATGCCATAGCCAGCATTCTGAAGCCTTTGCTAGAAGACATACTGCAAGCTGTGGCCCTGCTGAGAAATCTACCACGTACAAATCATCTTTTCGATACCCTTCAAACACTAGAGACTTGTCAGATTCCATTAGTACAAGGCAACGATATTTTCCAAACATTACAATCATGTTCAAATCGCAAAGCATTGAGACAGACATTAAGTTGAAGCCAAGGGATTCAACAAGCATGACTTTATCCATGTGTTGATCCCTTGAGATTGCAACTCTACCTAGACCCAATACCTTACTTTTACCAGTGTCAGCAAATGTGATGTGGCTCTTGTCGGATGGACGTAAGGTTGAGTCCATAAGAAGACTTCTTTTGCCAGTCATGTGATTTGTACACCCACTGTCAATAATCCATTCTGAAGACGCTGGTGTCGTACCCTACAGTGCAGTTAGGGGGATAGGCTTCACCAAGAGCATTGTGAAGCAAAAACATTTGACGAACCAGTGGGTTATGAAAGCTTAGATCCAGGTTAGGACTAATAGGAAGTGTAGCAAGCGATTCAGGTACGAAGTACATAGTAAGACCATTTGGGCATTTGATCTTGCGCCCTACAAGATGTTTAAGGTCCCCAGCAATAGCGTCAGATGATTTTGGTTTTCTGCTGGAGACCTTTCCCTGCAAAAGAGAGTTAAGCCTTCTTAACCACCCACATCTTCAAGGGTGGCTTAGAAGCAGTAAGTCTAAGTGCAGCATCTGAGAATTTTGGCTTTGAAGCCTTAGCAAACAATCTTGCAGGTGGACAATAGTACTCATAAGAATAAGCAGAATAGTTCTTGGTCTTATGAACATGGCGGTTTGATGAACCGCTCTCATATTCATATGCCCGAGTATGGTTTCCCTGCAAAATATTTGCGTTAGTGCGACTCAAGTGAGTCCTCTGTTTGTATGAAGCCTTTGGACCGTATGAAGCCTTTGGTCTGAGGTTTGTCTTCTTCAAGTGAGGTGTCATGAAGACATTCACAGGAAGATTTTCCAGACACCTTTTCGGAACCCAGATCTTCTTCATAGGCGGTCCATTCCTGCAGTTAGTACCAATGTACCTAGCAAACACTTCACCATTCTGATTCTTAAACAGTATATAGTTTGCATCAAAGGATTCATCAATGATAATGGGGTTAGCACAAGTGAAGCCAGTTAGATTGGATGGATCTGCTGAAGGTTCCTTTGCAGCAACCCACATGGTTTTGGGGTACTGCTCAGGTTTCCAGTACGAGCCATCTGCATTCATTTTCCTTACGAACCCTACACCCTCTTTCCTAGGGTTTCGGTTCAGAATCTGCTTTTTCAGGACATCACATAGCGTTTGATGCCCTTTAAGGCTTTTGTACATCCCTGTTTCAAGCAATGTCTTCAACCTAGCATTCTCATCAGCAATAGCGGTGGTATCCTCAACAGAGGGGTTAGTTACCGCATCAACAGTTGAAGATATTGCAACAGCAGTAGCAGTAGAACATTCAGCAACAGAAGTAGCATTATCATGCTCAATGCATTTAAGACATGGTGGTTCAAATCCTTCTTGAGCGGGACTGATCTGTTTGGCGCGAAGTGACTCGTTTTCCGTTTGAAGGTCTTCATAAACCGCTCTCAATTTCTCAAGATCTTGCTTCCTTTGAAGATAATCATAGAAAGCTTTTCATGAGTTGTTGAGAGAGTTTCATGACGATTTTCAAGTTCCTGATACTTAACGTGAAGATTTTTTATGTCTTCAATTAAGGATTCAGATCGAGTCATTTCGGCACCCAACAGATCATCGCTTCTGTCTAACAGTTTTTGAATATGTTCCATAGCTTTCTGTTGTTCAGTTGCAATTTTAGCAAGTGTTTTGTAGCTAGGTTTTGAAACACAATCAGAGTCATCGTCACTAGATGTTTGATAGTGAGTAGTGCGTGTGTTTACCTTGGCACCGCGTGCCATGAAGCAGTAGGTAGAAGCAGAGCAGTCCTTGTCGTTTGCATCGGTGTCGGTGATGAAGTCATTGTCTTCAGTGTTGAAGATGGACTTGGCAACGTATGCTGTAGCCAGACTTGCGACGCCTGAGTCGGATTCCTCTTCAGACTCCACCTCCGCCTCCTCAGAAGCAGACTCCTCATCTGAATCCATTTCCTTGCCAACAAACGCACGTGCCTTGCCAGATGAGCTCTTCTTGTGTGATGAAGACTTTGAGGAAGACTTGGAAGAAGACTTTGAGTATTTCTTCTTCTTCATCTTGTCGTCAGAGTCATATTCCTTGCTCTTCTTCTTCTTTTTGTTCTCATTGTCCCACTATGGACACTCAGAGATGAAGTGGCCAAGTTTCTTGCACTTGTGACATGTTTTCTTCTTGTAGTCATGAGCAGGAGCTTCATCATTCCTTGAACTTGATCGGGAAGACTTTCTGAAACCTTTCTTCTTCATGAATTTTTGGAACTTCTTGACAAGCATAGCAAGTTCCCTTCCAATGTCTTCAGGATCATCAGAACTGCTATTAGATTCTTCTTCAAATGAGGAGACAGCTTTTGCCTTCAAGGCACGAGTTCGCCCATAGTTTGGACCGTAGATATCTCTTTTCTCCGAAAGCTGAAACTCATGTGTGTTGAGCCTCTCAAGTATGTCAGACGGATCAAGTGTCTTGAAATCAGGACGTTCTTGGATCATTAGGGCCAGGATGTCAAACGAACTATCAAGTGATCTCAGCAGCGTCTTGACGACTTCGTGTTTGGTAATCTCAGTGGCGCCGAGGGCTTGAAGCTCATTTGTGATGTCAGTGAGTCGGTCAAATGTGTGCTGGACATTCTCATTGTCATTTCGCTTGAAGCGGTTGAAGAGGTTGCGAAGGACACTGATTCTTTGATCTCTCTGGGTTGAGATGCCTTCATTGACCTTGGAGAGCCAGTCCCAGACCAGCTTGGATGTCTTCAAAGCACTCACACGGCCATACTGTCCTTTGGTCAGATGACCACAGATGATGTTCTTGGCAGTAGAGTCCAGTTGAACGAATTTCTTGACATCAGCAGCAGTGAAACCTTCTCCAGCCTTGGGAACGCCGTTCTCAACGACATACCATAGGTCGACGTCAATGGCTTCAAGATGCATACGCATCTTATTCTTCCAGTAGGGATATTCAGTTCCATCGAAGACGGGGCACGCAGCGGAGACTTTAATTATCCCTGCAGTCGACATAGCTAAAACTCCAGGTGGTTAAACCGAATCACACAGAACAAGGGAGCACCTTGCTCTGATACCAATTGAAAGTGCATTATATCGACTAGAGGGGGGGTGAATAGGCGATTTTTATGAAAGTCTTCAAAACATGGAAGTTATGAAGACAAACAGCAGAGATATGCCTATTACTATGCAGCGGAAGGTGGACTACACTAGGCAAACCATGGTCAAGTATCAACAGAGTGAAAGCATAGTGACAAATAGCTGCAGTGTAATAAGGATCAGGTAGGAAGATGTTATGAAGCCAAACAGATCATACACTCACGTTGTGAAGACAAAAGATAGAATAGACATGCAATGACTTCACAATGAGTAATCAGTAAGAGAAAGAAGTGAAGATGAAACCAGTGACTCGTTGAAGACAATGATGTGTTGGACCAGTTCCAGTTGCTGTGATAGCTGTACGTCTGGTTGGAGCGGCTAGGTATTTAAACCTTAGGACACACAGTCCCGGACACCCAGTCCTGAACACGCAGCTCAGGACACCAAGTCCTCACCGTATTCTCCTTGAGCTGAGGTCACATAGTCCTCGCCCAATCACTCTGGTAAGTCTTCAAGGTAGACTCCCAAACCTTCACAGACTTCGTTCACTGGCAATCCACAATGTCTCTTGGATGCTCTGAACGCGACGCCTAACCGTCTGGAGGATGCACAGTCCTCAAGTGTAATAAGTCTTCAGATCACACAGACAAGAAGACTTAAGTGATGCCCAATTCTCTCTGGCTCTGGTGGTTAGGGCTTTATCCTTGCAGGGAATTCTCTCTCAAAGGCTTCGAGGTGGGTTGCTCTCAAACGACAAAAGCCGTACTCTCAATCTGAGCAGCCAACCGTTTATGGTTGTAGGGGGTGGGCTATTTATAGCCACTTAGCAACCCGACCTGATTTGTCCGAAATGACCTTGGGTCACTAAGGAACTGACACGTGTCTCAACGGTCAGATTTCAAACTCACATGGCAACTTTACTTGGGCTACAAGAAAAGCTGACTTGTCCGGCTCTGGACAAGATTCGCTCTCATTGTCTTCACTCGAAGACATAGGTTTTTGGTTTAGGCATCACTTCAGTCATTCTGACTGGTTCTCCTGGACCCCACTTAACAGTACGGTGGTTCCTATGACTCAACACAACAGAAAAAGAACTACGAAAGATCTAAGTCTTCGAGCTCCATAGGCTTCATATCGTGTCTTCTCTTGTCATAGTCTTCAATGTGAATATCTTCATATACCACCTTTGACTTCAATGTCTTCATACATTTTTAGGGGTCATCCCTGGTAGTAAAACCGAATCAATGAGGGACTTCTACCTGTGTTATCCTGCAATTCTCACAAACACATTAGTCCCTCAACTAGGTTTGTCGTCAATACTCCAAAACCAACTAGGGGTGGCACTAGATGCACTTACACACTTATAGGAATAGCTCAATAGATTGATCAGAAAGGATAACTTTGAGGTGGTTTCGTGCCCTACAAACAATTTCATATTTTGTTCTCTGCTAGATAAGAACTTTGTGGTGATTCTTTGTTGCACGTTGAGGGATTCTTATATGATTCAATTATGTTAGCACTGTTGAGAGATTACACTAGTGAAAGTATGAACCCTAGGCCTTGTTTCTAAGCATTGCAATACCGTTTGTGCTCCGTTTTATCACTTGCTACATTGCTGTCTTTTTATTTTCAGATTACAAAAACCTATATCTACTATCCATACTACACTTGTATCACCAAGGGTGACTCTTTCCTCCTTGGTGGCAGCCCTCCCTCTCCCTCCAACCTATATAGTAGGGGATTTTGCTCTTTTGGACACACAGTTTTTGGAGCCTCCTCTAGTTCTTCCAGTTCATGTTCTAGTTGGTCCTAGTTGACTAACTAGAGCTTGGCTAATCCTCTTGTCATAATTAGAAGCACAATGTGGTTCTAATATCCTCCCTCTAATTCTCCCACCTTTCTTCATCAACAATTATTGGTTAGTATCGACTGAGCCTAAGTTTTTGCTTCTTTGCATGACATGTGCTATTCTTGGAATGTCATTTTATTTTGTTTCCTTTGCTGTTTGAATAAAATACTTAAGATCTGTAATTCTTAAATGGGAGAGAGCCCTCACATAGCTACCTATTTACTTAACTACTCATTTGATCTTCACTTATATCTTTTTGGAGTAGTTTGTCAAACACCCTCATGCTTCACTTATATTATTTTGATAGTTATGAAGTTGGTCCCAAAATGATGAATATTCCAGAAGGATATAGTAAAAACTTTCATGTAGTTCATTGGATATGATAATTTTGATTCCTTGCAATAGTTTAGCGATATGGAGATGATAACATGTGAGTCATGTTAGTGAGTAATTGTGCTTTAGTAAGAATATTGGTGTTAAGGTTTGTTATTCCCTATGCATACACATAAAGTCAATAGTTATGCAGCGAACTTACATCCTACTTATGGTGCACCATTCAGTGTTAGTTATGCTCAATGCATGTTTATGACATTTTTCGCTTTTTGGTTGGTTGCTTCTCAATCTATTTGCTAGCCTTCAGTTTTACTAAGCGGGAATGTTGCCTGTGCATCAAACTCCTTAAACCCAAAGTTGGGCCAAATGAGTCCACCATACCTACCTATATGCAGTATTTCCATGCCGTTCCAAGTAAATTTGCATGTGCCAACTCTAATTTTTCAAAATGAATTTCCGTTTTGTGTGCCCATACCGCTCATGAAGCGGCTGTTGGGGAACGTAGCAGAATTTTAAAATTTTCTACGCATCACCAAGATCTATCTATGGAGTCATCTAGCAACGAGGGAGAGAGGAGTGCATCTACATACCCTTGTAGATCACGAGCGGAAGCATTCAAGAGAACGAGGTTGATGGAGTCGTACTCGTCGTGATCCAAATCACCGAAGATCCTAGCGCCGAACGGACGACAACTCCACGTTCAACACACGTACAGAGCGAGGACGTATCCCACGCCTTGATCCAGCAAGGAGGAGGGAGAGGTTGAGGAAGAGGGCTTCAACAGCAGCACGACGGCGTGGTGGTGGTGAAGCTGCAGTACTCCGACAGGGCTTCGCCAAGCTCTTACGGAGGAGGAGAGGTGTTGGGGAGGGGAGGGGCTGCACCTTGGATGTTGTATGCAGCCCTCCCCTTGCCCCTCTATTTATAGGGGAAGGAGGAAGGGGCCCGGCCCCCTCTAGATGAGATCTAGAGGGGGGGGCAAGGGGAGGGGGCTTGCCCCCCAAGCAAGGGGGCGCCCCCTTTAGGGTTCCCCCCCCAACCCTAGGCGCATGGGCCCAAGGGGGGATGCGGCCAGCCCATGTAGGGCTGGTTCCCTTTCCTCTACAGCCCATTAGGCCCTCCGAGAGAGGTGGCCCTTCCCGGTGGACCCCCGGACCCCCTCCGGTGGCCCCGGTACAATACCGATATGCCCCCGAACCTTTCCGGTGACCGTATGACAACTTCCTACATATAAATCTTCACCTCCGGACCATTCCGGAACTCCTCGTGACGTCCGGGATCTCATCCGGGACTGCGAACAACATTCGGTAATCACATACAAGTCTTCCTAACAACCCTAGCATCACCGAACCTTAAGTGTGTAGACCCTACGGGTTCGGGAGACATGCAGACATGACCGAGACGACTCTCCGGTCAATAACCAACAGCGGGATCTGGATACCCATGTTGGCTCCCACATGCTCCTCGATGATCTCATCGGATGAACCACGATGTCGAGGATTCAATCAATCCGTATACAGTTCCCTTTGTCAATCGGTATGTTACTTGCCCGAGACTTGATCGTCGGTATCCCAATACCTTGTTCAGTCTCGTTACCGGCAAGTCACTTTACTCGTACCGTAATGCATGATCCCGTGATCAACCACTTGATCACATTGAGCTCATTATGATGATGCATTACCGAGTGGGCCCAGAGATACCTCTCCGTCATACGGAGTGACAAATCCCAGTCTCGATTCGTGCCAACCCAACAGACACTTTCGGAGATACCTGTAATGTACCTTTATAGTCACCCAGTTACGTTGTGACGTTTGGCACACCCAAGGCACTCCTACGGTGTCCGGGAGTTGCACAATCTCATGGTCTAAGGAAATGATACTTGACATTCAGAAAAGCTACAACAAACGAACTACACGATCTTTGAGCTATGCTTAGGATTGGGTCTTGTCCATCACATCATTCTCCTAATGATGTGATCCCGTTACAATGACATCCAATGTCCATAGTCAGGAAACCATGACTATCTTTTGATCAACGAGCTAGTCAACTAGAGGCTCACTAGGGACGTGTTGTGGTCTATGTATTCACACATGTATTACGATTTCCGGATAACACAATTATAGCATGAACAATAGACAATTATCATGAACAAAGAAATATAATAATAACCATTTTATTATTGCCTCTAGGGCATATTTCCAACAGTCTCCCACTTGCACTAGAATCAATATTCTAGTTACATTGTGATGAATCGAACACCCATGCAGTTCTGGTGCTCTAGGGAGAGGTTTAGTCAACGGATCTGCTACATTCAGGTCCGTATGTACTTTACAAATCTCTATGTCTCCATTTTGAACACTTTCACGAATGGAGTTGAAGTGATGCTTGATATGCCTGGTCTTCCTGTGAAACCTGGGCTCCTTGGCAAGGGCAATAGCTCCCGTGTTGTCACAGAAGAGAGTCATCGGGCCCGACACATTGGGTATGACTCCTAGGTCGGTAATGAACTCCTTCACCCAGACTGCTTCTTGTGCTGCCTCCGAGGCTGCCATGTACTCCGCTTCACATGTAGATCCTGCCACAACGCTTTGCTTGCAACTGCACCAGCTTACTGCCCCACCATTCAAAATATACACGTATCCGGTTTGTGACTTAGAGTCATCCAGATCTGTGTCGAAGCTAGCGTCGACGTAACCCTTTACGACGAGCTCTTCGTCACCTCCATAAACGAGAAACATTTCCTTAGTCCTTTTCAGGTACTTCAGGATATTCTTGACCGCTGTCCAGTGTTCCATGCCGAGATTACTTTGGTACCTTCCTACCAAACTTACGACAAGGTTTACATCAGGTCTGGTACACAACATAGCATACATGATAGACCCTATGGCCGAGGCATAGGGGACGACACTCATCTTTTCTCTATCTTCTGCCGTGGTCGGGCATTGAGCCATGCTCAATCTCGTACCTTGCAATACAGGCAAGAACCCCTTGTTTGACTGATCCATTTTGAACTTCTTCAATATCTTGTCAAGGTACGTACTCTGTGAAAGACCAATGAGGCGTCTTGATCTATCTCTATAGATCTTGATGCCTAATATATAAGTAGCTTCTCCAAGGTCCTTCATTGAAAAACACTTGTTCAAGTAGGCCTTTATGCTTTCCAAGAATTCTATATAATTTCCCATCAACAGTATGTCATCCACATACAATATGAGAAATGCTACAGAGCTCCCACTCACTTTCTTGTAAATGCAGGCTTCTCCATAAGTCTGCATAAACCCAAACGTTTTGATCATCTCATCAAAACGAATGTTCCAACTCCGAGATGCTTGCACCAGCCCATAAATCGAGCGTTGGAGCTTGCACACCTTGTCAGCATTCTTAGGATCGACAAATCCTTCTGGCTGCATCATATACAATTCTTCCTTAAGGAAACCATTAAGGAATGCCGTTTTGACGTCCATTTGCCATATCTCATAATCATAGAATGCGGCAATTGCTAACTTGATTCAGACGGACTTCAGCTTCGCTACGGGTGAGAAAGTCTCATCGTAGTCAACCCCTTGAACTTGTCGATAACCCTTAGCGACAAGCCGAGCTTTATAGATGGTCACATTACCATCCGCGTCTGTCTTCTTCTTAAAGATCCATTTATTTTCTATGGCTCGCCGATCAACGGGCAAGTCAGTCAAAGTCCATACTTCATTTTCATACATGGATCCTATCTTGGATTTCATGGCTTCCAGCCATTTGTCGGAATCCAGGCCCGCCATCGCTTCTTCATAGTTCAAAGGTTCACCGTTGTCTAACAACATGATTTCCAAGACAGGGTTGCCGTACCACTCTGGTGCGGAACGTGTCCTTGTGGACCTACGAAGTTCAGTATCAACTTGATCTGAAGTTTCATGATCATCATCATCAACTTCTTCTCTAGTCGGTGCAGGCATCTCAGGAACATTTTCTTGAGCTGTGCCACTTACCGGTTCAAGAGGTAATACTTCATCAAGTTCTACCTTCCTCCCACTTATTTCTTTCAAGAGAAACTATTTCTCTAGAAAGGACCCATTCTTGGCAACAAAGATCTTGCCTTCGGATCTGAGGTAGAAGGTATACCCAACAGTTTCTTTAGGGTATCCTATGAAGACGCATTTTTCCGACTTGGGTTCGAGCTTTTCAGGTTGAAGTTTCTTGACATAAGCATCGCATCCCCAAACTTTTAGAAACGACAGCTTAGGTTTCTTCCCAAACCATAATTCATACGGTGTCGTCTCAATGGATTTTGATGGAGCCCTATTTAAAGTGAATGCGGCAGTCTCTAAAGCATAGCCCCAAAGTGACAGCGGTAAATCGGTAAGAGACATCATAGATCGCACCATATCTAATAGAGTGCGATTACGATGTTCAGACACACCATTACGCTGAGGTGTTCCAGGCGGCGTGAGTTGTGAAACTATTCCACATTTTCTTAAGTGTGTGCAAAATTCGTGACTCAAGTATTCTCCCCCATGATCTGATCGCAAGAACTTGATTTTCCTGTCACGTTGATTCTCAACCTCACTCTGAAATTCCTTGAACTTTTCAAAGGTCTCAGACTTGTGTTTCATTAAGTAGACATACCCATATCTACTCAAGTCATCAGTGAGGGTGAGAACATAACGATAGCCACCACGAGCCTCAACACTCATTGGACCGCACACATCAGTATGTATGATTTCCAATAAGTTGGTTGCTCGCTCCATTGTTCCTGAGAACGGAGTCTTGTTCATTTTACCCATGAGGCATGGTTCACACGTGTCAAATGATTCGTAATCAAGAGACTCTAAAAGTCCATCTGCATGGAGCTTCTTCATGCGTTTGACACCTATGTGACCAAGGCGGCAGTGCCACAAGTATGTGGGACTATCATTATCAACCTTACATCTTTTGGTATTCACACTATGAATATGTGTAGCATTACGCTCGAGATTCATTAAGAATAAACCATTCACCATCGGAGCATGACCATAAAACATATCTCTCATATAAATAGAACAACCATTATTCTCGGATTTAAATGAGTAGCCATCTTGAATTAAACGAGATCCTGATACAATGTTCATGCTCAAAGCTGGCACTAAATAACAATTATTGAGGTTTAAAACTAATCCCGTAGGTAAATGTAGAGGTAGCGTGTCGACGGCGATCACATCGACCTTGGAACCATTCCCGCGCGCATCGTCACCTCGTCCTTCGCCAGTCTTTGCTTATTCCACAGCTCCTGCTTTGAGTTACAAATGTGAGCAACCGCACCGGTATCAAATACCCAGGAGCTACTACGAGTACTGGTAAGGTACACATAAATTACATGTATATCACATATACCTTTCGTGTTGCTGGCCTTCTTGTCCGCTAAGTATTTGGGGCAGTTCCGCATCCAGTGGCCACTTCCCTTGTAATAAAAACACTCAGTCTTGGGCTTGGGTCCATTCTTTGGCTTCTTCCCGGCAGCTTGCTTACCGGGCGCGGCAACTCCCTTGCCGTCCTTCTTGAAGTTCTTCTTACCCTTGCCTTTCTTGAACTTAGTGGTTTTATTCACCATCAACACTTGATGTTCCTTTTTGACTTCTACCTCTGCTGATTTCAGCATTGAATATACCTCAGGAATGGTCTTTTCCATCCCCTGCATATTGAAGTTCATCACAAAGCTCTTGTAGCTCAGTGGAAGCGACTGAAGGATTCTGTCAATGACTGCGTCATCCGGGAGATTAACTCCCAGCTGAGTCAAGCAATTATGCAACCCAGACATTTTGAGTATGTGCTCACTGACAGAACTATTTTCCTCCATCTTACAGCTGAAGAACTTGTCGGAGACTTCATATCTCTCGACCCGGGCATGAGCTTGAAAAATCATTTTCAGCTCTTCGAACATCTTGTATGCTCCGTGTCTCTCAAAACGCTTTTGGAGCCCCGGTTCTAAGCTGTAAAGCATGCCACACTGAATGAGGGAGTAATCATCAGCACGTGACTGCCAAGTGTTCATAACGTCTTGGTTCTGTGGGACGGGTGCGTCACCTAGCGGTGCTTCTAGGACATAATCTTTCTTGGCAGCTACGAGGATGATCCTCAGGTTCCGGACCCAGTCCGTATAGTTGCTGCCATCGTCTTTCAGCTTGGTTTTCTCTAGGAACGCGTTGAAGTTGAGGACAATGTGGGCCATTTGATCTACAAGACATATTGTAAAGATTTTAGACTAAGTTCATGATAATTAAGTTCATCTAATCAAATTATTCAATGAACTCCCACTCAGATAGACATCCCTCCAGTCATCTAAGTATAACATGATCCGAGTTAACTAGGCCATGTCCGATCATCACGTGAGACGGACTAGTCAACATCGGTGAACATCTTCATGTTGATCGTATCTTCTATACGACTCATGCTCGACCTTTCGGTCTTCTATGTTCCGAGGCCATGTCTGTACATGCTAGGCTCGTCAAGTCAACCTAAGTGTATTGCGTGTGTAAATCTGGCTTACACCCGTTGTATTCGAACGTTAGAATCTATCACACCCGATCATCACGTGGTGCTTCAAAACAACGAACCTTCGCAACGGTGCACAGTTAGGGGGAACACTTTCTTGAAATTATTATGAGGGATCATCTTATTTAAGCTACCGTCGTTCTAAGCAAATAAGATGTAAAGCATGATAAACATCACATGCAATCAAACAGTGACATGATATGGCCAATATCATTTGCTCCTTTTGATCTCCATCTTCGGGGCTCCATGATCATCGTTGTCACCGGCATGACACCATGATCTCCATCATCATGATCTCCATCATCGTGTCTTCTTGAAGTTGTCTCGTCATCTATTACTTCTACTACTATGGCTAACGCTTTAGCAATAAAGTAAAGTAATTACATGACGTTTATGTTGACACGCAGGTCATAAATAAATAAAGACAACTCCTATGGCTCCTGCCGGTTGTCATACTCATCGACATGCAAGTCGTGATTCCTATTACAAGAACATGATCATCTCATACATCACATATATCATTCATCACATCCTTTGGCCATATCACATCACAAAACACTTGCTGCAAAAACAAGTTAGACGTCCTCTAATTGTTGTTGCAAGTTTTTACATGGCTGCTATAGGATTCTAGCAAGAACGTTTCTTACCTATGCCAAAACCACAACGTGAATTGCAAATTTCTATTTACCCTTCATAAGGACCCTGTTCATCGAATCCGATCCGACTAAAGTGGGAGAGACAGACACCCGCCAGCCACCTTATGCAACTAGTGCATGTCAGTCAGTGGAACCAGTCTCACGTAAGCGTACGTGTAAGGTCGGTCCGGGCCGCTTCATCCCACGATGCCGCCGAATCAAGATAAGACTAGTAACAGCAAGCAAATTGACAATATCGACGCCCACAACTACTTTGTGTTCTACTCGTGTATAGAAACTACGCATAGACCTAGCTCATGATGCCACTGTTGGGGAACGTAGGAGAATTTTAAAATTTTCTACGCATCACCAAGATCTATCTATGGAGTCATCTAGCAACGAGGGAGAGAGGAGTGCATCTACATACCCTTGTAGATCACGAGCGGAAGCGTTCAAGAGAACGAGGTTGATGGAGTCGTACTCGTCGTGATCCAAATCACCGAAGATCCTAGCGCCGAACGGACGGCACCTCCGCGTTCAACACACGTACAGAGCGAGGACGTCTCCCGTGCCTTGATCCAGCAAGGAGGAGGGAGAGGTTGAGGAAGAGGGCTTCAACATCAGCACGACGGCGTGGTGGTGGTGAAGCTGCAGTACTCCGACAGGGCTTCGCCAAGCTCTTACGGAGGAGGAGAGGTGTTGGGGAGGGGAGGGGCTGCGCCTTGGATGTTGTATGCAGCCCTCCCCTTGCCCCTCTATTTATAGGGGAAGGAGGAAGGGGCCCGGCCCCCTCTAGATGAGATCTAGAGGGGGGGGGGCGGCCAAGGGGAGGGGCTTCCCCCCCAAGCAAGGGGGGCGCCCCCTTTAGGGTTTCCCCCCAACCCTAGGCGCATGGGCCCAAGGGGGGGATGTGGCCAGCCCATGTAGGGATGGTTCCCTTTCCTCTACAGCCCATTAGACCCTCCGAGAGAGGTGGCCCCTCCCGGTGGACCCCCGGAACCCCTCCGGTGGCCCCGGTACAATACCGATATGCCCCCGCACCTTTTCGGTGACCGTATGACAACTTCCTACATATAAATCTTTACCTCCGGACCATTCCGGAACTCCTCGTGACGTCCGGGATCTCATCCGGGACTCCGAACAACATTCGATAATCACATACAAGTCTTCCTAACAACCCTAGCATCACCGAACCTTAAGTGTGTAGACCCTACGGGTTTGGGAGACATGCAGACATGACCGAGACGACTCTCCGGTCAATAACCAACAGCGGGATCTGGATACCCATGTTGGCTCCCACATTCTCCTCGATGATCTCATCGGATGAACCACGATGTCGAGTATTCAATCAATACGTATACAATTCCCTTTGTCAATCGGTACGTTACTTTCCCGAGACTCGATCGTCGGTATCCCAATACCTTGTTCAGTCTCGTTACCGGCAAGTCACTTTACTCGTACCGTAATTCATGATCCCATGATCAACCACTTGATCACATTGAGATCATTATGATGATGCATTACCGAGTGGGCCCAGAGATACCTCTCTGTCATACGGAGTGACAAATCCCAGTCTCGATTCGTGCCAACCCAACAGACACTTTCGGAGATACCTGTAATGTACCTTTATAGTCACCCAGTTACGTTGTGACATTTGGCACACCCAAGGCACTCCTACGGTGTCCGGGAGTTGCACAATCTCATGGTCTAAGGAAATGATACTTGACATTCAGAAAAGCTACAGCAAACGAACTACACGATCTTTGAGCTATGCTTAGGATTGGGTCTTGTCCATCACATCATTCTCCTAATGATGTGATCCCGTTATCAATGACATCCAATGTCCATAGTCAGGAAACCATGACTATCTTTTGATCAACGAGCTAGTCAACTAGAGGCTCACTAGGGACGTGTTGTGGTCTATGTATTCACACATGTATTACGATTTCCGGATAAAAAAATTATAGCATGAACAATAGACAATTATCATGAACAAAGAATTATAATAATAACCATTTTATTATTGCCTCTAGGGCATATTTCCAACAGCTGCAGGGGGTGGCCAATATTTCCCATGCTAAGTATTTTATTCTCCAAGATGAGTGTTTATTCACTTGTCATTGCACGAGAGTATGGCAGGTATTAGGGATGCCCAGTCCCGAAATAGAAAAATATGATGATAATAATGAATTCCTTGGAAAGTGTTGGTATGGAAGGCACCCCTGCATACGGCTAGCCATGATTATGAAAGAATGGTGGAAACAAAATAAACTTTATTTTCTGTTTGGGAACCGCATATGATTTGTCTAGCATGGAAGATATTGGGAATTCTTGGTTGTTTTCGTTGATAGGAAAAACATGCCTCTTAAAATACTTTTATATCTCATTTTAGTCGTGAGCTCTCGCACCTCTGCAAATCTCCGCTTCCCTCTGCGAAGAGCCTATCTATTTTCTTTTATGCAATTTTTATTTTTGAGTCTCCATCTTATCTTACAAAGCACCAACTAGCGAGCACTATTGTCATACTTGTGCAATGGATATAGCTAATATTGAGTGTGTTTCTTTAATGGATCAATGATTGAGCATAATGGATCAATGGATCAATGATTGGGCTAGGGATAACTATCTTTAGCGTTGGTATTTTGAAAGACATGGTTGCTTGTTAGTATGCTGAGTATTTATGTCTCCATGTCAAATTATAGACTATTGCTTTGAATCATTCAAGTCCAAATGTCCATGCTACAAAAGAAAAGAGTATATGATGAATACGATAGGTAGCATTCCACATCAAAAATTCCATTTTCAATTGCTACTTTATCATGATGAGTTTTATGAGAAAGAGTTGCTATTATAATGCTAGGAACATTGATTGAAATTATCATTGATCAAACTTACACATTATGCTAGCATTCACACTTCATATATTATTTCTTTTATCATTTGCCTACTCGAGGACGAGCAGGACTTAAGCTTGGGGATGCTGATACGTCTCCAACGTATCTATAGTTTATGAAGTATTCATGCCATGTTTACAACAATTTTATATGGTTTTGGTATGATTTGAATGGAGCTAACCCAGACTAATGCTATTTTCAGCAGACCTATCGTGCTGTTGTTTTTTGTGCAGAAATAAAAGTTCTCCAAATGAAACGAAACTTGACATTTCTGGAAGAAAAGAGGCACTAGAAGCTTCATGGGAGGACCAGAAGGTGAAGGAGGTGGCCACTACCCACTAGGGCGCGCCAGGGGCCTTGGCCGTGGGCTGTTTGTAGTGGGCACGCTGTGGCCCATCTTAGCGTGAGACCAACGCCAAAAAATCCTATAAATCGAGAAACCACCAGAACTAACCCTAGAACTTCAACTCCGCCACTGCATGCCTCTGTACCTTTGAAATACCATATGGAGCCCTGTTTCGGCACCCCGTGGGAGGGGAAAATCATCACTGAAGGCCATCTTCATCATCCCAGCGGCCACCATGATGAGGAGGGAGTAGTTCACCCTCGAGGCTAGGGGTATGTACAAGTAGCTCTGTGTTTGATCTCTCTCTCTCCCTCTCTCTCATGTGCTTGATTTTGCACGATCTTGATGTACCGCGGGCTTTGCTAATATAGTTGGATCATATGGTGTTTTCCTCTCTCTATCTTGTTGTGATGAATTGTGTTTTTACCTTTGAGGTTTCACTATTATCAGATGGAATACTTGTTGGATTTGAGAACACTTGATGTATGTCTTGCATATGAATACCCGTGGTGACAATGGGGTATTATGTTGATTCACTTTATGTATGTTTTGGCACTCAACTCGTGGATTCCCGAGGTGACATTGGGATAATCTATGCATAGGGGTTGATGCATGTTTTTGTCCTACTTTCACCGATAGAAATCTTGGGGCACTCTTTGAAGTTCTTTGTGTTGGACTGAATATTATCAATCTGAAGTTGTTTGATGCGTATCGTATAATTGACTCACGGATACTTGTGGTGACATTGGAGTATCTAGGTGACATTAGAGTTGATTGATGCGTATCATATGGTGTTATTTCAGTATGAACTCTAGGGCTGTTCGTGACACTTATAGGAATAGCTCAATAGATTGATCGGAAAGGATAACTTTGAGGTGGTTTCGTACCCTACAAACAATTTCATCTTATGTTCTCCGCTAGATAAGAACTTTGGAGTGATTCTTTGTTGCACGTTGAGGGATTCTTATATGATTCAATTATGTTAACACCATTGAGATTGCACTAGTGAAAGTATGAACCCTAGGCCTTGTTGAGGGAGTCCTGGACTAAGGGGTCCTCGGGCGTCCGGCCTGTTATCCATGGGCCGGACTGATGGGCTGTGAAGACATGAAGGCCGAAGACTGCACCGTGTTCGGATTGGACTCTACTTGGCGTGGACGGCAAGCTTGGCGACCGAAGATTCCTTCTTATGTAACCGACTCCATGTAAACCCTAGATCCCCTCGGTGTCTATATAAACCGAAGGGGATAGTCCGGAAAGGACACCACATATACTCATTACCATACCCACATAGGCTAGACCTCTAGGGTTTAGCCATTACGATCTCGTGGTAGATCCACTCTTGTAATACTCGTATTCATCAATATCAATCAAGCAGGACGTAGGGTATTACCTCCATAGAGAGGGCCCGAACCTGGGTAAACATGGTGTCCCCTGTCTCCTGTTACCATCAATCCTAGACGCACAGTTTGGGACCCCCTACCCGAGATCCGACGGTTTTGACACTGACACTTGTTTCTAAGCATTGCAATACCATTTGTGCTCCGTTTTATCATTGGCTACATTGTTGTCTTTTTATTTTTCAGATTTCAAAAACGTATGTCTACTATCCATACTACACTTGTATCACCAAGGAGGACTCTTTCCTCCTTGGTGGCAGCCCTCCCTCTCCCTCCAACCTACATAGTAGGGGATTTTGCTCTTTATGACACACAATTTTTGGAGCCTCCTCTAGTTCTTCCAGTTCATGTTCTAGTCGGTCCTAGTTGACTAATTAGAGCTTGGATAATCCTCTTGTCATAATTAGAAGCACAATGTGGTTCTAATATCCCCCATCTAATTCTCCCACTTTTCTTCATCAACAATTATCGGTTAGTATCGTCTGAGCCTAAATTTTTGCTTCTTCCATGACATGTGCTATTCTTGGAATGTCTTATTTTGTTTCATTTTCTTTTTGAATAAAATACTTAAGATGTGAATAACCCTAGAACTTTGAATCCACCACCGCATGCCTCTGTACCTTTGAAATACCATCTGGAGCCCTGTTCTGGCACCCTGCCAGAGGGGGAAATCATCACCGGAAGCCATCTTCATCATCCCGGCGGCCACCATGATGAGGAGGGAGTAGTTCACCCTCGAGGCTAGGGGTATGTAAAAGAGCTATGTGTTTGATCTCTCTCCCTCTCTCTCTCTCGTGTTCTTGATTTGGCACGATCTTGATGTACCGCGAGCTTTGTTAATATAGTTGGATCATATGGTATTTTCCCCTCTCTATCTTGTTGTGATAAATTGAGTTTTTACCTTTGAGGTTTCACTATTATCAGATCGAATACTTGTTGGTTTTGAGAACACTTGATGTATGTCTTGCATATGAATACCCATGGTGACAATGGGATATTATATTGATTCACTTGATGAATGTTTTGACACTCAACTTGTGGACTCCCAAGGTGACATTGGGGTAATCTATGCATAGGGGTTGATGCATGTTTTCGTCCTACTTTCTCCGGTAGAAATCTTGGGGCACTCTTTGAAGTTCTTTGTGTTGGATTGAATATTATCAATCTGAAGTTGTTTGATGCGTATTGTATAAATGAATCATAGATACTTGTGGGGACATTGGAGTATCTAGGTGACATTAGAGTAGGTTGATGCGTATCATATGGTGTTATTTTAGTACGAACTCTAGGGCTGTTCGTGACACTTATAGGAATAGCTCAATAGATTGATCGGGAAGGATAACTTTGAGGTGGTTTCGTACCCTACAAACAATTTCATCTTATGTTCTCCGCTAGATAAGAACTTTGGAGTGATTCTTTGTCACACATTGAGGGATTTTTATATGATTCAATTATGTTAGCACTGTTGAGAGATTGCACTAGTGAAAGTATGAACCCTAGGCCTTGTTTCTAAGCATTGCAATGCCATTTATGCTCCATTTTATCACTTGCTACCTTGCTGTTTTTTTATTTTTAGATTAGAAAAACCTATATCTACTATCCATACTACACTTGTATCACCAAGGGGGACTCTTTCCTCCTTGGTGGCAGCCCTCCCTCTCCCTCCAACCTATATAGTAGGGGATTTTGCTCTTTTGGACACACAGTTTTTGGAGCCTCCTCTAGTTCTTCCAGTTCATGTTCTAGTTGGTCCTAGTTGACTAATTAGAGCTTCGCTAATCATCTTGTCATAATTAGAAGCACAATGTGATTCTAATATGCTCCCTCTAATTCTTCGGTGATGATTAGCTCTGGACGACAAAGCGCTGCCGGATTGTGAAGGTTGCACGCTTGCAAGCAAGTAGAGAGGTCGTGCTTTCGGTTCGAGGGGCCATTTATGGGCGGTAGAGGGATCATTCATCGATGGTTCGAGGGACTCCAAGTACAATCTACACCGACATGTTCTTCTTCCACTGCAACTCCGTGATGGTAATGATCATGATCCCAACCCGTAATGCATCTTCATATTAATCTTGGGTGATCGTAGGTGCGATTTTTTTGTTTTCTATTACATTTCCGAGCAAATCCAACATAAAGAAACCTCAAAGAGAAAGACTCAATTCACCATAAAAGAGATAGAGGGGAAGAACATCTTATGATCCAATTATATTAATAAGGCTCATGATACATCAAGATCATGCCAAATCAACAACACGAGAGAGAGAGATAAAACAATAGCTACTGGTACAAACCCTCAGCACCAAGGATGAACTAATCACGCATCACCATGAGGCATCAAGGATGATGAAGGTGGCCTCCGTGATGGCTTCCCCCTCCGGTGGGGTGCTGGAAAAGGCCTCCAGATGAGATCGCTTCGGAATAGAGACTTGCGATGGTACAGTAAAAGTTCTAGATTACTTTTCGCAGATTTATGAATATATAGGATTTTTCAGCATTGGATTCATGTCAAGGGGGTCTCGAGGGCCCCACAAGCTCACATGGCGCTCCCTAGGGGGCGCCCCTTGAGCTTGTGGGCCCCCTGGGAACCTTATGGATCTCCCCCAAAGCTTCCCGAGTCTCTTTCCTTCTATAAAATTTATCGTAAATTTTTATCACGTTTGGACTTCGTTTGGTATATTTTTCTGCGAAACAAAGAATATGCAAAAAATAGTAACTGGCACTGGGAACTAAACTAATATGTTAGTCCATAAAAATAATATAAAAGTGCACCAAAACCATGTAGAATTCAAGTAAATATAGGAACTTCATAAATTATAGATACGTTGGAGACAGATCAACATCCCAAGCTTAATTCCTGCTCGTCCTCGAGTAGGTAAATTATAAAAGAAACTATTTATGAAGTGTGAAATCTAGTATAGTGCATAAATTTGACCATTGATAATTCTAATCACTTTTCTACCATCATTATATATCATGAACAATAGATTATTTATCATAAAACTTCTATTG
The DNA here is from genome assembly GCF_003073215.2 of Triticum urartu. Lineage (NCBI taxonomy): Eukaryota > Viridiplantae > Streptophyta > Magnoliopsida > Poales > Poaceae > Triticum > Triticum urartu. Next base: position 354,929,038 of record NC_053026.1, read on the forward strand.
ATCAAGTAGCAAAGCTATTCACATGTTAAAGTATAGACCATAAACTCTCTTGAAATTTAGCAAACTATGTTTTCCAGATAATATCTTTAGATAAATTTTGTTCTAGGAATTAGTTCTAATACGATTCCCTTGTGCCAAACCCTTGACCAAGCCATGGACAATAGATGGAAACTTCATATGGGATTTATTTGGATATTGTTATTCAATAGAAACTTAGTATAGAATATATTGGATTTGAACCATGACTTTAGATTTTCGTACCATGATATTGGATTATAAGATTTAACTTGTACATGATGACTTGGATTGTTATACAAGGATCAAGACCTTAAGCCATGATTAATCTTTCACATTTCCATATGTTTAGACTAAATGGTGTTTGAACATATTTTGAAACCCTTTGATCATATAATCTAGCCCAATATGAGAAAATGGTTGTAAGGAAAGGCTTTGGACGATAGAAATGCCGTAATGTTATCCTAGGAATATTACTAGTTAATAATTTGTATCTTTTATTTGTATTTTTGGTTTTTTGAAATATTTCTCTTATCATCAGATATATCGAACAAGAAGAATAGTGAATAGGGAAAGAATATTGTCTTCCACGAGAAACACATGAAAGTTGCAAATTGACCATCATTTGTCCTATATTTTTCTCTTATACATGATATACTTTAAATTTAGTAGTATGCATGTGTATGGTACTTGCCAAAGTTTTGGAAATTATTATTGTGGTAGTTAAAGCCTTAGGATTAATTCCTATTATACTTTATGCTTATCCATGCTTGTAGAATGGGGTGGATTAAAGTAAAACTTGTTTTGAAACTTTTGGACTTGCTCCCTCCTTGAGTAATGTCTTGTGTAATGTTTGTTTTAAAAAATACAAAGATTTACTCTACTCTCTCAGCAGAATGGATTGATGGGAGCGTCTACAAGTGATTGTACCCGACTAGGATATTGCACACTTAGTGATTGTGCCCGACGGGGGATTTTGCACACTTAAGTGATTGCGCATGACTAGTGTCTTGCACACAGGTTTTTGGAGGGGACCATCGTCCAGGAGACAGACATCTTCCAAGTTTTAGTACGAAGTACTTTCCAGAATAACGACATGATATTATCATATCTAGTTTAGCTTGGTACTTATTAGGAAATCCTTTAGTTTGGTGCTGCCATCAGAAAGAGGCTTTAATTGCCTAAGCATCTGGTGAACTTGAACTAAGTAGAGGGGGCTACTAAGGAAAGGCTTCATCACAATCTCCCCCCGATCGTGCATAAATGGATTCAACGACAACATGAGGTTGGTTGTGTCACGTGGGGAACGTGTACATATGTTGCGGATTCAAACCTAATCAATTAGCCATGCCCACGGATACGGGTAATTTGAGCAACTAATGACTTGAACTAAAGAAGAATCTCCCCTTTATTTTCTTAAATCTACTTCAAGGGTTTAGGTTGGATATTTAGCACATGGATGTGTTTCACTTCAACCCTAAGTATTTTACCTAGGTTGGAGACTGAGCCTTGGTGTGGTTAGCCAAGCATTTCACTCTACCCTTTGTATCCTTTGAACTTAAAAAATATTCGTATAAGTGAAAATTGGCCTTTTGCAAACAAAACCCCTTGGCAACTCTTTTGACTTACACCACATGAATACTCAGTTATTATTTCCTTTGCAGCTTGCAAGTACATTGGACGTACTCATCTGCACATGTCATGTGCACATGTCAACAATTAAGATGCGATAGGACCACATATTACACTCAATGAGCCCGGTGACGTTCATAGAGCCCTCGACGAAGTATGATTTCATTGTAATTTGTGTTAGCCTTGTGTTCTTGAAGTAGTATATGTATGTAACTCTCAATCCAACGTTTTCTAGTAAAATAATGTATGTTTATTTGATATTCTCTCTTGTTACTGTGTGTGCTAGCTATGATCCAATGATCACACAATAAACATAGAGATTGGGATCCTACGAGATTCAGGTTGTTACATGCTCATCGTTATAGAGTGCTTCTACCTTGAGAGATCAAATAAATGATGCACCAAGGAGGTGCCAGAGAGATACAAAAGAGTTGAGGGAAAAAATAAGAATAAAATATAAAAATAAAAGAGAGGATATGAGAGAAGGAGCAACACTAATATGCCTCTTTAGTGTGCAATTCTGCTTCAACTAGCACCTAGTATAGCACGTATCATAAAGTGCTTCGAAGTAACACTATTGCATATCATATAGAGAGTTTTAATGTAAATTATGTTACATACTGGTTGTTTTTTACATTACACAACTTGTCTTGTATATTTTAATGATGAGCTTCCTCAGCCGCTCTAGGTATTTGCGAGCAAGCAAGTGGGAAGAACTCCCCACTAGTTGCATACATTCATATATCTAGTGCACCTATTGCATGACAATCCATACTCCTTGCATTAGTATCGATTATACACTTGTACATCGAGTTGCTATACAAACGGTTTTAACCCCTTTCCACGACAACATTTGGAACTGTCGCCTAGTGAGTGACTGTGATAGGGGGTCCTTCCCACACGACCTAGAAACCGTCGGGGATATACCCTCCTGGCACACACGCTCGACAAAATGAGGTCGTGTGCGATCGGCGAGCAATCAAATACGGTTATATGTAAAATAGTGCTAAAAAATTCAATTATACATGCGAAATCATTTCCAGTCGTAAGTTCATCCCACACAGTGAGTCCCCACTAAACGTTTCCGTTCGTATATACATCCCACACAGTCGCTCCAAGGAAAAAGTTTCCGTTCGCAGGTACATCACACACAATTTTCCCTGTTAAATCGTTTGTCATAGTGTTTCCATTGCACATGGTATTAAAAATTTATCGTTTGGATTACTGAATGCATCACACACGGTGCGTAGAAGAAACTGTGTGGCAAAGACTGTCCATGACACACAGTTTTTATGTGGTAAACATTTGCGCCAGGTAGCCTAAATCAAACAGTTTTCAAAAGGATGTCGTGTGTGATTGTTCATTAATCCAACACGGTTTATTCCAAGAAACTGTGTGCGTTGCCTGAGGTCATCGCCCATGGTGTTTTCTCAACAACCGTTTGCAATAGAAAAACCCAATTAGCATGCTAATTATCCTATTATTAATAATCCATTTATTAATCTAATTGACATTTCATATTAAGCACACAATATATTTCATTTTCATAGTTGAAATACATCAGAGTACAACTTCATATAGCTTCAGCACTCAGCTACCCCATTGCACAACTGCACCAGCACCAATTTTCACATGCAACATCTATAACCTTTCGAAATTAGCATCATAGACGGTACATAGACATATGTATCTCATCTGGAAAACTGCTGAAGCAGAAGGCGAATATTGAGCCTTCATTGATGTTGAAGGTCTTTGCAACTTTAGGCCAGCGCATGTGGATGATTGACCGTCCATCCTTCACCCTCTTTACGAACACTTCAATATTGAACCGTGGGTGTTGTATGAATATCTTCCTCGCCTTCTGACCATATCGGTGGTTTGAGAGGTAATCATCAATGAACTGCTTTGGAAAGGCCTGGAAACAAGGATATGCATAAATATCTTCTCTCTATTGGAAATGGGGCAAAGGAATAAAAATGCAAGGTATAATAGTTAGTACCATCCTGTAGTGAACTGATGTCTTCTTCATTGTGCAAACAAAGATTTGTTGTTTTTTGTCGCTAATTTCTTTATCTTAACAATCTTTCTAAGTTTCTTGACTTGACTGATATTCATGGACAACTCAATTCCCCATATGCAAAAAGGGTCGAACTGTGGGTCAAAACCTCTGACAGCACGACCTACATGTGCAAGACCATATTGTTAAAAACCTAAATATTAGAATGGTTCCTGCAATTGCACAATAATGTGCTATTAGACAAAGGACCATGCATGTGCAAACCTTGATTCTAAACGTCAGTGCTTCCCATTGTTTCCCTGAAACACATATAAGGTAGTTAGTGATCCGGTTAAGTGAGGGTTCACATGCTATTAGTAAAATATGTTGATGAAAAACAAGCACATTCCAGATTCATCAGATTAATTCAAGCCACATGGAAAATCTATTTATCCAAACCAAGCATGATTAAGAACTAGGAAATATAGCAATTGTATATGTTTCTCATGTATTAAGTGCAGCCAAATTCGACTATTCCTCACATGCACAACAATACAAAATTCTATCCACGACAATTGGACATCGCATTACAAAATTGAACCAAGCAGTTAACTAAACACCACAACAAATGAACAAAACATTAACTGAGCACCACATTGCACAATATAACATACTCCTAATAGAAGATCAGACAGTTAACCAAACCAAGCATGCTTAACAACTTGCAAATATAGCGATCTACTTCATTTTTCATCTTGATTTGAATTACATAATGGGGTCATAGCTACAAAGGATGGTGTTTGAATTGCTAGAACTTTTATCGGCAGTGAACATGCAACTATAGGTGTATCGTCAAAAAAATTGGAATTATTCAGTGTTCGTTTGGACATTTTTATACATTAACTTAGTTTTCTAGGCATTTTAGGTGCACAATTCAAAATTAAACTACATGCACAAGCTCTGATGCACCAAAATGGGTTGTAAAATGATATATGTGTCCATGGGTTGATGCTTATGTCTCATTCAAGAAATGGGGATGAATTTCAAACACCACGGCACCGTGGTTCTCCGGCAAACGTTGAGGTGCTTGCTTTTGTAATTCTAGTAAATACAAAAACTCGTCTGAAATTCATGAACCTTGGCATGCTATCATGGATCGACATCAACATGCTGGGGTACAAAAATATTGTCCCATTTGGGGCATCTTATGGTATAAGCTTCTCGCAAACCAGGGCTTCTCTCACAACAAGCCTGATAGTTTCGGTAGGGAACGTGCCACCTCGGGAGATGAAACGATATATGTTGCCTCTTCTTACTTTCAAAAATTTTCTCGTGTCAACATAGAATAACAGGAGTGTTGTGCAATTTTCGGGATTTTTCGGGGTTCGCTTGGACATTTTTATACATTAACTGAGTTTTCTATGCATTCATGTGCATAATTCAAATTTGAACTACATGCACATGCTCCAATGCATATAAACGGGTTGAAAAATCAAATGTGTGTCCTTGGTTGCAACCTTAGGTCCCATGCAAGAAATGTGAATGAATGTCAAACACCTTTGCCACCGTTGCTCGGCTGCTAACATTGAGATACATGGTTTTAAAATTCTAGTATATCGAAAACTCATCTGAAATTCATGAAACTTGACATACTATCACTACAAAAAAAGACACATCCATGACATTTTGGGCCGAACGATTTTTTTCTATCATACTTATGACACTTCTATGACGATAATTGTGACAAAACTCGGTATCATCATAGATGTGGTGGGGTCCTACTTCTATGACAAAAAATTATGACAGAAAATGGGCTTTTCGTCCTAGGCGGGCCGGAGACGCAGCTGCATGACATTCTTTGGGCCGTCCATGAAGGAAAAAACCGTGGTAGAAGCGAGGGCGCGGAAAATATCAGGGAGTTCCTGGTTATAGTGGGCGGTCGGGGGCCGAGCGATGCGCATTTCTCTCGTACACGTATGCGCGTGGGTGGGAGGCATTGGACTCTAACTGAACCCGACCGATGCGTTGGGATCTAACTGAACCCGAGAGATTGCACTGCAGGCTACGTGTTACACTGAACCCAAGAGATCGATCGATCGCTTACTGTTAACTGAACCCGAGTGATTCCTTCGCTATTGCTGCTAACTGAAGCCGATTGATGCTATCTCTGGATGAATAGTGAGCGTTGTTGGGGGGTTTGGATGAACAGTTCCCGGTGGGGGTTGGATGAACAGGAACCTGTGGTAGTAGAGGTCGCTGCCGTTGGATGAACAGTACCCCGATCGATCGAGCAGGTAGATGAACAGGATCCCGTGGAGGGCTGGATGAACAGGACCACGTGGAGGGCTGGATGAACAGGACCACGTGAAGGGCTGGTTGAACAGTAGTCGGTGGAGGGCTGGTTGAACAGTAGCCGATGGAGGGCTGGGTGAACAGTAGCCCGTGGAGGGGTGGTTGAACAGGACCCCGTGGAGAGGGTTGGTTGAACAGTAGCCGGTGGAGGCTGGCTGAACAGGAGCCCGTTTTGACCATAGAAGGTCCGTTTCCTCTGTTTTGCGGTACGCCAGACCCATCCCGATGAACATGATCCTGTTTCCACCGCGGTCGGTCGAACACAAGGCCGTTTCCTCCATTCTGCGGTACGCCAGGCCTCGTTTCCATCGCTTGTTCCATCCAAGCCGGTTGGCTCCCGGTGAACAACATGCGTTTCGTTGCCTCCCGATGAACACGACGCATTCCGTTGCCTCCCCATGAACATGACGACGACGACGCAGTTTCTCCGTTTCCACCCAGCCACAACCATGTACACGAGCCCTAGCCGTATGTATGCGCGAGTAGGCGTTCGAGACCCCGCCCGTATGTACATACGTGGCCGTATTTACTTTCTTGCACCCTGGCTACTGTAAGTACGTGTACATGCTACGTGCGCGCCTCTACTACCACACATGCGTGCCTCTACTACCACACGTGCACGCCTCTACATCGACCAGTATGTACGCACACGCTCGCGACCAGAATGACAACGCTACATACGCTTCGACCGGGTGGATCCCGACTGTCAGGCACTTCCTTGCGTGCGAAGATGTAGCTGGTGGGTTCCAGCAATCAGGGGGAGAAAACATTATTTTTTAGGGTAAAAAGTATGCAGTTGCATGCATGCTTCCATGGGCATGGTGCGTCCCCACTGTCAGCCTCTCACATACAGTCATCTTCCAATGACTCTCGGTTGTTGACCACGTTAACCACGCCATGCCGAGTGCAGCACGGCCGGTGGTCGATGGCGAGGCCCCAGATTGGAACGAACCGAAGATGGGGAAGACGTGGCAGTGGAGTCGCAGATGTAGAGGAGTGGGAAACTTGACTGGTTCGGGTGCGCGGCAGCACTACTGCGGTGCCGCCCACGGGAGACAAGAGCAAGAAGAGAGGTTGAAGAAGGAGCACGGCTATTGAATTAACATCCAATGGTCCAGCTGCTAGAATCATTTGTTGATTAAGTTGACAAAGCCCTGCGTCACATCCGCTTAGTAGGCCCACAAGTCAGCCACCAAATCTGACGGGTCCCAGCTGTCAACGGGAGGAATAATTTTTTTCGCATAACAATGAGGCACTTCCTTCCGTGTAAAGATACAGCCGGTGGGTCCCAGATGTCAGGGGGAGGAAACATTTTTTCAGCTTAATAAGGAGGAACTTTCCTTGCGTGAGACCATGGACCTCGTGGGTTCCATCCGTCAGGCTCTCCACATACAGTCCTCTTCCGATGACTCTCGTTTGTTGACCACGCCACACCGAGCGCAGTGAGGCGGTGGACGACGGCGAGGCCCCGAACGGGAACGACCCGGAGAAGGGAAGACGTGGTAGTGGAGTCGCAGATTGAGATGAGGAGAAGGGTTATAACTGGTTCTGGTGCGGCGTGGGGCTGCAGTCGATGGAGAATAACAGTAGGTGTGGAGGGGCGGAGGGATAGCCTGGCCGGCGGTGGGGTAGCGATGTGTGCTAAGCAGAGACGCTAGCCGCTAGCCGCCGAAGGCCGGACCAGGCGGTCCCGGCGACGCTAGAGGAAGAAGATGAGATATTGAAGGTGTATGCCGGCCATTGGATATAAATCCAATGGCTGTGGATGTCTTAATCATTTGTTGACCAAGTTGACAACGCCGTGCGTAGCCTTCGACCTATTGGCCCACATGTCAGCCAGCAAAAATGTGGCATATATTTAACCCATGTTTTGTCCATTTGCTGGGCTGGGTGAACAAATAATTTCGCGTCAATGCGGCCCATTTATATTTTCTAAGAAATCCCAGCCCATTTGCACTTTCTTGAAATACACGAATTAGCTAGACTCGTTCTATATATAATGTTAGGTTAGAAGGAGCAATTAATATCAAAAAATAAACCGGAGCGACACAATATATATATATAATCAATAAATTAGAGAGTTATTGCTCAAAATAAAAATGAGCGTGTTATTATTACATTGGTCCTTAAAATCTTTGCAAGCTTTTGTACGCAATCACCAGGATTTTCCTTGCGTGTGAGTCAAAAACAACCATGATTTTCCTTCTCAACTTCTGTTAAACATTTACTTTTATAAGTTAATAACACGTGGGATGTTTTTATAATGTATATATAAGTCTCTATAAAATATACGATAATAGTAATAATATAAATATATATAATGTGGTTAGGAGGGAAAACATAAATTCGAGACAACATTATTATTCTTATATATAGGTAAATAGAACAGAGATCTGCGTTTTATTAAGAAAAATACATTGGGCTGCCGATCTTTAAGAAAAAGCCCATAGGCCGGTATGGACCTCAAAAAATAAGTTGAAACCACTATCTCCGTATATCGTGGGCTACGCATGTTAAAAAACAAAACCTAGGCCTAACTGATACTTGTTTGCCCTCTGGAAAACAATGATACCAACTAGTTCCCCGAGCGAACTGGATTAAAGAGGGGGCCGGCGGCGTGACTGAAGAAGCACATCAGGAGCGATTTTTTCTTCTTTAGTGGATGGCTCTCGATGGCGTTTTTTACTTGCCTCTGCACCATAAAACTTGTATTTTTAGCCTCGCAGTCCGTGGTGGACCAGCAGCCCATTTGTTGGGAGGGCCAACCTACAGAAACCAACACTCGATTTTTCATCAAGCCCCCAAAACAACGCAGTACTATGTTTGTTTTGAGGCCGAAAACATTACGGCAGGGGTTGAGCGGGGGAGGGGGGAAGACAGAGCAAAAAGATTAAAAAAGAGTTGATGCGTCGTTGCTACCCTAACAAAGCAGGTGCAATTCTTCTCGGGAAGAAGGTGTGCCGTTGACACCCACACGTCGCAAATCCCACAGTAGGCATACTAACAAGTTCACAAACAAGTACAACAGAAAGGGTAAACATTCGTATCAAACTCAGGTTCACAGGACACGTTCATATTCATAGCCAACATTCACAATCAACAACTCAAAAGATTCATATATACACAAGTTCAGCATGTCTATGCATCCAAATGATTGATAGATCACACGACAATATTCATAGATAATTCATAAAAAGATTCAGATATACACATGTTCAGTATGTTTATGCATCCAAATGATTGAGATCACAACCAATATCATCCATGGACGAACTTTAATTACCTAGGGTACAGACTGGTAAATGTTGTTTAGTCGGAGGTACTTCTTGCTAAAATTAATGCTTGTACGAGTAAACTTTCGAGTACATAAGAGGCATCACAGACAATCTGAACTTTTCTTGTAGGTTTATTCTCAAATAGTGGCCTCATGCAGAGGGAGGTTTGAGCAACTTGGCCACTACTTTCATCCAACTAGTTTACTGGCTCATCTTGGTCCTGTACCTTGCCAAAATTCTACATTGCAGACAAGAAAGGAGGCGGTTGAGAAAATGAACCACCCAATTTTTTTGTGCAGTTCAACTGAAATGGAGCATCCCTGGCGTGCAGACTGATTAAGTGCCAGATGAATATACGCATCAACCAACTTGTCTAGAATCTTTAGACTCCATGCCATACAGTTCGCTACCATATGTGCCGATAACCAAAAGGCATAAGTTGGGACCAAAGACTGGACAACATTTTTCTAGGCTATGTGCCAAGCAATATTTTTGGCGTTCACTCTCCTAATACTTGGAGTTTGACAACTGGTTGACGCCGGTTGATACTTGAATGAATATAGGCACTTCTTCTTGTCAACATCAATGCTTGTCTGAGTGAACTTTGGAGTACATATCAGCAGCATAAGTACCTGTCCATCTGATCTTTTTGTGCAATTCTACTAAGATCACCCAATGTAATGATTTGCCTACGAGTTCAGGCTCCAAGTTACTCCTTTATGAAATCGGAAAACAGTAGCACAATACCAAATTACCAATACATATGACAAGCACAATAATCAGGATAAAGACTAGTACCAACCTGTGTGGGGTAGCATATCAATTACTATTTCCTTTGACTGGAAGCCGAGATAAGCCAAGCGATTGATAGCAAAGGAAGGAAGCAATCCCAGATTAGCGACTGACAGGAAAGGAAGGAAGCTGTCGAGGCAATGAAGCACCCAAAGTTTTTGTGTAGTTCCACCAAAATCGAGCATCCCTGTTGGCACATATATTGAGAGAGTGAGATTACTTTAATAGTGGCACTAGTTGATGAAACATACACTAACAAATAGAAGCACCCTCATTATCTTAATGGGTAAAGTTAGCAACATAGTAGTCTTGCTTAAAGAGAGGTATTAGTTTATTTAATCAATGCCAATTAGCTCAACACTCAAAGCATTGCCATGTATCATAGGTTGCAAAACTTTAATGTGCAAAGATAAAGGAGTTTCTCATGACAGTAGCACGCTACAAATAGAGATGACAGCAAACTAATATGGATGAAGGCCTTAGGCCAGTACCAACCTGAGCAAAAAAGCTTATTCATGTAGTCCCAGAAGAGATGATAAAGCACTCACTGGAATCACTCAATTGTATATATTTTTGTGCACTTCAAATGTATGGTTGAAATCACTCTTGTTTACCAGTGCTGAGATTATATCGAAAGATTATCAAGAACTTCCAGCAGAGTTAAAGCACTGGCTGGGATACAGTTCATTGTATTGTCTTGTGTAGTTCCACTAAAATTTATGATTGGCACAACATGATCCCTGTTTGCACAAGTAGGAACAAGGTGAAACCTTCATTAGCTTAGTGAGAAAGGATATAAAGACATTAGCATATTACTCTAACAGTAGCATCAAATTCATCATGAACAATACGCAGAAGTGGAAGGGCTCCCTGGAGGATCGTCTCACATGTAAGGTAGATGTTGTCGGAGCCCTTGAATGGCCTAGACCGAGGCCTCGGCTTCAGCAATATCACCTTGGCACTACTTACTCTTCTTCTTCCTCTTCATGCTCTGTTTCTCTTTCTCCTCACCAGTTGGTGAAACCAAGTACATGATTGGCCTTCTATTTCAGAATTGGTTTTCAGTGAGGGAGTACAAGTGTACTATAGTAAATAATTACATTATTTTCTCATGGCAGTCGCAAAACAAAGATGAACACATGCATTAAATATCATTCTTACCTAAAGGATGGTTATGGTGCCAATATGGATGATGAGGATTGGAACACAGATCTCCCTTTGTGTAGTTCAACCGAAATGAACCAACTGTTCCATTCTGACATTCCAGTTAAACAGCACAAAAGTCACTTCTTTTAAGAAGTGTTTTGTGCAGTGCACCAAAAGGTCACAACAGCAACCTAGTGAAATGGATATCCCTGTTTGCACAAAAAGCTACAATGGAAACAGTTAGAGTCTCAAACAATTACAAGCAAAAACATTTGGCTAAACTTGTCATGGCTAATAACAGTGGCATGACTTCATTTTACCAGGGGCATTAGATTAAGAACAACTAAATATTTGGTATAAGGGCATGGGACAGTGGGTGCACCAGCAGTCCAGCACAATGTACCTAAACAGGGGCATAATGTGGTGATTCGGAGTTTGTTGCCCCGAGAAACAAACACTCAAGAAACATATCTGGGTTGGTCCCATTTTTGTTCACTCTAGCCACCTACTCCTATAAGTGGATATAAAATCTAGTCCTGGTCATACCATTGTGTATAGCGTTACCCCAATATTTCCCTTTTCGACCAAGAGACGGGTTGGATGACCAGTCTGTACTACTTTCACCCTCATTCCTTCCTGTTTGTACCAACTTCGATGTACATACTAAATTCCCCCACCCCCACTTTATTTCTTGTTTGAACCAAGTACAAGACTCGACTCCATGAAGTAGCTTTACCTATAACAATAGAAGAAAAAAAGGTGACGTTGGACCATCCGATCGAGAGGGGTTGAGAGGCATAAAATGATGCACATGCAACGACGTAGCGAGCTAGGGAAGTAGAGCTAAGGCGGTTTTGAAGGAAGATATACTTGAAGGTCGTCGAGATGTGGATAGGTGGGCGACGGGAGGCCGGATCCGCCCACACTAGGGCAATGACGAAAGGATCGGAGGACCTTCCGCGCCGGTGCTCGGCCAGAGATAACGGTGCGGCCGGCAGTGGGTCTCCTCCCTCGCCGTCGATGACGGCCTAAACGCTGCCCCTCCCCCCTTCACCGACGGAGGGGGATACGTCCGGGTCTGTAACCAACGGTGAGGATAGAAAGACAATGTTTTTTGAAGGGAGAAAGACAGTGTTACCACCGCTATCTTGTTTAGATCTGGAGAGGATGAGAGTGTGTGAATAGAGCAACCCTAGCAAGCAAGCGCGGAGGCTCTGGCCTATATATACGTAGTGGGGTAGTTTTCCTTTTTCACTCCATCAAAACAATCGTTTAAAATTGTGTACGTGCCAGGTCGCCGTTTTTTAGTTGTTGATTATTTTTTGAGATAGCTACTCGCTTATTCCAAGTGGTGTTACGGCGTGTCAGGTCGCACTTTGTATCGTTCAAGTCTGGTACAAGACCCTCCATTAAATGAACAACCACCCCTCGTAAAAATTGTGAAAAATCCCATGGCTAAAATTATCGGAAACGTGGGCTGCCCCAACATGCATTATTATTTATATTTTCTACTCCCTCCGTTCCTAAATATAAGTCTTTTTAGACTTTTCAAATGGACTACAATATACAGATGTATGTAGACAATTTTAAAGTATGGATTCGTTCATTTCGCTCCGTATGTAGTCACTTGTTAGAATCTCTAAAAAGACTTATATTTTGGAACGGATGGAGTATGTGGGGGTATCCTCAAAACAAAATGTGAGAGTACAATATTTATTGGGCCCCTTTGTAATTGGTGCTAAATTTTGACCAAAGATTTAACTGACAAAATGCTAGTGCATGTTAACAAAAAATATATCGTTTGATTCGTATTTGAACATAGTTTTCAATTATGTAATTTTTTTGTGACATGCATGAATATTTGGTCGATTAAATTTATAGTCAAAATTTGGCAAGGTGCATTAAATCAACACATGCAAGTACCAAAAGGAGAGTCATGGCATGCATGTATGCGTTGTAATTAATGCATCGGTAAATGCAAATTATTGAAATATATCAAGTGCAGTGCTTTGATGTGTCGCGTCAACTCGTACAAGACCGAGAAGTTTGATTACTACAATGCCCTCCCGCCTTAACCGCACCTGCCTTTGGCTGCATGACAGGTGGGCCACCCACCTGTTGGTCCCACCTATCATAGACGCAAAGGCAGGAGCAGTAAGTCAATGAAGCTGCATCCCTCCCTCGCCCATGAGCATGGTGGCTGCTGGCAGGACTAGGAGAAGCTTTCGTTTGCTACACGCTCTCCCTCCCTCACGCGGTGGACATGCAACAGTTCAATCGGTGTTAGATGGCCAGAAGAATATTGTAGTACTCCTTCACTGCAGTAGTACTCCATCATTGTTCGACTTCACGAAGAGGTGAAGAGCCAAGCGCAGCCCGGACGCTCGTGTGGCAGTTTCATGTGTAAAGTAGTCTAGGATAGCGTGTACCGTGCCTGTAAGCTTAAAATCGTTGGGGTCGGCTCCATGCTTTTTTTGATCAAAATAATCTTCTGGCCCTACCTGTCATCCTGGTGCTTCTAGTTTGCACACTCATCTGGTCAAGAAAGGAATATATATTTTAATTTGTGGTGGGGTAAATGTTAGACGTTGCAGCAAATGGAGTATTGTACGCTGCGGGTCTTTCAGCCAAGTTTAGAGGCAACCATGTGGGGCTAGTGCTATGATGTGTCGCGTCAACTCGTACAAGGAGGTCTCTGCTAGTGTAACTACTGTAGCTAGCAGTACTGCTGGTACAGTTGTTTTCTTCAAGAAGCGGAATTCAACGAAGTCATGATGGTTCCTTCGTCCGAGCAACTTCACAGCGGGAAAGGTGGGCCTGTGATTTGACGGCTCATTAGTCATTATTACTGCGGCGTGATGACTGGGGTGACTCTCCCTTGGAGTTCTGCGTGCATGGCAAGTGGACCAGGATGGTCGACGTCCCACATGTTGGCGAACGGAAGTATTCTTTCCGATATCGAGGAGCAAGGAAACCACGTGGTATAGTATCACTGCTGATTTATATTTTCTTTCTGATGAATGCTAGCGTTTCAAATCTTACAACGAAGGAGTGCCAAACATGGCACGTGCTAGATGTCCCACACGTCAGCGAAAGGAGTGGGACATGAACATCGTGGTAGAGCATCTCCACTTCTTCCACTTCTGGGTCGGAGACCACACGTAGTAGTACTAGTGGTATGAACGATACAAAGTGCGACCCGGAGAGAAAGACACGTCTAGTTGGAAGGTCTCGGGGCATACACATAAACAAATATAAAACCTAATATGTGCCTCCAATTAATATAGTAGTAGTAGAGTACTTAGGCACGTACTCCATAACATCACCGTGCATTGCACGTACAACATTTAGTGGTATGTAGTAAGAGACAAATGCCTATATGCCACGCATGTTCATAATATTTGCGCCTTTCTACTTCACTTACTATGCTACATTACTCAGGTTCATATGTCCACTCCTGGGTACATGTCCGTCTCGTAGTTCCAGTCTCACGTGTTCTTCATAGATGGAACGATCCATATCATCGCAGTTAGTGTGGCTCCCCATGATGTAGACTCATCCAAACTATGGCCAGCCTCGACGTGGAGCAGTCACGTGCACCGGGAAGCGGCTCTCTCTCGGCCGTCGCGCTGCTTCAAAGCCGGCGCCAGTGAGAGGTCGCCTCCGCTCTGGTTGGGCATTAATGCGGCACTGACGCTCCAGGGTGACGCTGACCATTTCACGCTAGAAGTGCGCGCTGTTAAGGGAGTATTGGTTTTGAAGCATTTCAGGTGTAGTACTGGCAGTTTGCAAAACTACTCAATAATTTCACTCAGTTTCCTAAGAAATTGTGGTAAAAACGTTACTCCACATCCCGCTTCCCTTCTCCTTCCTCTTCCACCGCCCGCGCACGTCCGCGGGAAGCGACCGGCCAACCCTTATATAGGAGTGCTAGCACAAAAAGATGCATGCATGACCACTAAAATTCCCAGATTAAGGCGCCATGTCGTTACCTTTGGGCGGGCCATGGCTACCAAGCGACGACAACCAGAGAAGAGGCGGCGGGAGGGGAATGAATGAAGCTACTGTTTGGGTTCGTCGTCCAGCTTAAATAAATGCGCACCATCACGTTTACCCGTGGGTGCACAAATTGTAACATACGTGTCTTCTTAAGTGGGCGTCACGTAACTGGTGTGTGTGAGAGATTCTGAGAGACAGAGTGCATGTGTGCGACTCTACTCTTCGGACATGTACTCAACCTTTTGCATTGGGATATAAGCATAATGGTATTACACTTTAGCTAGTGATTTACGTGGCCATGTTAACGTGGTTGTGTAAAAAAATGTCACTTCCTGCTCGTGATTTGCTTTATATAATCACAAGCAAGATGCTCGTGCATTGCACGGAACATCAATATGCATTTTTTTACAAAACACCTGTTGTGATTGACCCATGCAGGAGTAATCCCATGTGTAAAAACTAATGATATCTCGAGAATTTTATTGGAAAACTAGTATCTCGAGAATTTCATTGAAAAAATGAAAGATGAGAGATAAGGTGAGGAGGAGTGGAGCGTGGTGGTGACTGGTGGTCGGACTAGGCGGAGGCATGGGGATGGACGGCGCCGGCAGGCGGCAACAGCCACCATGCTAGATTTTTCTAGAGACTTCCTTTTTAATTGCTCAGCAATGAGGTTGTGGGAGATAAGGATGTGGAGAGAGGTGCGGGAATCTTTTGTAAAATTATCATAGTTTGCTTTCTATCCGTCAGATATAGATCAGACGGTCTATATTACAAGATGGCAGTCACACCATCATCACCAACTCAATTTTTTATAAGAGTAGAGATGATAAGTTTGCTAACTACTAAAGTAAAGTGGAATTTGTCCATGTTATACAAGTAAATTAAGGTGATTGTTTATCATACGGGTAAGGTTGGACGAAGGGTGGTAGGAACAAATGCTCCGCCTAGAGCATGTGTGTGTGAGATGGAGGATTAGTGTGTGCGTGTGTGTCTGGGGGTGGGTGGGTGCGTGCGTGCATGTGTGTGTGAGAGAGATGGAGTCGTAATGTGTGTGTGTGTGTGGGGGGGTGCGCGCGTGCATGCGTGTGTGTGGGGGGGTGGTGGGGGTGCGTGTGTGTGTGATGCGGGGTCCTCAGTGGCGGATGTAATTTAAGTGTGCGTGGCTTCATCATAGAGAGGTGATGTGTATGGCAGAGGCCACCAACGATGGGGTACGAGAGAGAAAAGGCCCGTAGAGAGGGAAGAGAAGGTGTGTGCGCGTGAGAGGAGCCGACATCGAGAGAATGTGTTTGTTCGAGAGACACCGAGGAAGACTACTATATATCGATGGTGCATGTAGGCGGGAATTAAATGAAGGGATGGTCTTATTAGTTTCGAGCATATAGGGGAAGAGTGAGAGGGGGTAGCTAGAAGGAGATTGTTAAGTGTGAGTGTGTGTTTTACCCATCTAGACGGAAGTTATGTGCACACAAGAAGAGAACGATTCGATGTGGCGTTATGGTTGAGGGTAATTAGCTACGTATGGAGACAAAGAGACCTTGAACGTGCATGTGCGAGAGGTATACATGTATACGTGGATCTGTGTGTGCGCGCGCATGATCGAGATAAAAGAAAGAAGACATAAGTCATAAGATCAACGACATGGGAGAGACGGATCGGTATGACAATATGCATGCATGTGAGAGTGCAGGGAAGAAGGCCTGACAATTGAGCATGCGTTTTTGTCTTTAAGAGATAGTGGCGTGGGCTGGAGCATGCATCTATGGAGAGCAGAGGAAGTGAGAGACAACGATTATGCAAAAGAGATCAACCTATAAATGCATGTATGGAGAGACATATATAGTGTGGGTGATAGGAAGCAAGAGTGCGTGCGAGAAAGAAATGTTGACGGAGAAACTACAGATAGATACAAAGATGGAAATGCTAGCTAGAGGACATCGGCTAGTTTGAGTGTTGGAGATGACCGCCAGGTGGTTCAGAGGGTGAAGTTATGTGTGTGTGAGAGAAAGATAAAAAGAGGGCACTTGACTGCATGTAGAGATAAACATACATAGTGTGCGTGATATGAAGCAAGAGTGAGGGCGAGAAATAAGGTTGATGGAGAAACAGATAAATAGAAGATAAAGATGCTAGCTAGTGTGCATTAGAGATAGGAGTCGAGTGGATCAGAAGGCTGAGTTATGTGTGTCGGTGTGAGAGAGATGGAGAAAGGGTGCATGCGACTCACATACAAACAAATATCGGAGAGAAATGAGATCCCGAGAGACGGATTTTTGTGTCTGCTAGAGAGAAAGATATTTCACAATGAGAGTGATAGCTAGAGACATATGAGGGGAACGCAAAATATCTCTACGGAGAGAGAGTGTGTGTGAGCGACATACAAGAGAATGGTGGAGAGATATGAGACCCTGGGAGACAGAGTTTGTGTTTGTGTGTGAGAAAGAAATATTTAAGAGGAAGAGTCGTAGCTTCTCATACCTAAGGAGCGAAAGACATCTCTGTGTGAGAGGGTGTGTGCGAGTGGCATACAGGGGAATAGTAGAGAGAAATGAGACCCCGGGAGACGAAGTTTGTGTTTGTGTGAGAGAAAGAGATTTCACATGGAGAATCATAGTTAGAGACACGTAGCAGGGAGCGAGATATACTTAGAGAGAGATAGAGTGATGGAGGTCAAGGGAGAGAGTACTGTCAGTGTGTTACGAAGATAAAAGATCATTGTCGACATACATGCAGCATGAGAGATACTCAGGAGACGATGAACGCGTATAGGTCTAGAGAGATACTCATATATAAGCATGAGTGATAGCTATATGAGACGAATATCTGGATTAAACGGGATTCAAATATTTAAACTGGAGATCACGACATCGATAATATCATAACGCAAATTGGTGTATCAAACATGCATATTCATTTGAATTTGGGGACACGTGTAATGTTATATAGTTTATCTATATTAGTGGTCCATAGATTCTTTAATTAGAGACAATGCATGGTTTATATGCAATTAATGTATAAATGGGATTACACTATATGTTGCGTGTGTGAAACACATTATACAGGTTTGAGAAGTAAAAAAATAAAAACCCGCATGAAACACACATTAATTGGAGACAGTTAGCGAGGAATGCATACGTTAGATTTCAACATAAAGTGGTTTCAAATATTTGAAATCCAAATTAAGATGGGTACATCCTTATGAATCTGAGATCATGCCATTTGCAAACCATATTTATGTATAAAGGTGTCATGCTTTTGAAAAAAAATATATATAAAATGATGTATATAGAATTTTATTCCAATCAAAAATGGAACCTTCCTGAAAAAAAATAGAATACAAGCTGGATTCGAATTGATTTGGCATGATAAACATGCACTCTTGCTCTGCGAAAATTTGAACGAAGCGGGCAAAGTCGCAGTAACCGCCCGAAACCAAAATCTGCGAGATGGAAATTACTGCCTATCCCTGCCATGTAAAGCCTATCGGCTCAATTTCTATAGGTTTTGATAGGGGTAGGTTTGTAATTTCACTCAAACGTGACATAACCGCCTCTCACCCGGGTTCATACATGGTGGGCGCCAAAACACAGTGTCTCCTTGGCCGAAATCGACTCCCTCCCCGATTCATACACGGTGGGCGCCAAAAACAAACTCTCGTCGACAAATATTCGGTGTATGCAAGATTACCGTCCTATCCCCAACTGACTAATATTGCTGTGATGTAGGAAATTTTAAACGGTGGCTAAGTTTGTAAATTTCTTCGCATTTGAGACAAGCGCGCCCTGAAGACATGGTTCCCCTCTCTCCCTCCATTTCCCCATCCGTACTCCGTGGGTGCCAAAACACCCTCTCCACCCAGCCTCCTCCATCCGCCACCCCATGCACCGCCGTCCTCCTCCACCATGCCGGAGCTGATACCCTGACGCCGTCGGCCATTACAAGAGATCGACCTCTCTCGTCCACGCCTTCGGACCGGGATCCTTGCATCCTGTCCTCTCGCTTCATCCCCGCCGTCGTCCACCTTGCCGGCGCCGCTCCCACGACCGTCTCGTCCACCGCACCCCGCCGCCACCGTCTACCCTCCTAGATCCGCGTCCACGCCGCCGACAGCTATCGCTACCGCAACACCGTCAAATTCTCGGCAGATGCATACACGCGCCGCACCAGAGGCGGTACTCTTTCGTATCCGCTCAACTTATTTATCGCAGCAAGAAAATAGATCACCACTGCTTTACTCTGATTTCTTGTCCATCACTTACTTGTTAGTTGAAAGCAAACATTGGTTGTGAAGTTGCCTTTGTCCGGTTTGCACCTTCAGATCCGCATGGCACGCTCAACACTATACTAGCAATGATTATGTTTTCCCCTTTTATATTTCACACTAGTTAAATGATAGTAGACTAAATTTCAAAATTGGGTCAGTCGATTTTTGAGAGCTCGCTAGAGTTCGCCGGTGCGAAGGAAGGGGCTCGGGTGGGGACGGTGGTTGTGGGGGCGGTGGTGGGACCTCGCCGAAGGAAGAAAACTCGACGCGGGGGGGGGGGGGGGGGGGGGGGGGGGGGGGGTGGGCGGGGGAACACAGGCGGTGGGGGCCGGTGGTTCGGCCGGCGGCCCGCGCGGTGTTCTGTATGGGAAGCATAGTATGTTCCTTGTCAGGAAGGGGAGCAGGGACATCTGCAGTTGACACCTCTATCGGGCCGGTTCTGCTAAATGATTTCGCACTTCGAGTTGGTCTGCCATAATACCTCGGAAATGGTGGGAGTCGCGCGGTCTTTGATAGACTAAACTGATAGTAACAGCTGTGCGCCTTCAGATGAATAGAGCTGGCCTGTAGGTGATCGATAGGCTGCATATTAGTAGTGGCAAAACCCTATGTTTTCCAGGAAGTTCCGCTTTCCTAATTTATTTATGGTGGTTATGGTGTACCCCTATTATCTACACTACGATCCGCCTACTAGCTCTACGCTCTCGTTATCATGGTTTGGCAATAAACTTTCTATATGGTATATTATGAACCTATCATCTGCCAACTATCCTTACATCTGGGGCCCCCTACAAGGAGACTATTTTTTGTGTAGTTGTGCCAGATTATATTAATCTACTCACCATATTACAACACACATGGGCTCTGTCATCAGAATCCAGTGATAGCACACAAGGGTTCACAGGGAGCCTCTATTATATTACAATATCCTCTGCATTACAAAGATAATCTCACTACTATTTGTGTTTTCATGCTTTACAGATATTGTACGTAACCACAATGAATATAAGAAAGCGCACATCAGAAGAATATTGCGGAACAGTTCAATGGGTAACAAACTTGGGATCAAGGGATTGAGGTCCATTGTGGATGCAATGAAACCCACATGCTCCCGACCTATAGATTCGTATTCAGAATATGATCCTAATGACTATTCTGAGCTCAAGGAGTCAAAGGTATATGGCCTATCCTGTTCACCCAATAAGGTGCCTGTTCTAATTTGGCAAGGTTTTATTGGTTGCACATATCTTGCATAAGGTGTCTTGCATTTCTTTTGCTTCGTTGCACCGCCATCTGCTTAGTTTACTCATGATATATGTGAAGATGCCATGCCCATCCATTATCAACATCTATTCCATTTGTCGTCATACCATGTTTTTCCATTCAAATTTTGTTCTTGTGTTTCAGACATCCAAAAGGAAGAGGGTGATTGCAGAACCTGAAGGATTACAAGCATAGTCCTTGAAAAAGGTGGTGCTATCGGAGAAATCACATAGCACCCGACATATATTGGCGATAGAACCAGCACCGCAAAACCTAGGATATCGCAACTATGCCGGTCGTTGCTTTGCTCTTGTGATCACCTATTGTCCTATCGCTGTCCTTACATTCATACCTGGTGGATTATGTGACATCATTGTGCATTATAGCTTGGTTATCCACTGTTCGCTCCAAATTATCAGATCTATATTAATGCTTAAATTAATGTAGAATAAACCCAATGCCTATGAAGAAATTTAGTTCTGCATTGTTCTGGTAAGTATCTGTTGTCCTTATATTTGTCAGCTGGTTCTTCATGTACACTTTGTAGCTTATTTTCCCTTGTCCTCCATTTTTCTACACATCAGATCTACATTTACTCTTGCCAAAATATTGAATAAAACCAATGTTACCGAAGAAGTTTAGCTCTGCATTGCTCTTGTCGGTGCCTTCTGCCTGTATGTTGTATTTACATTTGTACTCCGCATCTTAAGTTAAATAATCGCCATTTGTTCCTATATTTTCACATCTATATTTACTCTTAAAAAATGTAGAATAAAGGAAATACTCTTGAAGAAGAGTGTGAGGTAAACTTCTTGAATTGCCCCCCCATCAATATGGACAAGGCCTTTATAGAGCCTGTCTTCACTACTAATGTAAGTTTGTTCTCCTCGAGCCTTCAAACTTTGTGTTTATATTTGGATAGCTATGAGTGCAAATGCTGTTTATTTTTGTCGTATGCATCAAATTGCTTGTTCAAAGTTTATAAAGTAGAAGTACATAAACATAAGTTTGTCATTCTCAATTTCAGTCTTTAGTTGTACAATCTAGTTCCTTATTCGTACCATGTAAATTAAACTAAACATAGCAAGTTATATTCTTTAGCACTATGTGTATGCTTGTGTTCTTGATCTGTAATCCAGTGGTGTGGTGAGACTACCAACAACAGCACAATGTCATGTCGTGCTATGTCTCAACTATGAACAATGCCATATTATATTAATGTTATTTAAATCGTGTCTCTTTATTTACCAATCTGAAATGGTATAAATTGACAGTATACTCACCATTCATGCTTATACATTGTTTAGAACTACATCTATGCTTGTGTTCTTGATTTGTAATCCAGTGGTCTGGTGAAGTTGGCCGCTCCTGCACAATGCCATTTCCTGCCATCTTAACTATGAACAGTGCCTATTATTTTAATGCTATTTTAAACTGTGTCTCTTTATTTCTGACAAACAAATGAGATGAATTGACAACGCTGATGCTTATACGTGTAAAACCTATTATCTACCTACGTGTTTCTCTTTCAGGGTGACAACACTGCTACTAGGAAGAACTGCCACAATGATAGTGAGACGAACCCATTGTTTGTCCCTCTAACTCATATTCCAGAGGAGAAGGCAAAACATATTGAGGGTAGGGATACAACCACGAAGTCACATCTTGATGTAGTGTCAAACTTACTTAGTGACACAAGCTCAATGAAGTCGCCGCGTGAATCTGTTCGACTTCTTCAGTCTGAAATTCAAGAAGAAATACATGCTTCTGCTCAAATACGACTGGAACTCCAATCTCTATGCAAGATTAACCGTAAGTACAGGACGTTTATTGATGCTATGCAGCTTAAGTTGGTGGATATGAAAAGCGCAGTCTCATCAGGTTGCTAAGCCGCTTGCGCTGCAGCAGCTGGGCCGGGCTAACCTTTCTTGAACTGTGTTGAAGTGTTGTCGGTTCTGTCTATTATTTTGTCTGCCTGTTAACTTCCACTGGTGGCGACCTGCCCAGTTTATGTAATCTGCTGTCTGGTTGCCCTTTATTATCACTTGCGGCGAACTTTGATGCCGAGGGGATGTAATATGCTGTAATTTCTTTGTTATATAGTCTAGGTTTATTCTTGGTCAGTATGATGTAATTTAGGCAGGAAGGTTCATCTGATCTCAGTGTTGTTGGTCTTCAGGGCGGCCCGTTACTCATATGGGCCAAAACGTGGGCCTAGAATCATCTTGGGCCATTAGCAGGTCTAAATCTTATGGTTGTTTCCCGCCTTTAACATGCCGAGTAAAAGTTCTGGCCAGCTGGGCCAAAGAATATAATGGGCTTTTAATAGGCTAAAATCTAGATTGGGATAGCGTTGAGCCGAAAAATTCATGGGCCAATACAGGCCGAAACTGCCTAAGGCCCATGTTTGGCCCAAATAGGACAAGCAGTTAACAAGCCAAAATATATCTCGGGCCCGTTTGGCCCAATAAAATTCCGGGCTTTAAGCAGGCCTAAAAGTGTCACAGGCCATTATCAAATGGGCTGTAAGCAGGCCGTATTCAATGCGGGTTGTGATTAGGCCGAACTATTACACGGGCCATTAAAGGCCGGTAGGCCAGTTGGGCTGAAATTTATCCACCAAGACTACGTGCCGTTAAGAGGCCTAAAGTTACGTTAGGCAAAAAATAGCCCAGTGTCTGCATGGGTCGTTAAATGGCCTAAAGTTAAACCGGGCCGACAACGTCCCGGATCCACCACAGGCCGCTAAAGGCCAAAACTATTATCGGGCCGAACTGGTAAACAGACATTTAACAGGCTGAAATAGAAACCTATCTTAGAATGGGCCCAAAAGAATAGTGGCCTGTTAACGGGCCTGATCCGATATGGGCCGTAATTTGGCCCAAAACACGGCAGAACCAAGCAACACTATGTAAACGGTACCTGCACACAAAGAACAAATAGTTGCAACCCGACGAGTAAGAGGGGTTGTCAATCACTCGGGTAAAAGATAGATTGGTTTGTATGATTTTGGATAAATAGATCTCTTGATAAAACAAAATAAAATAAATAAAGAAAAAGTGCAGCAAGGTATTTTTGGGTTTTTAGAATAATAGATCTGAAAACAAAAGCAAATAAAAATAGATCTCGAAGCAAATATGATAAAGAACAAACTCAGGGGCCATAGATTTCACTAGTGGCTTCTCTCGAGAAAATAGCATACGGTGGGTAAAGAAATTACCGTTGAGCAATTGATAGAACCTCAAATAATTATGATGATATCCAGGAAATGATCATTATATAGGCATCACGTCCAAGATTTGTAAACCGACTCCTGCCTGCATCTACTACTATTACTCCATACATTGGCCGCTATCCAGCATGCATCTAGTGCATTAAGTTCATGGAGAAACAGAGTAATGCAATAAGAACAATGACATGATGTAGACAAGATCTATTCATGTAAGAATAGACCCCATCTTGTTATGCTTAATAGCAACGATCAATACGTGTCTTGCTGCCCTTCTGTCACTGGGAAAGACTGCACGATCGAACCCATCACAAACACCTCTTCACATGGCAAGAAAAAATGATCTAGTCGGCCTAACAAAACCAAAGGTCCGAAGAAGAAATACGAGGCTATAAGTAATCATGCATATAAGAGATCAAAACTCAAATAACTTTCATGGATAAAATAGATCTGATCATAAACTCAAAGTTCATCGGATCCCAACAAACACACCGCAAAAAGAGGTACATCAAATAGATCTCCAAGAGACCAGTGTATTGAGAATCAAAAAGAGAGAAGTGATGTCTAGTATGCAACTTTATTCTTGTAGACATGTGTTGGGCCTCCAACTGCAGAGTTTTGTAGGACAGTAGCAATTTTCCCTCAAGTGGATGACATAAGGTTTATCAATCCGTGAGAGGCGTAGGATGAAGATGGTCTCCCTCAAACAACCCTGCAACCAAATAATAAAAAGTCTCTTGTGTCCCGAACACACCAAATATGATAGTAATTTATATAGGTGCACTAGTTCGGCGAAGAGAACGTGATACAAGTGTAATATGGATAGTAGATATTGACTTTTGTAATAGGAACAATAAAAAATAGCAAGTTAGCAATTGATAAAACAGAGCACGAACGGTATTGCAATGCTTGAAAATGAGGCATAGGGTCTGTACTTTCGTAGTGCAATCTCTCAACAATGCTAATATAATTGCATCATATAGCCATCCCTCAAAGTGTTATGAAGAATCACTCCAAAGTTCCTATCTAGTGGAGAACATAAGAAGAAATTGTTTGTAGGGTACGAAACCACCTTAAAGCTATTCTTTCCATTCGAGCTATTCAAGAGTTCGTACTAAAATAACACAAAGTTATTCTTTCCGTTCAATCTATCAAGAGTTTGTACTAAAATAACACCAAAACAAATTCAGATTCATAATACTCAATCCAACACAAAGAACCTCAAAGGGTGCCCCAAGATTTCTACCAGAGAAACAAAGACAAGAACGTGCATCAACCCCTATACATAGATTACCACAATGTCACCTCGGGAATCCCCAAGTTGAGTGCCAAAACATAAATCAAGTGAATCAATATGATACCCCATTGTCACCATGAGTATTCATATTCAAGACATACATAAAGTGTTCTAAAATCCATAAAAGTATTCAATCCGATAAAACGAAATCTCAAAGGGAAAACTCAATTCTTCACAACAAGATAGAGAGGGGAAAACACCATATGATCCAACTATATTAACAAAGCACGCGATACATCAAGATCGTGCCATCTCAAGAACACGAGAGAGAGAGATTAAACACATAGCTACTGGTACAAACCCTCAGCCCCGAGGGTGGACTACTCCCTCCTCATCCTGGTGGCCGCTAGGATGTTGAATATGGCCACCGGTGATGATTTCCCCCTCCGGCGGAGTGTCGGAATGGGGTCTATATTGGTTTCTTGTGTCTACTGTCGGCATCCTGGGAATGGGGGTCCACAGACTTGCCTGCTTGCGGCCCACGGCGTGGCTCCACCAGTGGCCCTGTACGGCCCATCTTCACCGGCAAAACACTCAAGACCCTCGTGAGGGGCCAAGCCTCGCGAGGCGGACGATGCAAGACCTCCTCGGGGGCGGCCTCACCAAACTGGCTCACGAGGGGCGGAGAGATCAAAGCAAGGGGCGCCTCGCGAGGTTCCTGTGACGCAAGCCATGACGACCAGGGCCAGGCGGGCGCCAGCGCATAGTGTCCTCGTTTCCTCTTTGGTGCTAAAGAGGCAAGCACAGGCACGGAGTCCCAAGGAATCAAGCAAAGGTTTCCATATTGGTGCAACGAGACCAAGACCAACATGACGGCGGGATGGAGGTCATCGTTGAGCCCAAGACGACGTCATCACCAGAGCCTTTGGCAGGTGAAGACCATCTTTTGTCAGGATAGCTTGTACTAGTTGTTGATACATCTCCAACATATCTATAATTTTTTATTGTTCCATGATATTATATTATCCGTTCTGGATGTTAATGGGCTTTATTTTACACTTTTATATTATTTTTGGGACTAACCTATTAACCCAAGGCCCAGTGCAAATTGTTGTTTTTTTGCCTATTTCAGTGTTCCACAGAAAAGGAATATCAAACGGAACGAAACCTTCAGGAACGTGATTTTTGGAACAAACGTGATCCAGAGGACTTGGAGTGGATGTCAAGAAACAAACGAGGAGTCCACGAGGCAGGGGGCGCGCCTACCCCCTGGGCACGCCCTCCCCCCTCGTGGCTAAACCGACCTACTTCTTCCTCCTATATATACTCATAAACCCTGAAAACATCCAGGAGCACCATGAAACCCTATTTCCACCGTTGCAACCTTATGTACCCAAGAGATCCCATCTTGGGGCCTTTTCCGGAGCTCTGCCGGAGGGGGTATCGATCATGGAGGGCCTCTACATCAACTCCATGCCCCCCGATGATGTGTGAGTAGTTTACTTCAGACCTTCGGGTCCATAGTTATTAGCTAGATGGCGTCTTCTCTCTCTTTGAATCTGAATACAAAGTTCTCCTCGATCTTCTTGGAGATCCATTCGATGTAACTCTTTTTGCGGTGTGTTCGTTGAGATCCGATGAATTGTGGGTTTATGATCAAGTCTATCTATGAACAATATTTGATTCTTCTCTGAAATCTTTTATGTATGATTGGTTATCTTTGCAAGTCTCTTCAAATTATCAGTTTGGTTTGGCCTACTAGATTGATCTTTCTTGCAATGGGAGAAGTGCTTAGCTTTGGGTTCAATCTTGCGGTGCTCGATCCCAGTGACAGAAAGGGAAACGACACGTATTGTATTGTTGCCATCGAGGATAAAAAGATGGGGTTTATACCATATTGCTTGAGTTTATCCCTCTACATCATGTCATCTTACCTAATGCGTTACTCTATTCTTATGAACTTAATACTCTAGGTGCATGCTGTATAGCGGTCGATGTGTGGAGTAATAGTAGTAGATGCAGGCAGGAGTCGGTCTACTTGTCACGGACGTGATGCCTATATACATGATCATGCCTATATATTCTCATAATTATTCGCTTTTCTATCAATTGCTTGACAGTAATTTGTTCACCCACTGTAATAATTATGCTATCTTGGGAGAAGCCACTAGTGAAACCTATGGGCCCCGGGTCTATCTTTTATCTTATAAGTTTCCAATCTATTTTATCTTGCAATCTTTATCATAAAAATACCAAAAATATTATCTTATCATCTCTATCAGATCTCACTCTCGTGACCATGAAGGGATTGACAACCCCTTTATCACATTGGTTGCGAGGTTCTTATTTTTTTGTGTAGGTACGAGGGACTAGCGTGTGGCCTCCTACTGGATTGATACCTTGGTTCTCAAAAACTGAGGGAAATACTTACGCTACTTTGCTACATCACCCTTTCCTCTTCAAGGGAAAACCAACGCAGTGCTCAAGAGGTAGCAAGAAGGATTTCTGGCGCCGTTGCCGGGGAGTCTACGCACAAGTCAAGACATACCAAGTACCCATTGTAAACTCTTATCCCTCGCATTACATTATTTGCCATTTGTCTCTCGTTTTCCTCTCCCCCACTTCACCCTTGACGTTTTATTCGCCCTCTCTTTTCGCTTGTTCCTTGTGTCCCGTGTGCCGTCATGGCCAGTCCTTTATCTGTCCCTCTGTCTCCCGAGTTTGAAGTTCTTCACTTCAAACAAAGACAAGGAGAAAACTTAAAAGATGCTTGGTTGATGGAATCTTATCGTAATTGCACCTTAGAGGTGAATTTTAGAATTTTACTTCACAATTTTTATGTTGGACTAAATATGTCCCATAGACAACTCTTGGATTGAATTGCCAAAGGAAATTTTATTGAAGCAGATTCCGGTATCACTCATGAAATCTTAGAGGGAATAGTGGGAACACTACCTCCACCAAAGGGGCCACATAATACCCAGGAAGAGACACATGTTTTTGAGAAGATCTGCGATGTAACGAAAATTTTACAAAAATCTCTTGAACCTCTCAAGAGTGTCAGCGGAAATCTTCACCGCATGAATATGTTAATTACCCTTTGCAATAAGCGGTTGGATTCTTTAGATCTAAAAATTTCGAATATGAAGGGAAGCGTAAGGAACCTCCCATATTCGAGCATGACTCCTCTAAGAAAATTAAAACCAAAGATGACAATACCTAGATCTATCCTTACTTTTATGCCTAGCTAGGGGCGTTAAACGATAGCGCTTGTTGGGAGGCATCCCAATTTTATTTTTGTTCTTTGCTTTTTGGTTATGTTTAGTAATAAATAATTCATCTAGCCTTTGTTTAGATGTGGTTTTATGCTTTTAATTAGTGTTTGTGCCAAGTAGAACCTTTGGGAAGACTTGGGGAAAGTCTTTGCGATCTTGCTGTAAAAAACATAAACTTTAGCGCTCACAAGATTTGCTGCCATGTTTTACTGGAGAGTGCTATTTAGTTAATTATTTTTGCAGATGATTAATAGATAAATTTCTCACGTCCAGAAATTTATTTTAGAATTTTTTGGGTTCCATAAGTATTCGAAACCTACATATTACTACAGACTGTTCTATTTTTGAGAGATTCTGTTTTTCGTGTGTTGTTTCCTTATTTTGATGAATCTATGGCTAGTAATAGAGTTTATGAACCATAGAAAAGTTGGAATACAGTAGGTTTAACACCAATATAAATAAAGAATGAGTTTAGTACAGTACCTTGAAGTGGTGGTTTGTTTTATTTTACTGACGGAGCTCACGAGATTTTCTTTTAAGTTTTGTGTTGTGAAGTTTTCAAGTTTTGGGTAAAGATTTGATGGATTATGGAACAAGGAGAGGCAAGAGACTAAGCTTGGGGATGACCAAGGAACTTCAAGGTAAAATCCAAGGACAACCAAAAGCCTAAGCTTGGGGATGCCCCAGACGGCATCCCCTCTTTCGTCTTCGTCCATCAGTAACTTTACTTGGAGCTATATTTTTATTCGCCACATGGTATGTGTTTTGCTTGGAGCGTCTTGTATGATTTGAGTCTTTGCTTTTTAGTTTAGCACAATCATCCTTGCTGTACACACATTTTGGGAGAGACGCACATGAATCGAAATTTATTAGAGTACTCTATGTGCTTCACTTATACCTTTTGAGCTAGATAATTTTGCTCTAGTGCTTCGCTTATATCTTTTAGAGCACGGTGGTGGTTTTATTTTATAGAAATTATTGATCTCTCATGCTTCAGTTATATTATTTTGAGAGTCCCTTAGAACAGAATGGTAATTTTCTTTGGTTATGAATTTAGTCCTAATATGATAGGAATCCAAGATCGGTATAATAAAAACTTTCATAAAAAGTGCATTGAGTACTAGGAGAAGTTGATACTTGATAATTGTTTTGAGATATAAAGGTGGTAATATTATAGTGTGATAGTTGAGTAGTTGTGAATTTGAGAAATACTTGCGTTGAAGTTTGTAAGTCCCGTAGCATGCACGTATGGTGACCGTTGTGTAACAAATTTGAAACATGAGGTGTTATTTGATTGTCTTCCTTATGAGTGGCGGTCGGGGATGAGCGATGGTCTTTTCCTACCAATCTATCCCCTAGGAGCATGCGTGTAATGCTTGGTTTAT
The DNA here is from genome assembly GCF_003073215.2 of Triticum urartu. Taxonomy (NCBI): domain Eukaryota; kingdom Viridiplantae; phylum Streptophyta; class Magnoliopsida; order Poales; family Poaceae; genus Triticum; species Triticum urartu. Next base: position 354,958,901 of record NC_053026.1, read on the forward strand.
GATGACTTGTAGTTTTTTGCAATAAGTATGTGAGTTCTTTATGACTAATGTTGAGTCCATGAATTATACGCACTATCACCCTTCCATGATTGCTAGCCTCTTCGGTGACGTGCATTGCCATTTCTCACCTTGAGAGTTGGTGCAAACTTCGCCGGTGCATCCAAAACCCGTGATATGATACGCTCTGTCACAGATAAACCTCCTTATATCTTCCTCAAAACAGTCACCATACCTACCTATTATGGCATTTCCATAGCTATTCCGAGATATATTGCCATGCAACTTTCCACCGTTCCATTTATCATGATACACATCATCATTGTCATATTGCCTTGCATGATCATGTAGTTGACATCGTATTTGTGGCAAAGCCACCGTTCATAATTTTTCATACATGTCACTCTTGATTCATTGCCCTTCCTAGTACACCGCCGGAGGCATTCATATAGAGTCATACTTTGTTCTAGTATCGAGTTGTAATCATTGAGTTGTAAATAAATAGAAGTGTGATGATCATCGTTAATAGAGCATTGTCCCAAAAAGAAGAAGAAGAAGAAGAAATAAAAAGGGGCAATGCTACTATCCTTTTTTCCACACTTGTGCTTCAAAGTAGCACCATGATCTTTATGATAGAGAGTCTCTTGTTTTGTCACTTTCATATACTAGTGGGAATTTTTCATTATAGAACTTGGCTTGTATATTCCACCAATGGGCTTCCGCAAATACCCTAGGTCTTCGTGAGCAAGCAAGTTGGATGCACACCCACTTAGTTTCTTTTGTTGAGCTTTCATACATTTATAGCTCTAGTGCATCAATTGCATGGCAATTCCTACTCCTTGCATTGACAACAATTGATGGGCATCTCCCTAGCCCATTGATTAGCCGCGTCGATGTGAGACTTTCTCCTTTTTGTCTTCTCCACATAACCCCCATCATCATATTCTATTCCACCCATAGTGCTATATCCATGGCTCACGCTCATGTATTGCGTGAAAGTTGAAAAAAGTTTGAGATTACTAAAGTGTGAATCAATTGCTTGGCTTCTCATCAGGGTTGTGCATGATGAGAGCATTCTTGTGTGACGAAAATGTAGCATGAACAAACTATATGATTTTGTAGGGATGAACATTCTTTTGCCATGTTATTTTGAGAAGAGATAATTTCTTAGTTAGTATGCTTGAAGTTTTATTATTTTTATGTCAATATTAGTCTTTTGTCTTGAATCTTTCGAATCTGAATATTCATGCCACAATAAAGAGAATTACATTGAGAATTATGCCAGGTAGCATTCCACATCAAAAATTCTGTTTTTATCATTTACCTACTCGAGGACGAGCAGGAACTAAGCTTGGGGATGCTTGATACGTCTCCAACGTATCTATAATGTTTGATTGTTCCATGCTATTATATTATCTGTTTTGGATGTTAATGGGCTTTATTTTACACTTTTATATTATTTTTGGGACTAACATATTAACCCAAGGCCTAGTGCAAATTGTTGTTTTTTGCCTATATCAGTGTTTCACAAAAAAGTAATATCAAACGGAATCCAAACGGAATGAAACCTTCGGGAACGTGATTTTTGGAACAAACGTGATCCACAGGACTTGGAGTGGACATCAAGAAACAAACGAGGAGTCCATGAGGCAGGGGGCGCGCCTCCCCCTAGGCGCGCCCTCCCCCTCGTGGCTCAACCGACCTACTTCTTCCTCCTATATATACTCATATACCCTGAAAACATCCAGGAGCACCACAAAACCCTATTTCCACTGCCGCAACCTTCTGTACCCAAGAGATCCCATCTTGGGGCTTTTTCTGGAGCTTCGCCGGAGGGGGCATCGATCACGGAGGGCCTCTACATGAACTGCATGGCCCCTGCGATGATGTGTGAGTAGTTTACTTCAGACCTTCGGGTCCATAGTTATTAGCTAGATGGCTTCTTCTCTCTCTTTGAATCTCAATACAAAGTTCTCCTAGATCTTCTTTGATATCTATTCAATGTAACTCTTTTTACGGCATGTTTGTCAAGATCCGATGAATTGTGGGTTTATGATCAAGTCTATATATGAACAATATTTTATTCTTCTCTGAAATCTTCTATGTATGATTGGTTATCTTTGCAAGTCTCTTCATTATCAGTTTGGTCTGGCCTACTAGACTGATCTTTCTTGCAATGGGAGAAGTGCTTAGCTTTGGGTTCAATCTAGCGGTGCTCAATCCCAGTGACATAGAGGGAAACGACACGTATTGTGTTGTTGCCATTGAGGATAAAAAGATGGGGTTTATATCATATTGCTTGAGTTTATCCCTCATCATGTCATCTTACCTAATGCGTCACTCTGTTCTTATGAACTTAATACTCTAGATGCATGCTGGATAGCGGTCGATGTGTGGAGTAATAGTAGTAGATGCAGGCAGGAGTCAGTCTACTTGTCACGGACGTGATGCCTATATACATGATCATGCCTAGATATTCTCATAATTATTCTCTTTTCTATCAATTGCTCGATAGTAATTTGTTCACCCACCATAATACTTATGCTATCTTGGGAGAAGCCACTAGTGAAACCTATGGCCCCCGGGTCTATCTTTTATCATGTAAGTTTCCAATCAATTTTATCTTGTAATCTTTATATTTCAATCTTTATCATAAAAATACCAAAAATATTATCTTATCATCTCTATCAGATCTCACTCTTGTAAGTGATCGTGAAGGGATTGACAAACCGTTTATCGCGGTGGTTGCGAGGTTCTTATTTGTTTGTGTAGGTACGAGGGACTTGCGTGTGGCCTCCTACTGGATTGATACCTCGGTTCTCAAAACGTGAGGGAAATACTTACTCTGCTTTGCTGCATCACCCTTTCCTCTTCAAGGGAAAACCAACGCAGTGCTCAAGAGGTAGCAGATGTCCCCCTTCAAATTGGCCGTTGTGGGATCCATTCCCGCCTAATATTTGGGAAGAGGACCCGGGCCCCTATATATAGGACTACCCACCATCGTAGAGAGGGGATCTGATCTTGGACCGGATCCACTCCACCAAGGCACACACTCACCAAGCACAAGAGCATCTCTCCTCAGGAGGCTGTTCTTCCCTTGTAACTATTCATCCTCAGCCCAAGAGGCAATCCACCACACCAACTGGGGTAGGGTATTACACCACATCAGTGGCCCTAACCAGTATAAATCTTGTGTCCCTTTGTTCTGGGAGTTCAACGCGCTGAGCCTTGAGATCGTGGTGAGGGTGAGAGCTTGGGGGAGGAGAGATCTTCGTGCGCACCCCAGAGGTCGAACCTCAAGGGTTTTGCCAGAACCCGAAACCGACATTTGGCGCACCAGGTAGGGGGTGCGCTGAAGCCCCGCCTCTCCGCTTGCTTCATCCTGCTCCATGGCAGACGCCACCCCTCAGGTTAAGCCAGTTGGGCACCTGCGGATGCGCCGCGGGCGTCTAGGCCTTCATCCACACCTTGCGACAGGTGCGGTGGCCACGCAAGTTCAAGCCAGAGATGCCACCCCGCTACGACGACGCGGCAGATCCGGCTGCCTTCTTACAGGCATATGAGAAGGCCGTCCTCGAAGCTGGAGGCGACGACCAGGTCATGGCCAATTGGTTCCCCCTGGCCCTGGCCGGCGTGCCATGTGCATGGCTGCTCAGCTTGCCAGGATCTTCGGTGACCTCCTGGGAGGAGCTGCGCGGTTTCTTCATCGGACGCTTCGCAGCAACGGCGCCCCTCGCCATCGTGGCCCTCCTCGGCGGCTCGCAAGCACCACCCTCGAACCGTCACACCAAGCCGTTCCTTCGCTAGATTGGCGCCGCCTCCGCACGGCAAGGAGATCCCCCGGGTTGGGCGTCGCCCAAGGCTAACCTTACCTTCGGCATGGGAGATCACCTCGCCTCCACCATCGGCTCGGGCATACTCCCTATGCTGTGCGCGCCCACCATCTGCAGTGTAGCTGTCACCAAGAGCCTCATCAACGGTGGAGCCAGTATCAACATGCTCTCTGTGGAGGCTTTCAGCCTTCTTCATGTACCGCTCCAACGGCTCTGACCCAGCAAGCCCTTCTCCGGGGTCGGCAGCGGCTCCACCAGCCCCTTGGGGCAGATCCGCCTTCCTGTGACCTTCGGCACCCACGATAACTACCGCACCGAGCTGAGCGACTTTGACATTGCCCGCATCGGCCTTCTGTACAATGCCATCCTCAGATACTCGGCTTTGGCGCAGTTCATGACGGCGACCCATCCGGCTTACAACCTCATGAAGATGCCCGGGAGCAAGGACGTCCTCACCGTAGTTGGCGATACCAAGGAGGCTCTAGCGGCGCTGAAGTGCACCCTCAAAACCGCCGCGATGGCACGACCGGCCAACAAGTCCACCCCAGGGGCTAAGGAGGCTGCGCTACCAAAGAAGAAGCAGTTGTTCACTCAAGATCGGGGCGAAACCAAGCAGGTGCCGGTTGTGGAAGATGGGTCCTAAGGAACCACCTTCACCATAGGCGCCAACCTCGACCCAAGTCAAGAGGAGGCACTGGTGAGGTTCTTGTGCGCGAACAAGGATGTGTTTGCTTGGGAACGCAAGCAGCTGGTAGGGGTCCCGAGAGGGGTGATCGAGCATCACTTGAGGGTGTGCCCCAATGTGCGCCCTGTGAAGCAGAAAGTGCGGCGACAATCCATGGAGAAGCAGTCCTTCATCGCCCAAGAAACCCGCAAGCTGGAGGCGGCGGGTGTCATTCGCGAGGTTCGGTACCCCGAGTGGCTAGCGAACCCCGTCGTCATGCCAAAGAAAGGTGGGAAGGAGCGCATGTGTGTCGACTTCACAAACCTCAACAAGGCTTGCCCCCAAGATCCGTTCCCACTTCCGCGCATCGACCAGATCGTTGACTCCACCGCCGAATGCGACATGCTGTGCTTCCTGGACGCGTTTTCAGGTTATCACCAGATCAAGATGGCAGTGGAAGATGTGGAGAAGAGGGCCTTCCTGACCCCATGAGGGGTGTACTGCTACACTTGCATGCCGTTCGGGCTGCGCAACACAGGCGCAACCTTCCAACGGCTGATGCACATCGCCCAGGGCCAGCAGCTCGGGAGGAACGCGGAGGACTACGTTGACGACATTGTGGTAAAGTCTCGGGAGGCAAGGACCTTGATTCAAGACCAGCAGGAGACCTTCGCAAGCCTGCGCCAGGTAGACCTATGATACGTCCATTTTGCATCATGCTTTTATATCGATATTTATTGCATTATGGACTGTTATTTCACTTTATGTCACAATACTTATGGCTATTCTCTCTTATTTTACAAGGTTTACATAAGGAGGGAGAATGCCGGCAGCTGGAATTCTGGGCTGGAAAAGGAGCAAATATTAGAGACCTATTCTGCGCAACTCCAAAAGTCCTGAAACTCCATGGAACATCTTAAAATAAATAAAGAAAAATCCTCGCCAAAGATGAAGGCCAGGGGGCCCACACCCTACTCACGAGGGTGGGGGCGCGCCCCCTACCTCGTGGGCCCCCTGGTGGCTCTCCGACGTCCATCTTCTCCTATATGAAGTCTTCCGATGAGAAAAAATAAGAAGGAACTTTTCGGGACGAGACTCCGCCGCCACGAGGCGGAACCTTGGCGGAAGCAATCTAGAGCTCCGACAGAGCTGTTCTGCCGGGGATACTTCCCTCCGGGAGGGGCAAATCATCACCATCATCATCACCAACGCTCCTCTCATCGGGAGAGGGCAATCTCCATCAACATCTTCACCAACACCATCTCATCTCCAAACCCTAGTTCATCTCTTGTATCCAATTCTTGTCTCAAAGTCCGGGATTGGTGCTAGTAGGTTGCTAGTAGTGTTGATTACTCCTTGTAGTTGATGCTAGTTGGTTTATTTGGTGGAAGATCATATGTTCAGATCCTATATGCATATTATTACCCCTCTGATTATGAACATGAATATGCTTTGTGAGTAATTATGTTTGTTCCTGAGGACAAGGGAGAAGTCTTGCTATTAGTAGTCATGTGAATTTGGTATTCATTTGATATTTTGATAAGATGTATGTTGTCTAGCCTCTAGTGGTGTTATGTGAACGTCGACTACATAACACTTCACCATTATTTGGGCCTAGAGGAAGGCATTGGGAAGTAATAAGTAGATGATGGGTTGTAGAGTGACAGAAGCTTAAACCCTAGTTTATGCGTTGCTTCGTAAGGGGCTGATTTGGATCCACATGTTTCATGCTATGGTTAGGTTTACCTTAATACTTTTGTTGTAGTTGCGGATGCTTGCAATAGAGGTTAATCATAAGTGGGATGCTTGTTCAAGTAAGAATAGCACCCAAGCACCGGTCCACCCACATATCAAATTATCAAAGTATCGAACGCGAATCATATGAACGTGATGAAAACTAGCTTGACGATATTCCCATGTGTCCTCGGGAGCGCTATTCCTATCATAAGAGTTTGTTCTGGCTTGTCCTTTGCTACAAAAGGATTGGGACACCTTGCTGCACTTTATTTACTTTTGTTACTTGTTTCTCATTACAATTTATCCCGTCACAAAACTATTTTTTACCACTTATTTCAGTACTTGCAGAGAATACCTTGCTGAAAACCGCTTATCATTTCCTTCTGCTCCTCGTTGGGTTCAACACTCTTACTTATCAAAAGGACTACGATAGATCCCCTATACTTGTGGGTCATCAAGACTCTTTTCTGGCGCTGTTGCCAGGGAGTGTAGCGCCTTTGGTAGGTGGAATTTGGTAAGGAAAAATTTATATAGTGTGCTGAAATTTACTGTCACTTGTTACTATGGAAAGTAATTCTCTGAGGGGCTTGTTCGGGGTATCTTCACCCCATCCAGTAGAACAAAGAGTTGCTCCTCAACCTACTGAACCTATTGAAAATGAAACTCCTTTTGAATTTCCTTCGGGTATGATGGAAAAACTGCTAGCTAACCCTTTTACAGGAGATGGAACAAAGCATCCTGATGAGCACTTAATATATGTGGATGAAGTTTGTGGATTATTTAAGCTTGCAGGTGTACCCGATGATGTTGCTAAGAAGAAGGTCTTCCCTTTATCTTTGAAGGGAGACGCATTGATATGGTATAGGCTATGTGATGATATGAGATCATGGGACTATAAAAGATTGAAATTGGAATTTCATCAAAAGTATTACCCTATGCATCTTGTTCGTCGTGATCGCAATTATATATATAATTTCTGGCCTCGCGAAGGAGAAAGCATTGCTCAAGCTTGGGGGAGGCTTAAATCAATGTTATATTCATGTCCCAATCATGAGCTCTCGAGAGAAATAATTATGCAAAGTTTTTATGCTCGGCTTTCTCATAATAATCAAACCATGCTCGATACTTCTTGTGTTGGCTCTTTTATGATGAAGACTATTTTATTCAGATGGAATTTATTGGATAGAATTAAACGCAACTCTGAAGATTGGGACCTCGATGAAGGTAAGGAGTCAGGTATGACACCTAAGTTTGATTGTGTTAAATCTTTTATGGACACTGATATTTTCCGTAAGTTTAGCACTAAATATGGACTTGACTCTGAGATAGTAGCTTCTTTCTGTGAATCTTTTGCTACTTATGTTGATCTCCCTAAGGAGAAGTGGTTTAAATATCATCCTCCCATAGAAGTAAAAGTAGTTGCACCTATTAAAGTTGAAGAAAAGACTGTCACTTATAATGATCCTATTGTTCCTACTTCTTATGTTGAGAAACCACCTTTCCCTGTTAGAGTAAAGGATCATGCTAAAGCTTCAACTGTTGTTCGTAAAAGCAATATTAGAACTTATACACCCCCTGAGCAAGTTAAAGTAGAACCTAATATTGCTAGTGTTAAAGATCTCTTGTCTGATAATATTGATGGGCATGTTATTCAGTTCGAAGGTGAAACTGCTAGAATTGCTATACCTTGTGCTAAAGATAAACATAGACCTGTGGTAGGCATGCCTGTTATTTCTGTTAAAATAGGAGATCATTGTTATCATGGCTTATGTGATATGGGTGCTAGTTCTTGTGTTATACCGCATACTTTATATGAAGAAATTAAGAATGAAATTGCACCTGCTGAGTTAGAAGGTATTGATGTCACAATTAAACTTGCCAATAGAGATACTATTTCACCAATTGGAATTGTTAGAGATGTTGAAGTCTTGTGTGGGAAAACTAAATATCCTGCTGATTTTCTTGTTCTTGGTTCCCCACAAGATAGCTTTTTCCCATTATATTTGGTAGACCCTTCTTAAATACTGTTAATGCTACCATAGATTGCACAAAGAATGTTGTTACTGTTGGCTTTGATGATATGGTTCATGAGTTTAATTTATCGAAATTTAGTAAACAACATCGTGAGGAAGAATTACCTAGTAAGGATGAAATTATTGGTCTTGCTTCTATTGCCGTACCTCCTAGTGATCCTTTAGAACACTATTTGCTAGACCATGAAAATGATATGTTCATGAATGAAAGAAGGGAAATAGATGAAGTATTCTTTAAACAGGAACCTATTCTGCAACACAACTTGCCTGTTGAAATTTTAGGGGATCCTCCTCCACCCAAAGGTGATCCCGTGTTTGAGCTTAAACCTTTGCCAGATAATCTTAAATATGCTTATCTTGATGAAAAGAAGATATATCCTGTTATTATTAGTGCTAACCATTCACAACATGAAGAAGAAAGATTTTTGAAAACTCCGAAGAAGCATCATGCTGCTATTGGATATACTCTTGATGATCTTAAGGGCATTAATCCCACTCTATGTCAACATAAAATAAATTTGGAAGCAGATGCCAAACCAGTTCGTGATCCTCAACGACGTCTGAATCCTAAAATGAAAGAAGTGGTAAGAAAAGAAATACTAAAGCTTCTGGAGGCAGGTATAATCTATCCCGTTGCTGATAGTGAGTGGGTAAGTCCTGTCCATTGTGTCCCTAAGAAGGGAGGTATTACTGTTGTTCCTAATGATAAAGACGACTTGATTCCACAAAGAATTATCACAGGTTATAGGATGGTAATTGATTTCCGCAAATTAAATAAAGGTACTAAGAAAGATCATTACCCCTTACCTTTTATTGATCAAATGCTAGAAAGATTATGCAAACATACACACTATTGCTTTCTAGATGGTTATTCTGGTTTCTCTCAAATACCTGTGTCGGCTAGAGATCAATCAAAGACTACTTTTACATGTCCTTTTGGTACTTTTGCTTATAGACGTATGCCTTTTGGTTTATGTAATGCACCTGCTACCTTTCAAAGATGCATGATGGCTATATTCTCTGACTTTTGTGAAAAGATTTGTGAGGTTTTCATGGACGATTTTTCCGTCTATGGTTCCTCTTTTGATGATTGCTTGAGCAATCTTGATCGAGTTCTGCAGAGATGTGAAGAAACTAATCTTGTCTTGAATTGGGAAAAGTGCCACTTTATGGTTAATGAAGGTATTGTCTTGGGGCATAAAGTTTCTGAAAGAGGTATAGAAGTTTATAAAGCCAAGGTCGATGCTATTGAAAAGATGCCATGTCCCAAGGACATCAAAGGTATAAGAAGTTTCCTTGGTCACGCCGGATTTTACAGGAGGTTCATTAAGGACTTCTCAAAAATTTCTCGGCCTCTGACTAATTTATTGCAAAAAGATATACCATTTGTCTTTGATGATGATTGTGTAGAAGCATTTGAAACACTTAAGAAAGCATTAGTCTCTACACCTGTTGTTCAGCCACCTGATTGGAATTTACCCTTTGAAATTATGTGTGATGCTAGTGATTATGCTGTAGGTGCTACTCTAGGGCAAAGAGTTGATAAGAAATTAAATGTTATTCATTATGCTAGTAAGACTCTAGACAATGCTCAAAGAAATTATGCTACTACTGAAAAAGAGCTTTTAGCAGTTGTATTTGCTTGTGATAAGTTCAGACCTTATATTGTTGATTCTAAAGTAACTATTCAAACTGATTGTCACGGCCCTAGATTTGCTTGTAACTAGTTGCATGAAAGCATTCATGTCATCATGTTTAAATTTAAGAAATTTGAATTAGGGATTGATAAACCCTAGCACAAATGCAATTGAAATAGGTTCAACCAAAATATTTTCAATGACCTCAAAATATCCTTTTAAAATGTTCATGATGTATGGAAAAAGGTGAAAGCCTCTACCAGAGATGATGCATATTTTTCCAGGACATTTTGGTCATTGAATTAAATCATTATGGTATTTGAGTTGGAGTTTAAAATTTACCATTAAATATTGGTTGCTCCAAATATTCTGAAATTTGTTGTGTGGTTTGGAAATAATTCAATTATTCCTCACAAAAATTTACAGAATTAACCTAAGTTTTTGGTTAGTATTTTATTTGCAAAACAGTAGCAGAAATTAGAAAAACTGAAACAAATAATAAAAGAGAGGGAGAGAAGGCCACAAGGCCACCTACCTAACCTACCTGGCGGCCCAGCTGCGGCCCAGCACTGTTGGCCCAGCCCAGCAGGCGCCCCCACCGTCTTCATCCTCCTGCCAGTAGGCAGGAGGGCGTGTGGTCGCCGTGCCTGGGCACGCGCCCTGGCCACCTCCTCCCTCCCAGCCTGCCTGGCTCCTCCTCGACGCCCAGGAGACGCCACGCACTTCCCCGGGCCCCCTCCCTCTCTCTCGCATCCATTCCCTCCTCTCCCTCGCTCTCCCCCGTGACGGCCGACGCGGCCATGGAAGCGCCGCCCTGAACCACCGCGCTCCCCGACCCCCTCTCGCCTTCCCGTGTTGTGTGGAAGCTCCACCACCGTCGCCTACGCCTCCTGGATGACCCGCAGGACGCCGGATGCACCGCACCACAACCATGGCGTCGTCTTCAACCTCTCAGCCGCTGAGATCGCCGACGACCGCACACCGTCACCAACCCTTCCCCGAGCCCGCTGAGACGTGTACTGCAACCGCCGTGAGCTCCTTCCCCGAACCCCCCTCTTCTCCGTCTCGTTTGCATGCCGTAGAGCCATTCCCCACCGTCACCGAAGCTCGCCGCCGTTGTGCTTCGTCGCCACCGCGGCTACTGATGACATAGCTCGCGCCTGAGCGTGTCGCCGTGCTCCCAGGAGCCGAACGCATCACCCAACTCCTCCTGTCGTGCTCCGCAGCCCCGTTCCGCTCGAAGCCGTAGCTCCGGCCGCCGCCGAGGTTGACGCCGTGCCCAACTCCGGTCACCTTGTGCCCTCCCCCTGCCACAGTTGGATGCGCACGAGCCCCAGCTCCTCGTAGGTGGGCTTGGCCATCGTTTTGGTCACCGGAGCAGCCATTCCGATCGTCGCCGCCGCGTTTGTGTGCTCGCCGGCATTGAACTCCGGTGAGATGACGTGGCCCGTCATTAGCCACTAATGACCCTGCTGATTAACCCCCCTGAGTCACTGACACCTGGGCCCCACGTTTTAGTTAACCGTACTTTATTTCTCTGTTTAGCTTAAACTAACCACAGTGGCCCCACACGTCAGCGTTGACTTGCTGACGTGGCCGTTGACCCGACCCCACCTGTCTATGACCTAGGCAGCACTGGGTCACTGACCAGTGGGCCCCACTGGTCAGGTTTGACCTGGACGGCTCCTGTTGACCTGCTGACGTCAGCATGACCCAATGCTGACGCAGTAATACATTTTCTGGATTTTTTAATAATCAGTCAATTCCAGAAAATATCCAAAACTTTGAAAAATCATAGAAAATAATATATAACTCAGAATGAAATAAATTATATATGAAAAATTATCAGAAAAATCTAATCTATCCATTTATGCTACTTTCATGCATGTTCAACCAACTTATACCCCCTGTATAAGTGAAAACATGATAATGGCATTTTAAATACCCCTTATGGAGTTTGCACATGAACCCTTGGTTCATATGGACTTCATTTAAATTGTTGCTAGATGCATTAGTACAAATCATAGCATATTTCCATGTCATGATCATGCATCATATTGTCACATTTGCATTGATTGTGTTCTTTCTGTGTTTGCCGGTGGTTGTCCCCTCTCGATAGACGTGTTCCGACGATGAGTTCGATGACACCGATGAAGAGCTATATTATCTTCAGAAGTGCCAGGCAAGCAAAACCCCCTTGTTCATTCCGATACAATCCCACTCTCTCGCTCCTGCTCTCTTTTACTGCATTAGGACAACAACGATTCATCTATTACTTGCTGCGGTAGTTGAACCCCTTATCCTCTGCATGACCCGTCATTGCCATAGTAAATAGATGAAACCCACTAGCATGAGTAGGAGTTGTTTGAGCCCTGATGTGCCTACTCATTCATGCTTGTTTGTCATGCCTGCTATTGCATAGAGTTGTGTCAGGTCTGATTCATCGGGGATAAATCGGAGGTGTGTGAACATGTCCTACTGTGTGTGAGCTAAGTGTGTGAACACGATTTGGTAAAGGTAGCGGTGAGAGGCCATGTAGGAGTACATGGTGGGTTGTCTCATTGAAACCGTCCTCAGGAACTGAGTTCTATGTCTGTGATCCATGAACAGCTAATACCACTCATTGGGATCCTTAATTGACCCTCTCGGCTTCTTAATCACCCTAGTACTCTGTCCAGGAGTTGCAACTAGTTTCTGGTGTTTGTAGGTTATGTGTTGGCGGCCGTGCGTAGCGCTGACCCTAGGGGTGGGCTATGATGCGGTAGATACACCGTGGCACGGTGTACCGGGCGCCCGTTTGGTGTCTCGGGAACCCTGTTCACATCGTTCGGGGCTGTATGTGGAAACCTCAGCCGGACTCCCTGCGGATGGAACCTAGATAGGCGATAAACCTAGACTAGAGACTTGAGTGTTTAGGTAGGTCATGGCCGACACCCTCGTTGGGCTTCCGCTTGAAGGTTGCCGAGTACATGTCGTGTAAACGACGGTAAGTGGTGGGAGCATGTGTGAAGAAGTACACCCCTGCAGGGTTATCATTATCTATTCGAATAGCCGGATTCCTCGGATATGGAAACTTGGACCCCTTGCATAGTTCATAGACAAGTGAAAATGGATACTCTAAAACTCGCAAGATAAGCGTGAGTGCTATGGATGGCCTTCTCATAGGGAGACGGGAGCGGATCCATAGTGGTGTATTGATATGGTGAATATGTGGACTCGTGTGCGCCACCTCAAAGAGTTGCTTGCAGTCGTAGTTCAGGTTAGCCACTGAGTCAAAGCTGGCTTGCTGCAGTTAGACTCCACTACCCCTTTGTTGATACCGATGCATATGTAGTTAGTTCTGATGTAAGTCTTGCTGGGTACATTTGTACTCACGTTTGCTTAATTTATGTTTTGCAGAGAGATTTCAGTCTTGCTAGTAGTTCCATGTGGACTTCGACGTTTAGCTTGATACCTCAGCTACGATCTTGTGCCCTCGGCAGGATCTGGTAGATAGTCAGGCTTCTCAGCCTTTTTCATTTGTAGATGTCTGTACCCAAATATGTTAAGCTTCCGCATGTGCCTTGATTTGTATGCTTTGAATGATGGGTCACGAGACCCATGCTTGTAATATCTCGCTCCTCGGAGCCTAATGAATAAATGCTTGAGTCGTAGAGTTATGTTGTGATGCCATGTTGTATTTACACATATCGAGCATATTGTGTGTATGATTGAAATGCTTGGTATGTGTGGGATCCGACAATCTAGTTGTTTATCCTTGGCAGCCTCTCTTATGGGGAAATATAGTCTAGTGCTTCCATGAGCCATAGTAGTCCGCTACAGCCCGCTTCACCGGAGTCCTGCTAGCCCAGCACTACTGCTCAGGACACTTGACTGGCCGGCATGTGTTTCACTTTGTTCCTGTGTCTGTCCCTTCGGGGAAATGTCACGCGGTGACATCCGGAGTCCTGCCTAGCCTGCTACAGCCCGGGTTCCCGGAGTCCTGTTAGCCCAGTGCTACAGCCCGGATTCACATGCTGCTGACCGACATGCTCGATGTGATTCATGTATGCCTGTCCCCATAGGTTGGTGCCGCTTTGGGTTCATGACTAGCCATGTCGGCCCGGGTTCTCTGTCATATGGATGCTAGCGACACTATCATATACGTGAGCCAAAAGGCGCAAACAGTCCCGGGCCATGGTAAGGCGACACCCGTGGGAATACCGTGCGTGAGGCCGCAAAGTGATATGAGGTGTTACCGGCTAGATCGATGTGACTTAGAATCGGGGTCCTGACACTTATCATGTTTCTATTAAATATCTTATGGAAAAGAAAGATGCTAAACCTAGACTTATTAGATGGGTTCTCTTGCTACAAGAATTTGATTTGCATATTGTTGATAGAAAGGGAGCTAAGAACCCCGTTGCAGACAACTTGTCTAGGTTAGAAAATATTCTTGATGACCCACTACCTATTAATGATAACTTTCCTGATGAGCAATTAAATGTTATAAGTACTTCTCGTAGTACTCCATGGTATGTTGATTATGCTAATTATATTGTTGCTAAATTTATACCATATAGCTTCACATACCAGCAAAAGAAAAAGTTTTTCTATGACTTGAGACATTACTTTTGGGATGACCCACATCTTTATAAAGAAGGAGTAGATGGTGTTATTAGACGTTGTGTACTTGAGCATGAACATGAACAGATCCTATGCAAGTCTCATTCCGAGGCTTATGGAGGACACCACGCTGGAGATAGAACTGCACATAAGGTATTGCAATCTGGTTTTTATTGGCCTACTCTCTTCAAGGATGCCTGTAAGTTTGTCTTGTCTTGTGATGAATGTCAAAGAATTGGTAATATTAGTAGCCATCAAGAAATGCCTATGAATTATTCTCTTGTTATTGAACCGTTTGATGTTTGGGGCTTTGATTATATGGGACCTTTTCCTGCCTCTAATGGATACACACATATTTTAGTTGCTGTTGATTACGTTACTAAGTGGGTAGAAGCTATTCCAACTAGTAGTGCTGATCATAACACTTCTATTAAAATGCTTAAGGAAGTTATTTTCCTGAGGTTTGGAGTCCCTAGATATTTAATGACTGATGGTGGTTCACACTTTATTCATGGTGCTTTCTGTAAAATGCTTGCTAAATATGATGTTAATCATAGAATTGCATCTCCTTATCACCCTCAGTCTAGTGGTCAAGTAGAGTTGAGCAATAGAGAGCTCAAATTAATTTTGCAAAGACTGTTAATTGGTCTAGAAAGAATTGGTCCAAGAAACTTGATGATGGATTATGGGCTTATAGAACTGCATACAAAAATCCTATGGGTATGTCTCCGTATAAAATGGTTTATGGAAAAGCATGTCACTTACCTCTCGAACTAGAACATAAGGCATATTGGGCTATTAAAGAGCTCAACTATGATTTTAAACTTGCCGGTGAGAAGAGGTTATTTGATATTAGCTCACTTGATGAATGGAGAACCCAAGCTTATGAAAATGCCAAGTTGTTTAAAGAAAAAGTTAAAAGATGGCATGACAAAAGGATACAAAAGCGTGAGTTTAATGTAGGTGATTATGTATTGCTATACAACTCTCGTTTAAGTTTTTTTGTAGGAAAACTTCTCTCGAAATGGGAAGGCCCCTGTGTTATCGAAGAGGTCTATCGTTCTGGTGCCATAAAAATCAACAACTTCGAGGGCACAAATCTGAAGGTGGTAAATGGTCAAAGAATCAAACATTATATCTCAGGTAATCCCATAAATGTTGAAACCAATATTATTGAAACCGTAACCCCGAAGGAATACATAAGGGACACTTTCCGGAACGTTTCAGACTCCAAAAAGGAATAGGTATGTGGTACGGTAAGTAAACCGACTGCAAAACAATTTTTAAGGCAATATTTCTCCGTTTTGGAATATTTAGAAAAATAAGTAGCAGTCCGGGAAGGACACGAGGGCCCCACGAGGGTGGTGGGCGCGCCCTACCCCCTGGGCGCGCCCCCTACCTCGTGAGCACCTCATGTGCCTTCTGGACTCCGTTTTCTTGCACGTTATGTATTTTGGTCGGTAAAAATTCATTATATAACCTCCCGAAGGTTTTGACTCCCGTATCACGCAAATATCCTCTGTTTTCATTTCAAGCTGTCCCGTTGCAGATTAAATCAACATGTCTTCCTAGGATTCGGAAGGAGAAAACTATGTGGATGATTACTTAGCAAACCCAAAGGTCTATGGAGATGTGGAACACGATGGATGGACCACGGAGGAAGAAGAGGACTATGAATCCAAGGGGAAGGAGGAGACGAGCTCAGATGAAGATGAAGCACCATTACCTCAACCTGGGGACATGCACATGGAGTTCAAAAAGTCAAGTCTCCCTGATAGGGTAAAGAAACCCAAGTTCGAGTTTATCCCTTTTCGTCTCTTGTAGGAAAATAAGCAGGACCTATGCAAAAAGATATTAACCCTGGAGTGGGAGATTGCTGATCTAAGAGATCAAAATGCCGTCCTCAAGCGCAAATTAAGGGAGAATCCTAAGCCATCAACTAAGCCAACATCACCGCCACCTTCTTCACCAACCAAGGAGATATAATCACATGAGTATGGACACTCCCCTTGGCAACTGCCAAGCTTGGGGAAGGTGCCCCGGTATCGTATCACAATCACAACTCCTATCTTTACCGTTTTTCTTAGTTCGATCCTATTAGTAGTATCTTGATCTAGTAGAATAAAGTTTATGGCATGATCTAGTTTTGAGTTTTGCTTTATGATCTCTCTTTGTATCGAGTTCGTGAGCTATATATAATAAAGATTAGTGTTGAGTCAAGGGCTTGATTATTTTGACATGATCTTGGATGAATAAAAGAAAAGAGAAAAAGAATAAAAAGAAACAAAAAGTTCATATTGATCTTATTGAGAGTAATGACTTCACATAGAAAGAGTATGATGATTAAAAGTTGTTGGGAGTTGGCAGACATAGCTTTGGTCATTGTTGCAATTAATAGGAAGTAATAAGGAAAGAGAGGTTTTCACATATAGATATATTATCATTGACATCTTTTATGATTGGGATCACTCATTAAAATATGACATGCTAAAGGGTTGATGTTGGACAAGGAAGACAATGTAATGAGTTATGTCTTTCTTATATCTGAGATAAAGTATGTTGTCATGGATCCTCTAACTTGTTGAGCTTGCCTTTCCCCCTCATGCTAGCCAAATTCTCAGCACCAAGTAGAAATACTACTTGTGCTTCCAAATACCCTTAAACCCGTTTTGCCATGAGAGTCCACCATATCTACCTATGGATTGAGTAAGATCCTTCAAGTAAGTTGTCATCGGTGCAAAGCAATAAAAATTGCTCTAAATATGTATGATTGATTGGTGTGGGAGAAATAAGCTTTATACGATCTTGTGATGTGGAAGTAATAAAAGCAACGGACTGCATAATAAAGGTTCATATCACAAGGGGTAATATAAAGTGACGTTCTTTCGTATTGAGATTTTATGCATCCAACCATAAAAGCGCATGGCAACCTCTACTTCCCTCTGCGAAGGGCCTATCCTTTATTATTATCTTCTACCTTATGCAAGAGTCATGGTGATCTTCACCTTTTCTTTTTCATTTTATCCTTTGGCAAGCTCCGCATGTTGGAAAGAACATGATATATATATATATATCTAATTGGATGTAGGGGAGCATGAACCATTATTGTTGACATTACCCTTGAGGTAAAAGGTTGTGGGGCAAAACTATAAGCCCCTATCTTTCTCTGTGTCCGATTAAAACTCCGTAACCACAAGTATTGCGTGAGTGTTAGCAATTATGGAGGACTAAATGATAGTTGAGTATGTGGACTTGATTTTTAGCTCTAACATAGACTCTTTCCGATGTTATGATAAATTGCAATTGCTCGGAGCCCAATAAGGTTTATGATTTATACTTTTGCGTTGTGAATAGATCATCACTTGAACAGAAGTAATCATATGACAAAATCTATATATGTTGCTGTTATGAGAATAATCATGATGCCTTCATGTCCGTATTTTATTTTTATCGATGCCTCTACCTCTAAACATGAGGACATATTTATTGTTATCGGCTTTTCGCTTGAGGACAAGCGATGTCTAAGCTTGGGGGAGTTGATACGTCCATTTTGCATCATGCTTTTATATCGATATTTATTGCATTATGGACTGTTATTTCACTTTATGTCACAATACTTATGGCTATTCTCTCTTATTTTACAAGGTTTACATAAGGAAGGAGAATGCCGACAGCTGGAATTCTGGAGCAAATATTAGAGACATATTCTGCGCAACTCTAAAAGTCCTGAAACTCCACGGAACATCTTAAAATAAATAAAGAAAAATCCTCGCCAAAGATGAAGGCCAGGGGCCCACACCCTACTCACGAGGGTGGGGGGCGCACCCCCCTACCTCGTGGGCCCCCTGGTGGCTCTCTGACGTCCATCTTCTCCTATATGAAGTCTTTCGATGAGAAAAAAAATAAGAAGGAACTTTTCGGGACGAGGCGGAACCAATCTAGAGCTCCGGCAGAGCTGTTCTACCGGGGATACTTCCCTCCGGGAGGGGGAAATCATCACCATCGTCATCACCAACGCTCCTCTCATCGGGAGAGGGCAATCTCCATCAACATCTTCACCAGCACCATCTCATCTCCAAACCCTAGTTCATCTCTTGTATCCAATTCTTGTCTCAAAGTCCGGGATTGGTGCTAGTAGGTTGCTAGTAGTGTTGATTACTCCCTGTAGTTGATGCTAGTTGGTTTATTTGGTGGAAGATCATATGTTCAGATCCTATATGCATATTATTACCCCTCTGATTATGAACATGAATATGCTTTGTGAGTAATTACGTTTGTTCCTGAGGACAAGGGATAAGTCTTGCTATTAGTAGTCATGTGAATTTGGTATTCGTTTGATATTTTTATAAGATGTATGTTGTCTAGCCTCTAGTGGTGTTATGTGAACGTCGACTACATAAAACTTCACCATTATTTGGGCCTAGAGGAAGGCATTGGGAAGTAATAAGTAGATGATAGGTTGCTAGAGTGACAGAAGCTTAAACCCTAGTTTATGCGTTGCTTCGTAAGGGGCTGATTTGGATCCACATGTTTCATGCTATGGTTAGGTTTACCTTAATACTTTTGTTGTAGTTGTGGATGCTTGCAATAGAGGTTAATCATAAGTGGGATGCTTGTTCAAGTAAGAACAACACCCAAGCACCGGTCCACCCACATATCAAATTATCAAAGTATCGAACGCGAATCATATGAACGTGATGAAAACTAGCTTGACAATATTCCCATGTGTCCTCGGGAGCGCTTTTCCTATTATAAGAGTTTGTTCCGGCTTGTCCTTTGCTACAAAAGGATTGGGCCACCTTGCTGCACTTTATTTACTTTTGTTACTTGTTACTTGTTACAATTTATCCCGTCACAAAACTATCTGTTACCACTTATTTCAGTACTTGCAGAGAATACCTTGCTGAAAACCGCTTATCATTTCCTTCTGCTCCTCGTTGGGTTCGACACTCTTACTTATCAAAAGGACTACGATAGATCCCCTATACTCGTGGGTCATCAACCTGTGGCTCAACCTAGAAAAGTGCGTGTTCGGTGTCCCCTCTGGCAAGCTGCTGGGCTTCCTCGTGTCCCACAGGGGGATCGAGGCTAACCCAGAGAAGGTCAAGGAAATAGAAGACATGAGCCCACCACAAACTCTCAAGGAGATGCAGAAGCTTGCAGGCTGCGTGACCTCACTGGGGCGCTTCATCTCCAAGCTGGGAGAGCGCACCCTGCCATTCTTCAAGCTGATGAAGAAGAAGGGCCTGTTCGAGTGGACCCCCGAAGCTGACCAAGTGTTTCAAGACCTCAAGAGATACCTGACCAGCCCTCCGGTGATGGTGGCGCCTCGCCCTCTCGATCCCCTGGTGCTTTACCTTGCCGCCACTCCCTACTCCGCTAGCGCAGCTCTAGTGGCGGTTCGTGAGGAGCGCCAGGCCAGGGGGCTGCCGCACCACCAGCCGAGGCGATGCAGGACCTGGAGGGCACCGCAAGGGCTAAAGAAATTCCAATGAGCGACCAGGCCCAGCAAGGCGGCGTTCGCGGGCTGGCAAAGGCCCCGGTAGGCGGTCAGGCTCTTGAAGTCTGAAAGTGGTTTTGGTAATTCATAACAACATATAGCTCATTGAGCTAATTCTATTCCAAGATGATTATTTCAGGAAAGCTCAATGATTGGCATGGCATGGATATGAAAGTGGAACCCTCAAAATGCTAAGGACAATGGATTGGCTCAAGCTCAAAAGCTCAAGACTCTTCATTTTATATTTTAGTGATCCAAGATCACATTGAGTCCATAGGAAAAGCCAATACTATTAAGGAGGGATGAGGTGTTGCTTAATGAGCCTCTTGCTTCATGTGCTTAATGATATGCTCCAAAACCCTCAACTACTTTCCCATATCCACATATGACCTAAACTCTAAGCCAAACTCGGTCCCACCGATTCTTCCTATCCGGCGCCACCGAGTTTCACTTGTCATTAGCCACTGCCAAACCCTAGCAATTCGGTTCTACCGATAAGGATCTCGGTCCCACCGAGATGGGGTTGCAAACTCTCTGTTTCCCTTTCGTAACTTTTCGGTCCCACCGAAAGAGCGAATCGGTCCCACCGAGATTGCAATGTAAACTCAGTGTTTCCCCTTTGTAACTTTTCGGTCTCACCGAGTTCCACTCGGTCTCACCGAAAGAGCAAATCGGTCCCACCGAGTTTGCCTGACCAACTCTCTGGTTAGCTAATTACCAAACTCGGTCTCACCGAGTTTGTGTAATCGGTGTCACCAAGATTACGTTATGCCCAAACCCTAACCGAATCGGTCCTACCGAGTTGCATGTCAGTCCCACCGAAATTCCTAACGGTCACTAGGTTTACTATTTTGGTCAGACCGAGTTTTCTGATTCGGTCCCACTGAGATTGGAAAACTGTGTAACGGTTGGATTTTGTGTGGAGGCTATATATACCCCTCCACCTCTTTCTCATTCAGTGAGAGAGCCATCAGAACACACACATCATTCCAACTTATTTGTTCTGAGAGAGAACCACCTACTCATGTGTTGAGATCAAGACATTCCATTCCTACCATATGAATCTTGATCTCTAGCCTTCCCAAGTTGCTTTCCACTCAAATCTTCTTTCCACCAAATCCAAATCCTATGAGAGAGAGTTGAGTGTTGGGGAGACTATCATTTGAAGCACAAGAGCAAGGAGTTCATTACCTACACACCATTTGTTACTTCTTGGAGAGTGGTGTCTCCTAGATTGGCTAGGTGTCACTTGGGAGCCTCCGACAAGATTGTGGAGTTGAACCAAGGAGTTTGTAAGGGCAAGGAGATCGCCTACTTCGTGAAGATCTACCGCTAGTTCGTGGGCGATGGCCATGGTGGGATAGACAAGGTTGCTTCTTCGTGGACCCTTTGTGGGTGGTTGCTTCTTCGTGGACCCTTCGTGGGTGGAGCCCTGTGTGGACTCGCGCAACCGTTGCCCTTGGGTGGAGCCCTGTGTGGACTCGCGCAACCGTTACCCTTCGTGGGTTGAAGTCTCCATCAACGTGGATGTAGGATAGCACCACCTATCCGAACCACGGGAAAAACATCCGTGTCTCCAATTGCGTTTGAATTCTCCAAACCCTTCCCTTTACATTCTTGCAAGTTGCATGCTTTACTTTCCGCTGCCAATATACTCTTTGCATGCTTGCTTGAATTGTGTGATGATTGCTTGACTTGTCCTACAATAGCTAAAATCTGCCAAGAACTAAAATTGGGAAAAGGTTAAGTTTTTATTTGGTCAAGTAGTCTAATCACCCCCCTCTAGACATTACGTTCGATCCTACAAGTGGTACCAGAGCTTTGGTCTCCATTTGCTTGATCTCCATAGCTTTTGGTGGTCATAGCCTTGGTTTCACAACCTAGGAGAGTATGGCGTCTAGCGAGGGAAATTATCACCGTAGAGGTCCTTACTTTGATGGTACTAATTTTGCTAGTTGGAAGCATAAAATGAAAATGCATATTCTTGGACATAATCCCGCCGTTTGGGCTATTGTGTGTGTTGGTTTTCAAGGTGACTTCTTTGATGGGAGAGAACCAAACCGTGAAGCTACCGCGGATGAGTTGAAGATGTCGCAATACAATGCTCAAGCTTGTGATATTCTCTTCAACGGATTGTGCCCCGAAGAATTCAACAAAATCAGCCGCCTTGAGAATGCAAAGGAAATTTGGGACACTTTGATTGATATGCACGAAGGTACCGACTCCGTCAAGGAATCCAAGTTGGATGTGCTTCAAAGCCAACTTGACAAGTTCAAGATGAAGGATGGTGAAGGTGTCGCTGAAATGTACTCTAGGCTTGCTCTCATCACAAATGAGATTGCCGGCTTAGGAAGTGAAGAGATGACCGATAAATTCATCATCAGGAAGATCCTAAGAGCCTTGGATGGAAAATATGATACCATGTGCACATTGATCCAAATGATGCCCAATTACAAAGATCTCAAGCCAACGGAAGTGATTGGAAGAATTGTTGCTCATGAGATGTCACTTAAGGATAAAGAGGAACTTCACAACAAGTCAAGTGGTGCCTATAAAGCCTCATGTGAAGCTCCTACATCATCAAGTGAGAAACAAGACTTCAATGAAGAATTGAGCTTAATGGTGAAGAACTTCAACAAGTTCTACAAGAGTAGAAGCAAAGATAGAAGCTCCAAATCAAGGTCCTACAATGACAAAAGATCTTCTAGTCGAGAGCGAAACTGTTACAATTGTGGAAGACCCGGACACTATTCCAATGAGTGTACGGCTCCCTACAAGAGAAGAGAAGACTCTCCAAAAAGAAGAAGCAAAGGATCACCACCAAGAGAGAGAAGGAGTAGAGATGATCGTTATGAACGAAGATACTCACGGAGAAGCAAGGATTCAGAAAGGAAGGAAAAATCATCAAGGAGCTACACAAGACGAAGACATCAAGCTCATGTTGGTGAATGGGTATCCGGCTCCGACTCCGACAGCCACTCCGAGAGAAGTTATCACTCCGACTCCGAAGATAATCAAGATGAAGGTGTTGCTGGTCTATCACTTGTGTCAACCAACTCCTACGACATATTTGACTCACCAAATGAAGGAATTGGAAGATGCTTCATGGCCAAAGGTCCTAAGGTAACACACCCCGAGTATGTTGATTTCAATAGTGATGAAGATGACTTGTTAGGTGATGATTTGCTTGGTGACAACTCTAGTGATGAATACTATGATGAAAGACCAATTAATCATGCTAATCAAGATAAAACGAATGACAATGATAAGGAGAAGATTGAGGCTCTAACTAAAGAACTAAAAACTCTTAAGTTAGCTCATGACACTATCTTCGAAGATCATCGAGAACTTTTAAGGGCTCATGACAAGCTACACTTTGAAAATCTCAATCTTGAGCAAGAGCATGAGTTCTTAAAGGAAATCAATGATGATCTCCGCAAGAAAAGTTCTTCTTACATTGCCAAGCGTTTACTCTTATCCACTTACATGCCTCAAGTCAAATCTAACAAGAAAGATTCTTCCTCTAGTAGTAACAATGATCATGCTAAATCCAATATTGTTGCTTCTAGTAGTTCTCTTGATTCCACTAATGATTCTCTTAGCCAAGTTACACTAGAGCAAGAAAATAGCTTATTGAAGGGAATTATAGAGAAAGGAGTGTACAAAAGCCTTGCCGGGAGTAAGCAATTCGAGGAAATTGTGCGCAAGCAAGGAATGCACCGGAAGAATCAAGGTGTTGGTTTTGAACGAAAGTTCAATGCCAATGGAGTTGAGTGGGAAGAAGATCAATACCCCAAGACAAAGTTTGTCCCTCAACAAGAGAAGCATACTTCTTTCAAGGGGACACAAGCTCAAGATGATCTTCCACCACAAGACTACGAGCAAAAAGGCAAGGACAAGCTTCAAGAGGAAATTGATGCATTTGAAGAAGCTCCTAAGACCTTAGTCAAGTGGATTCCCAAGACTACTTCAAGTTCCACTTCATCAAGTACGACTACAACTCCAAGGATTCCCATCAAGATGATGTGGATCCAAAAGAAGAAGAACTAGAGAGTTCTTGAGGGTAAATCCGCCAACATACTTCACTCTTATCATTTTGGCAAGAACAAGTGCAATCAACTTCCACATCTTGCACTAGTTCAAGGAGTCACAAACCCTCTTGTTGGTAAGACAAGGGACAAGGTAACCTAAAAGCTTTCATGGACATCATCTTTTGTGTGCATCACTCTATGTCTATGGATATCCTTGTTTGTTCCTTGTGGGACTAACGCATGTAGGTATTGAAAGTGCAATTCACTCAAAAGGATAGCTCCAAGAGATCTACATCAACATTGAGCATCCACATCTTCAATATCTACATGAAGTCATCATCGACAAAACCCAAGGTTAGTTCATCCCTCTTAGGGGGGATATCACATCTAGGGGGAGCTTTACTCTAAGACTTGAGCTAAAGCAACTCTAAAGATGTGAAGAAAACAATGCTTTATGTAAAAGTGGTAACCCCACTTGATCTGAAACGATGAGTATGACCTACGATCAAGTGTTCTCACTTGACTCCTAAGTCAATATACTCATATATAGATGACCTAGTCATCGCAAATTGCTTGATAGATGCTAGAATTGGTTGTGCATGCCTTGCCACATATTTCATTTGCCATCTTATTGTGTGAGCATGCTGATTGCATATTTTACTCATTCGAGGATATCCACTTGTTGTTTTGATTGTTTGGCTTTATCTTATTTTGCCAAGTGGATGGACAAGAATGCCTAAGAACCTCCTCTAGCTATCTATGCTTTTGTCGTCTCAAACTCTATTCATGCTGCATCACAAAATTTGATCAAGTAAGATTCGAACCACTCTGTGTGAGGAGCGCTCGGAGTCCCCGATTCGTCATAGACTTAAACTTCCAAAACCTCTTTATGAATCTCGGTCTGACCGATACTCCATTTCGGTCCTACCGAGTTCATTAAGTTGATCTAGGTTTTCGATCTCGGTGCAACCGATTTGAACTTTTCGGTCACACCGAGTTGCAATAACTGCACACAGTTTTGCATCTCGGTGCCACCGAGTTGTTCCACTCGGTCACACCGACAGGGTCGGGCTATATATAGTGACGGGCAAATTTTGGAAATTTCTCCGAAACCTCCTCGCCTGCGTGATAGCCTGCTCTGCCCCCGAGGTCTCCGGATCGTCTTCTCGCCGCCAGCAGCCTCCAGTCAATGGTCTCCGTCACCGTCAACGGAATTTCTGCCCCGCCGTTGCCGCCGTAGCAAGTCCACGCCGAACTAGGGTATGGACTTGATCTTTGTGCTATTCCTCTATCTGATTCCTAGCACATTGTGATCATATTGATTCTTGCCACGATTGAAACACTTCTATCCAGTCAATGAACTCATAGATTAGGCTTAATTCGAAAATTTTAGGGTTAGGTTTCCGCCGAAACCATCTCGGACCCACCGAGTTGAAAAACTCGGTCCCACCGATCTGGCTTTTGCCATTGCACAAGTGAAACTCGGTCTGACCGAGAATAACTTATCGGTGCGACCGATTTTGGAATTCTGTGAAACACTAGCAGTCTCGGTGCCACCGAACTGTGACTCGGTCTGACCGAGTTCACCAGTTCTGGTGCCAAAACTACTTCGGTGTCACCGAGTTTGAAAATTGGTAGATCCGAGATGCTTTCTGTGGAAAACTAAAACTAAGTTTTTGAATTAATCTTTTGCAAAAATCTCTGCTTTTTGTGATGCTCATCCACTCTATCTTATCCATAATCTATTCACAGGGTCAGCAGTCAGTTTGCAACATGTCAGACCAGAGTGACAGCCAAAACCTCTCAGAGCAGCAAGTTGTGATGAGTGAGGGCACTAGCCCCTCAAGTTTTTCTGATGATGGCAGCAGGAGTACACCCAGCAATCTGCCTAAGGCTGCCACACGTCAAAGGAAGAAGAGAACGTCTGATTCTAAGGATGAAGTCTATGTGGTAGAGGAAGAGGCCACTTCCAAAAGAGTTGAGCCAGCTCAAGGCTCAAAGCCAGGACTGAAAATCAAAAGGCCAGCAGGCAGGCAGCCCATGTCAAAGGCTAGAGCCTCCACTGAGAAGCCTGCACCTGCTCCCATTGAGCCCATTGCTGCTGAGGGCAAAAAGAGGAAAGAGAGGGTGAAGAAGACTGTAGCCAAAGTGCTTGGGAGAGCCTCCATCATGGTAGAAGAGGAGGAGGAAGAAGAGGCAGCTGCACCAGCGCCCAAGGCAGCCAAACTTATGGGAGATGCCATAAGGTCAGGAACAGCAGCATCCAAGCCCAAGGAAGCACCCAAGGCTGCATCTAAGCCTAAGACAGCACCAAAGAGAAACAAAAGGAGTATACCTGCTGCAGAAAAGAACAAGGCCCCAGTGCCTGAGACTGTTGCTGAAGAAGAAGAAGAGAGTGTCCTTCGGAAGCTCAAGCCCAAGATCCCAGACCACAACGATGCTCATCCTGTGGCTGAGGATATGAAGCTCAGGAGAGACTCAGGGCTCAGGAAATGGAGAGAAGCAGATCTGTATGCTTCTAGGAGAAGGACTGCCATAGATTACAGATTTCACACCAAGGAGCAACAAGATTTTTATGAGACTGTTTTGCTTGACAAGAAGCCAATCCTTTGTGACATGAGAAGGGTCGACTGGACCTACATCAAGGAGAATGAAGAGCACTACCCAGGAGTTCAGGACAGCTTCAGAGCGTGTGGAGTAGAGGACTTTGTTGGGCAGAAGCTCACAAAGTGGAACGAGGAACTCATCATGCAGTTCTACTCCACAGCTCACTTTTATCCAGATGGGAGGATTACATGGATGTCTGAGGGTACAAGGTACCAATCTACAGTGGCTGAGTGGGTACAGATCATCAATGCCCCAGAAGAGCAAGATGAGGACTTGGATATCTATGCCAAGAAGAAGATGGACCATAACTCCATGTCCAACATGTACAAGGAAATTCCCAATGAAGCTCTTGACACATTCAAGTTTGGCTCAGTGCATTATCTCCTCTCAGGATTGCCTATGATCAACTGGATCCTTAGGCACACCTTACTGCCCAAGTCTGGAGATCACAAGATGATCAGAGGTCACGCGATCAACTTGCTTCATGTCCTTGACGTGCCTCAGAAATTCAAGGTCATGAGTCTCATTGTGGAAACCATTAAGAGGACAGCTGCAGATCAGAAGAGGAGCTGTGGATATGCCCCTCAGATTCAGGAGCTCATCAAATCCAAGATGGGCACAGGCGTATATTTGTTGGATAAGGAACACCTGCCCATCCGTCCAGATTTTGAGAACAATGAAGTTGTGATGACAGAGAATGAGCCATCGTCTGCACAAGCATTTGCAAAGAAGGAGAAGGCGAGGAAGGAAAAAGCTGCCAGGATGCCTACTCAAGCGGAGGCATCTGAGTACTTCTTGAAGACCAAACAAGAGGATCTCAGTTACTTGATTACATCCACGCTGAGAATTAAGAAAAGTCTGGCCAACCTCACTAAGAATCAGTAGAGCCTAGAGAGAATCATGGAACAGAAGTTCTATGACTTGGATGTCAAGGTAACGTAAGTTCAGTGTGAAGTGGAGCAGCTCCAGGAGGACATGAATGAGAGGAGAGGCAGGACCACGACTCATGCGTTTGCGAGGGTGCCACGAGGTCCGAGGTCGTCTGCACTGCCAGTTGCTGACACCAGAGCCACTACTTCAGCACCAGCTACAGCCTCAGCTCCAGCATCTACTTCAGCTCCAACTCCAGCAACTACTTCAACATCTACAGAAGCCTTCGTCCTTGGAGTGATCCGGACTCCACCACCACCTGAAGATCAAGCCTGAGCGTCGATCTAGTGCTATGCATTTTCTAGTAACTTTTTGGTAACTTGTTGCCAAAGGGGGAGAAGATGTATAGATCATAAGCTTCGAGAGAGAGTGTTGCTTTTCTCTCTTGCTTTATTTGGTGGTTTTTCGAACCTTTTCTGCTTTTGAGTGCTTGATACTATGTCATTATTTGTGAGACATCGATGATCATGTGTTTGATCATAAGCTACACTTAATGTTTGCTTAATGCTTGCTTAAATATTATCATTCTATCTATCGTTTGTGATCATTCACTATTCTTGGTGATGAGTGCATGTATTTCAATCTTATCATTTTGAGCGCTCCACCAAGATGTATGTGACATGGAAGAGTAACCCATGACTCTAACTCTTTGTGCATTTGCAGTAAATATGCACAAATTTAGGGGGAGCTCTTACTTATCACATACTTCTCAAAGCGACGATATATTTCATGCTTATTATCAGTTGTCGAAGCTTTGATCTATATGTTGTCATCAATTACCAAAAAGGGGGAGATTGAAAGTGGTTTTGGTAATTCATAACAACATATAGCTCATTGAGCTAATGCTATTCCAAGATGATTATTTCAGGAAAGCTCAATGATTAGCATGGCATGGATATGAAAGTGGAACCCTCAAAATGCTAAGGACAATGGATTGGCTCAAGCTCAAAAGCTCAAGACTCTTCATTTTATATTTTAGTGATCCAAGATCACATTGAGTCCATAGGAAAAGCCAATACTATTAAGGAGGGATGAGGTGTTGCTTAATGAGCCTCTTGCTTCATGTGCTTAATGATATGCTCCAAAACCCTCAACTACTTTCCCATATGCACATATGACCTAAACTCTAAGCCAAACTCGGTCCCACCGATTCTTCCTATCCGGCGCCACCGAGTTTCACTTGTCATTAGCCACTGCCAAACCCTAGCAATTCGGTTCTATCGATAAGGATCTCGGTCTCACCGAGATGGGGTTGCAAACTCTCTGTTTCCCTTTCGTAACTTTTCGGTCACCGAAAGAGCGAATCGGTCCCACCGAGATTGCAATGTAAATTCAGTGTTTCTCTTGTTTTGGTCTCCGAGTTTCGGTCTCACCGAAAGAGCAAATCGGTCCCACCGAGTTTGCCTGACCAACTCTCTGGTTAGCTAATTACCAAATTCGGTCTCACCGAGTTTGTGTAATCGGTCTCACCGAGATTACGTTATGCCCAAACCCTAACCGAATCGGTCCTACCGAGTTGCATGTCAGTCCCACCGAAATTCCTAACGGTCACTAGGTTTACATTTTCGGTCCGACCGAGTTTTCTGATTCGGTCCCACCGAGATTGGAAAACTGTGTAACGGTTGGATTTTGTGTGGAGGCTATATATACCCCTCCACCTTTTCATTAGTGAGAGAGCCATCAGAACACCACACATTCCAACTTATTTGTTCTGAGAGAGAACAACCTACTCATGTGTTGAGACCAAGATATTCCATTCCTACCATATGAATCTTGATCTCTAGCTTCCCCAAGTTGCTTTCCACTCAAATCTTCTTTCCAAATCCAAATCCTATGAGAGAGAGTTGAGTGTTGGGGAGACTATCATTTGAAGCACAAGAGAAAGGAGTTCATCATCAACACACCATTTGTTACTTCTTGGAGAGTGGTGTCTCCTAGATTGGCTAGGTGTCACTTGGGAGCCTCCGAAAAGATTGTGGAGTTGAACCAAGGAGTTTGTAAGGGCAAGGAGATCGCCTACTTCGTGAAGATCTACCGCTAGTGAGGCAAGTCCTTGTGGGCGATGGCCATGGTGGGATAGACAAGGTTGCTTCTTCGTGGACCCTTTGTGGGTGGTTGCTTCTTCGTGGACCCTTCGTGGGTGGAGCCCTCGTGGACTCGCGCAACCGTTGCCCTTGGGTGGAGCCCTGTGTGGACTCGCGCAACCGTTACCCTTCGTGGGTTGAAGTCTCCATCAACGTGGATGTAGGATAGCACCACCTATCCGAACCACGGGAAAAACATCCGTGTCTCCAATTGCGTTTGAATTCTCCAAACCCTTCCCTTTACATTCTTGCAAGTTGCATGCTTTACTTTCCGCTGCCAATATACTCTTTGCATGCTTGCTTGAATTGTGTGATGATTGCTTGACTTGTCTAAATAGCTAAAATCTGCCAAGAACTAAAATTGGGAAAAGGTTAAGTTTTTATTTGGTCAAGTAGTCTAATCACCCCCCTCTAGACATACTTTCGATCCTACAAGTTTCCCATATCTCAGAGACGCCCCAATGCGGCAGGCACAAGTTGCGTTGATGCCCGCCCTCGTCGAGCACCCAGTGTATTTCGTCAGCATGGTACTATGGGATGCAAGGGCACGGTACCCCATGCCTCAGAAGCTCTTGCTCGCGCTTTTGGTGGCCTCGCGTAAACTGCGGCACTACTTCCAAGGTCACCCAATCAAGCTCGTCTCGGCCTACCCGCTGGAGAGGGTATCTTAGGAGCCCCAACGCTGTTGGAAGAGTCGCCGAATGGAACATCGAGCTGCAAGCATTCAGCTGGAGTTCAGCACAACTAGGGTCATCAAGGGGGCCGCGCTCGCCGACTTCGTGGCAGAATGGACTGATGCCCCGGGGCTTGAAGCAGGCGAGGACCGATCTTCCAGGAAGTGAGAACACCAGATGGCCGGGTTGTATTTCGATGGCGCGTTCGCACGCCAGGGCGCGGGGTGGAGCAGTGCTCATCTCGCCTACTCAGGACAAGCTCTACTACGTGCAGCTCTGCTTCCACAAGGCGAGAAGGTCTCCAACAACATGCGGAGTACGAAGGCCTCATCGTGGCCTCAAGGCCGCGGTGGCCCTGGGGGTGAAGCGCCTCACCATCAGGGGCGACTCGCAGCTCCTCGTCAACTTCTCCAACAAGATATACGAGCGAAGGACGAGCACATGGAGGCATACCTCGCGGAGGTACGCAAAATGGAAAAGCATTTCTGGGTCTAGAGTTGCAGCACGTGCCCCGGGCACCAACAGGAGGCAGTGACATGAAAGGGCGATCCAGCGAAGCAAGGGCCTGGCGTTTGAAGAGCGCTCTTCAAGCGTCGGCAGACTCGCTTTCGAGCGGGCCGCTGGAGGAGCTTCCGAACGCACAAGTCGGAGCGGCTGGCGGCGACTCGGGAGTGGAACTATCCCTGGCTTGAGCCTTAGGAGGGGTGCGGGACAAGGAGTAAGGGTTCTGACAAGGGACGCGCGGAGAAGGAGGAGGACGCGGAGAATGGCAAGACGGCTAGTATACTGTCCAGGAGCGTGAGTTATACAGGAAGGCGGCCATGGATGTTCTTACGATTATTTCACGGAAAGGGGAATGAGCTGCTGCTGAAATACACCGGCGGAGATGGGGCAATCGTCATACGAATCCGTCGAAAGGTTCTGCCAATGGGTTTATTGGCTACGGCGTAACGCGCAAAACGGTGAGTGATCGTCTGTGAGGCTCCTTCCACGAACAATCATTCACCGCTGGCCACATCTCGGGACGACATTCTTTTGAGTGGGGCTGGTTCACATCCCTGCTTTTAGTCATGCATTAGGATTGGATGAACATGTGCATCATGTTTAAATTTCTTTTAAACTTGAAATGGGGCCTAATCAACCCCAACACCCCCCCTGAAAATGCTAATTTCCAACAATTGGAATTTCAATGAACCCAA
This sequence comes from Triticum urartu, assembly GCF_003073215.2. Taxonomy (NCBI): domain Eukaryota; kingdom Viridiplantae; phylum Streptophyta; class Magnoliopsida; order Poales; family Poaceae; genus Triticum; species Triticum urartu. The sequence continues at coordinate 354,990,432 of NC_053026.1, forward strand.
AATGCCCTTCATAAAAGCCCACCATTTTTGGTCTTGACTAAAACCTCTGCCAAAAATGGTCTTGCAATTTATGGAGCCATTCTGGATTTTTGAACAAGCCATAAGTATTTGAATTTGGGCATTTTAAATGCTATAAATATTTTAAAGTGCTCAAATAATCTTGGAAGCATTTTTAGGCAGTTGAGAATATTCCCAAATGTGCCTCTGAATATTTCCAGAGTTTTTGGAAATGAAATAGTATTTATTCTATTTCAATACGTAGCAGGAAATAAATAAAGAAAAAGAAGAGAGAGTTAGAGGCTTACCTGGAAGCACCCAGCCGCCACTAGCTGCGGCCCAGGCGCCCACGCGCTCCTTCAGCGAGTAGCGCTTGGCCGAGCAGGTGCGAGGTGAGGCACAATGGAGCTCGAGCACTCCTCTGCCTGCTGCGTGCCTGGGCAGGTGGGCTTCGAAGCTAGTTCGGCACGACCCTGGAACGTATTCCTGCTCTCTCTGTCCCTCAATGGAGAGTAGCGCCGCTTGTTCCGCGCGTAGGCCACCATGTAAACGCGCCGCTCACTCCGTGTCTGAATTCGCCAGCTCTCCTCGCGTTAGATACCGGCCGCCGCGGGGCCCGAGCGTCTCAAGAGCTGATTCAACTCGGGTCGCTAGATCGCGGCGACCGTACGCCGCCCCTGATGCCTCCGAGCTCGTGAGGCCACCACTACACTCCGCCGTGAGCTCCTTCTCTGTTCCCCTCTCTTTCCTTGCCGTTTTCTCCCTCTAACCGCGGGCTCCGTTGAGCCCGAGAGCTGGCTCCGCCGGCCATGTCGCCGCCGTGGCCACAGGCGCGTAAGCTCGATTCCGAGCGTGTCACCACACTCACCACGTTTCCAGGAGCCTAACGCACCACTCCCGCGCCTCGCGTGCCCCGTAGCTTCGGGTTTATCCTCGCCCGAACTCCGGCGACCGCCAAGGTCGTCGCCGGCGTCGTTTCCGGCCTCCCCGAGCTCCACTTCCACCACCAAACGCCGCGGCTTGCCCCCAGCTACGCGTAGGACCAAACCGCAGTCGATTTGGTCGACTGTGGGCAAAACCCGAGCCCCTCCGCCGCGTCTGTCGTCGCCGGCGTCAAGCCGCCGGCGAGTTGACCACGTTTTGACCCGTGGACTGACGTGTGGGCCCAAGTTGACTTCCCCCTGAGCCTATGACAGGTGGGGCCGACCTGTTAATTAGTTTAGGATTAGTGCTAACTAATTTTAGTTAGTTTAGGTCACTGACATGTGGGCCCAGGCCCCACTGACAGTTAGTTAGTGTTAACTTAATCTGTTAGTTAGCTGAGACACTGACAGACAGGGCCCACCAGTCAGGTTTGACTGGCCCTGGCGCCTTTGACTCGCTGACGTCACAGTGACGCAGTGCTGACGCAATTATTCATTTTCTGGATTTATTTTTATATAGGAAATTCCAGAAAATAGCCAAAACTTCTAAAAATCATAGAAAATCAACCATAGCTCCAAATCAAACAAGATTTATATGAAAAATGATCAGAAAAATTCAATCTATCCATCTGTAATGGTTTCATGCATGACAAAACAAGTTAACCTTGCTGTTTAAGCAGAATAAGATAATGCACTAATAAGGCTATGTTAAATGAGCTAACATTTGAATCTTTGATTCAAATGAGTCATTCCTTTCTGTTTTAGCTTGCATTAGGCCAAGACACTTTATTGCCATGTCATAGCATGCATCATATTGTTGCATATTGTCATGTGTTGATTATGTTCGGTGTGTCTTTCATGGTAGGTTCTGCTCGAGGATAACCCCGAGTATCCGTCTGAAGGGCAGTACCCTACTACCACTACATCAGGCAAGCAACCCATTGATCATTCCGATACAAACCCATGTTCTCGCTTCTGCTCTTGTTTACTGCATTAAGACAACGCGATTCAAACTGCTGTGTGCTACGGTAGTTGAACCCTTATCCTCTGCATGACCTGTCATTGCCACAGTAACTAGATGAAACCCACTAGCATGTGTAGGAGTTTATTGAGCCATGTATGTGTTTCCTACCTTGCTATGCCTGCTATGCTTAGAGTTGTGTCAGGTCTGGTTCATCTGGGTGATGGGCTAGAGTGAAATGATTATGTCGGTAATGTGAGGGATGTGTTGAACATGTTTTGGTAAAGGTATCGATGAGAGGCCATGTAGGAGTACATGGTGGGTTGTTTCATTGAGGCCGTCCATAAGAACTGAGATCTGTATGCGTGATTTAAGATTCAGCTACTACCACACATTGGGCCCTGAAATATGACCCCGCTCGACTTACTGACCCCTCTCGTCCTCTGTCCAGGAGTTGCAACTAGTTTCTGGTGTTTGTAGGTTATGTGTTGGCGGCCGTGCGTAGCGCTGACCCTAGGGGTGGGCTATGATGCGGTAGATACACCGTGGCACGGTGTACCGAGCGCCCGTTTGGTGTCTCGGGAACCCTGTACACATCGTTTGGGGCCGTTGAGGACACCCGGCCGGATTTCCTTGCGGATGGAACCTGAATAGGCGATAAACCTGGACTAGAGACTTGTGCGGTTAGTCAGGTCGTGGTCTACACCCACGTCGGTTTTCGCTTGAAGTCTGCCGAGCACATGTCGTGTGCAGATGCTAAGTGGTGGAAACATGTGTGACGAAGTACACCCCTGCAGGGTATAAAACTATTCGAATAGCCGCGTCCGGCGGTAAAGGACTACTTGGTTGCCTATACAGTTCATAGACAAGTTAATGGATACTACTAAAAGACTCAAGATAAGTGTGAGTACCGAGGATGGCCCTCTCATAGGATGACGAGGGAGGATCCCCGGTGGAGTATTGTGTTGGTGAGTAGTGGACTCGTGTGCGAAAACTATTTTACTAGTGGAGTCTCGTAGGATAGCTTAGCCAAGAGTCAAAGCTGGCTTGCTGCAATAACTCCACCACCTTCTTGAGAATGAGCATGTATAGTAGGTTCTGATGTAAGACTTGCTGAGTACCTTTGTACTCATGTTTGCTTAATTACTGTTTTCAGACGACAACACCGCCCCCTCCGATGGGTTTTATGTAGATCTCGACGTCGATGAGTGACTTGCCACCTAGGTGGTGATCCTAGCCATGGAGGGCCCTATGTAGATAGACAGGCTTCGAGAAGCCTTCTTTCTTTCTAGTGTCTGTACTCAGACTATTTGCTTCCGCATGTGCTTGTATGTCTGTATGACTTGAGTGTCGGGTCATGTGACCCCTACCTGTATGAACTTGTTATGTATGGCTCTCTGGAGCTTAAATAAAGTACTTGAGTTGTAGAGTTTTGTTGTGATGCCATGTTGTATTTGCACATATCGAGCATATTGTGTGTATGATTGAAATGCTTGGTATGTGTGGGATCCAACAATCTAGTTGTTTATCCTTGGCAGCCTTTCTTATGGGGAAATGTAGTCTAGTGTTCTTCGAGCCATAGTAGTCCGCTACAGCCCGATTCACCGGAGTCCTGCTAGCCCAACACTACTGCTCAGGACACTTGACTGGCCGGCATGTGTTTCACTTCGTTCCTATGTCTGTCCCTTCGGGGAAATGTCACGCGGTGACATCCGGAGTCCTGCCTAGCCTGCTACAGCCCGGGTTCCCCGGAGTCCTGTTAGCCCAGTGCTATAGCCCGGATTCACTCGCTGATGACCGACATGCTCGATGTGATTCATCTATGCCTGTCTCCATAGGTCTATGCCGCTTTGGGTTCACGACTAGCCATGTTGGCCCGGGTTCTCCGTCATATGGATGCTAGCGACACTATCATATACATGAGCCAAAAGGCGCAAATGGTCCCGGGCCATGGTAAGGCGACACCCGTGGGGATACCGTGCATGAGGCCACAATGTGATATGAGGTGTTACCAGCTAGATTGATGTGACTTGGAATCGGGGTCCTGACATCTTAGGCCAATTTCCTCGAGCGCCTGGGGGCTACCGCTACGTCTACGTCACCATCAACAAGTTCACCAAATGGGCGGAGGTGGAAGCCGTCTGCACCATCCCGGTCGGATCTGCGGTTGTCGGTGTCCTAGGAATAGGGGTCCCCAGACTTGCCTGCCTCCGGCCCGCGGCGTGGCTCCACTAGCGGCCCTGCACGGCCCATCTTCACCAGCAAACACTCAAGACCCTCGCGAGGGGCCAAGCCTCGCGAGGCGGACGACGCAAGACCTCCTCGGGGGCGGCCTCACCAGGCTGGCTCGCGAGGGGCGGAGAGATCAAGGCAAGGGGCACCTCAAGAGGTCCCTGTGATGCAAGCCATGACGACCAAGGCCAGGCAAGCACCAGGCGGGCGCCAGCGCGCGCAGTGTCCTCGTTTCCTCTTTGGTGCTAAAGAAGCAAGCGCAGGCGCGGCGTCCCGAGGCATCAAGCAAAGGTTTCCATATTGGTGCAACGAGACCAAGTCCAGAAGGACGACAGGACAGAGGTCACCGCGGAGCCCAAGACGGCGTCATCACCGGAGCCTTTGGCAGGCGAAGACCATCTTTTGTCAGGATAGCCTGTACTAGATGTCCCCCTTCAAACTGGCCGTTGTGGGATCCCTTCCTGTCTAATATTTGGGAAGAGGACCCGGGCCTCCAGAAATAGGGCTAACCACTACCTTAGAAAGGAGGAGGATCCTTGACCGCATCAAGCTCACCAAGCAAAAGAGCACCTCTCCTCAGGAGGCTATTCTTCCTTTGTAACTGTTCATCCCCGGCCCAAGAGGCAATCCACCACACCACACTGGAGTAGGGTATTACACCACATCGGTGGCCCAAACCAGTATAAATCTTGTGTTCCTTTGTACTGTGAGTTCGACGTGCTAAGGCTTGAGATTGTGGTGAGGGTGAGAGGTTGGGGGAGGAGAGATCTTCGTGCATACCCCAGAGGTCGAACCTCAAGGGTTTTGCCGGAACCCGAAATCTGACATTTGGCGCGCCAGGTAGGGGTGCGCTGAAGCTTTCCTTCTGTTGATCTACGTTCCACCGCTCCATCGCATCCATGTCGGACGCGCGCCGAGCACCGCTGAGCGCCGGGCTACCCTCGCCGCCCGTGTCGCTCAGACCGCCCCTGTCGGCAGGCCTCCCCGTCGTTCTCCATCTCCTGTTGCCAACACCGCTACCGGCCCGGCGGCAAACGAGCAGCAAGCATCCTCACTGCACCCCTCCGTGCGGCAGGACGGTCGCACCGCCACACCATCACCGACTCCGGCCGGCTCATCGTCTCATGCTCGCCGCGCACCGACGAACACGCAGGCTGCGTTGCTCATGGCACACGAGCTCCTGCGTTAGCGCCCGGTCGATGACCTCTACGAGGACTGGTTGGACCGCATCGCCGAACTTATTAGCGCCACTGGAGGCTCTCCTGCACCATCCCTCTCGCTGCCTCGCCCACCTCCAGCCGTGGGTGATGTAGCTCACGGAGCGCCTCCGCCGCCTCCGCATCAAGACAACGCCCTTGCACCGAGACACGCGGCTCACGGAGCGCCACCACCCCCTCTACATCAAGATGGTGTCCTCGCCCCAAGACGCGCGGCCCCGTGGCGTGATCCCCCACTCCGAGTGCCTGCGCACAAAGAAGGAAGCTGCCAAGAGGTTCCCCGGTCGCAAGAAAACGCTCCAGCGCTCCCAGCGCCACCACGACCAGACCGCGTGCCGCCTGCGGCTGCGGTGTGCGGACATCAAGGCCAGGCCAACCATCAGCAAAGGGTCCCGGTGGCCACGGTAGGCTGCCGCGCCTTCACTCCTGAGCTGAGCAGCATCTTCTGGCCAGGCAAGTTCAAGCCAGATCTGCCTCCTTGCTATGACGACACCCCCGACCCTGCAGAGTTCCTACAGCTCTACGAACTGAGCATCGAGGTGGCCAGCGGTGACAAAAAAGTCATGGCGAACTGGTTTCCCATGGCTCTCAATGATGTTGCTCGCTCGTGGCTCCTGAACTATCTCCAAGCTCGATGTCCTCCTGGGGTGAGATGCATGACCGCTTCATCGCCAACTTCCAGGGCACTCGCGACCGCCCTCCGGCCACGGGTGACCGTGCGTGAGGCCGCAATGTGATATGAGGTGTTACCGGCTAGATCGATGTGACTTGGAATCGGGGTCCTGACAGCGTTGGTATCAGAGCCGGACTGCTTGTAGGTTCATTGAGCCAAACTGGTCGATGTCGAGTTTAGAAATGCTTTAGTTATATGTAGGGGAATTGATTGTGGGAGGGAACGTAAGGCTCTTTTACTCCTTTACCTTATGCCCTCTGATCTGAGTCATTCTCTTCTCATTCAACGTGGGTTAAGGACTAGGCTCTCTTCTTCTGTCAGGTTCACGTGTTACTAATCCGTAGTAGCTTATAGGATTGTTGTTACAAGCCTCAGTACAGTTTCTACTACTTTTAGTATGTTGCCAGTTGAATCAGAACCCTGATATGATGTTGTTGAGTAGTATTACAAACTGTTGTGGATGTCTCAAATCTTTTCTGAGCATTTACAGCTGTTATGCTGTCCAATTTTCCCTAGAAATTCCAATGTCTTTGCATTGTGGTTGTGCTTTCAGATATCCACTCATGCGCAAAACCAAGTGGTTCGCCTGACCCGGTGCCTCGATGTGCCTGGTCATACTGCTATGTTAGTCCGGGTAATGATCGAGACGGGTTACCGTTGGTATCCCGAATACACTGTCGAAGAGCAATTCTGAGATTTTAATCAAAGCCAATATTTCTGCACCGTCAGGATATTTCCTTCTTATCCTGGATCTACCGAGCCCCTCCACTGTTCCTATGGACTCGGGGTTATTGTTGAGATGGCTGTGCAGGATGCTGCCTATTCCATGATGACCATCATGCGAGTCCGGACTGGCCTGCTTCGGAACACCGACTTCCGTTATATGCCAGCTTCACTCCCGGGAGCGCAAGGGTATCTCCAGGCTATCTATGCGGACTCCACACATGAGGACTCACTAACTCGCACCACTGCCGAGATGCTCGAGGATAAGGACCGAGAGAATCGGGCCTTGAGACTGGAGCTTTTCAACACCCGTGCTGATCATTGGGCCACTTTGACTCGGTTTGCACCTGCTGTGCAAGCTGGATGTATGGATACGAGGGATCTGTATCCTGTGAGATATGCTCTGCCAGACATGGTGGATTGGCGTGATGTGGGAGGCATCACCCCACCCCGTGGTCCCCGCAGGCCACCGTTTGTTGGTCCAAGACCTCATCCTAGCCCCTTTGGTCCACAAGCTCCTCAGGACCGTCTATTCCCGGATGATCACGTTGAACTTCCAGGCTATGGAGGTGACTTCTATGAGAACTACTACGGAGCTATCTGAGTTAGTTGTAGTATCACTAGTATTGTAATAGTTGTATCTCCACTGTCCTGCGTGACTTATGGAATATGACTTAGTGTGTAATCAATTCCGGAGGTGTAGACAAATAATGTATAGGAGCTTGGAATGCCTCCAATGAGATGTAACGTCTTCCATCATAGTTGTACTGTAGCCTGGGCTTGTACTAAACTATGTATTGTGTGTATGACCGTTGGTATATATATGGCAGTTCTATATTACCATGACATATGGATGAACATCTCTGCATTCTGTGTTATCCATTACATTCTGCACTTCCTTGCTAAGTTGTGCCATCCTTATCTAAACTGTTGTCTTGTTTTCTCCTAGGATGGTCAACACCCGCAACAACCCTGCTGCCCCGGAGCAGGGGGAAGCCAGTGCAGTTAGGGGTGAAAATCTGCCTCACCCGCCTTCTCTGGCCGAAGTGATGCTGGAGGCGGAAAGAAACAAGCGTGAGACTAACCGCTTGCTGGAGCGGATTGAGCAGAACACTGCACGCCATCAGCGAAATGACTTGGTGTCAATCAATGACTTCATCAAGTTGTACCCACCAAAGTTTAACCATTCCGTCGAGCCCCTCGACGCGGATGACTGGCTTCGCAGCATCACCCACAAGCTACGTTCTGCCAACGTAGCTGAAGCTGATAAGGTTACTTATGCTGCCTATCATCTTGAAGGCCCTGCTAGTCTTGGGTGGGAAAATTTTGAAGCTATGCGCCCGGTCGGCCAAATCACTACTTGGGCTGAATTTAGTGAGGCTTTCTGTGAGCATCACATGCTGGAAGGTCTCATAGATCGCAAGAGGGAAGAGTTATGCCATTTCACCCAAGGAAGACTGACTATGGATGCATATAGTCGTGAATTTGGGAATCTTGCATGATGTGCTCCTGAAGAGGTATCCACCGAGGCTAAGAAGCAGGCAAGGTTCCGCAAGGGACTTAGCCCTGAGCTTCGCCGCGATCTTCGTCTGCACGAGTGCACCTCCTTTCAAAAATTGGTCAATAAAGCCATCAGTGCTGAGACAGGCCAGTCTGACTATGACGCTTCACGCAAGCACTCCTGTGATTTTGGATCTTCATCCGGCTCTGGATCTCAGAAGCGCCGGGTGTGGATTCCAAGCACGGCACTGCCACCCAGGTTCATTCCGAGGCCATCCTTTGAGGCGCCTCGTCCCAACCAGTAGTTTGCACCGTCCAAGCCCTATGGTGGCCCCGCTGCGAATGCTGCTCCACGCCCCAATGTTGTGACATGTTTCAAGTGTGGAGAGCCGGGTCACTATAGTCGAGAGTGTCCCCAGAACAACAACCCCAATCAGTCTGGAAAGTCCATTGGTCGTGGTAAGCTAGCGGGAAAGGCATTCTATGCCAAGCCGGTCACCACTGCACGTGGCCATGTTAACTATGTCTCAGCCGAGGAGGCTCATGAGGATCCTAACGTCGTCCTTGGTACGCTCCTTGTTAATTGCCATCCGGCATCTGTTCTTTTTGATACTGGAGCATCTCATTCATTCATATCCGAGAACTATGCTCGATTGCATAACACGACATTCTGTGACATGCCCATTTCCATGGTAATTCAAACTCCGGGTTCCAAATGGCAAACTTCTAGAGTAAGCCATGGGAACGAAATTCTTGTTGATAGACTTGTCTTCCTTGCATCCTTAATAGCTCTCAAGTCCTCGGACATTAACATCATCTTGGGTATGGACTGGATGTCAGCTCATTACGCTAAGATTGATTGTGCCACTAGAACCGTTCAACTTACTCACCCATCGGGCAAGACAGTCAATGTCTTAACTCGAGTGGCCAAGCACCAGCTTTACTCCCTAAATGCCAACCCCCTTCCAGACCTTGAAGATATTCCGGTAGTCCGGGACTTTGCGGATGTCTTTCCAGAAGAACTGCCAGGTGTTCCACCTCACAGGGATGTCGAGTTTGTGATAGACCTTGTTCCAGGAACCGTTCCCATTTCTAGAAGACCCTATAAGATGGCACCCCTAGAACTAGCCGAGCTTAAGAACCAACTCGATGAGTCCTTGAAAAGGGGTTTCATGCGTCCTAGTTCCTCTCCTTGGGCTTGCCCCGTCATCTTCGTCAAGAAGAAGGATGGAACAGATCGGATGGTTGTAGATTACCGACCTGTCAACTTGGTCACTATCAAGAACAAGTATCCGCTTCCCAGGATCAACGATCTGTATGACCAGCTCGCTGGATCCTCAGTCTTTTCCAAGATGGATTTGAGGTTGGGCTACCATCAAATCAAAATCAGAAATAGGGACATTCCCAAAACGGCCTTTCTTACTCGTTATGGCCAATACGAGTACACCGTTATGTCCTTCGGTCTAACCAATGCCCCAGCCACTTTCTCTCAGTTAATGAACTCGGTCTTCATGGAGTATTTGGATAAATTCGTCGTAGTATACCTCGATGACACACTCATCTACTCCAAGAATGAAGAGGAACATGCCGCACATCTAAGGCTGGTATTGACGAAACTTCGAGAGCATCGCCTTTATGCCAAATTCTCCAAGTTTGAATTTTGGTTGCCAGAAGTGACCTATCTAGGCCATGTAATTTCTGGTAAGGGTATTGCTGTCAATCCCGAGCGAGTTCAAGCCGTCCTTGACTGGACTCCACCTGAGACGGTCAAGCAAGTTCGGAGCTTCCTTGGCTTAGCGAGCTATTGCCGCCGCTTCGTCGAGAATTTCTCCAAGGTTGCTAAACCTCTAACTGAACTCCTCAAGAAAGATAAAAAGTTCGAGTGGACCCCACAGTGCGAGTTCAGCTTTCAGGAACTGAAAAGACGCCTGACATCTGCTCCCGTACTGGTACCACCAGATTTCTCCAAGGACTTTATTATCTATTGCGACGCCTCGCGACAAGGACTAGGTTGCATACTCATGCAAGATCGTTAGGTAATTGCCTATGCTTCACGGCAATTACACCCACATGCGGAAAATTATCCCACACATGATCTAGAGCTTGCAGCTGTGGTCCATGCACTTAAAACTTGGCGACATTACCTCCTCGGTAATCATTGCGAGATCTTCACCGATCACCAAAGTTTGAAATATATCTTCACCCAACCGGATTTGAATCTCAGGCAAAGACGTTGGGTCGAGTTGATCTCGGATTATGACTTAGGAATTACTTACACCCCGGGAAAAGCCAATGTCATGGCTGATGCACTAAGTCGTAAGTCCTATTGTAACAACCTGATGTTACAACAAAGTCAACCACTTCTCCATGAGGAATTTCGTAAGCTTAATCTTCACATTGTTCCTCGAGGATTTCTATCCACCCTGGTGGCGAAGCCTAATCTTACATATCAAATCATAGCTGCCCAGAAGCATGATAAGGGCATATTCCGGATTAAGGAAAACATTGCTAGCGGAGTTGCTAAATGTTTTTCCATGGATGAGCGAGGTGTTGTCTTCTTCGAGAACCGCTTGGTGGTTCCCAAGAAACAACATTTACACCAGTTGATTCTCAAGGAAGCTCATGAGTCCCCTCTCACCATTCATCCTGGTAGTACCAAAATGTATCAAGACCTACGCTAGAGGTTTTGGTGGACTAGGATGAAGAGAGAAATTGCTCTTGTCGTATTAAAGCAGAGCACCAACGCCCTGCTGGCACCCTTCAACCTTTGGCCATTCCTGAGTGGAAATGGGATAAAATCAGTATGGATTTCATTACTGGTTTTCCCAGGACCAAGAGAGGGAATAATGCCATCTTCGTCATGATCGACCGTCTTTCCAAAGTAGCCACTTTCTACCTGTTCGTGAGAGTATCACCGCTAGCCAGCTAGCTGAATTATACATCTCCCGAATAGTATCTCTTCATGGTATCCCATTGGAAATTAACTCAGACCGCGGGAGTCTCTTCACCTCTTGATTTTGGGAAAGTTTCCAAAATGCTATGGGAACTCGTCTCTCTTTTAGCACCGCCTTCCATCCTCAATCAAGTGGTCAAGTAGAGCGAGTCAATCAAATCTTGGAAGATATGCTCCGAGCTTCTGTCATCTCATTCGGAATGGGTTGGGAGAAATGCCTTCCATTCGTGGAGTTTGCTTATAACAATAGTTATCAAGCTAGCTTGGGCAAAGCTCCTTTCGAAGTTCTCTATGGATGAAAATGTCGAACGCCTCTTAATTGGTCAGAAACCGGGGAAAGACTAATCTTTGGCCCGGATATGATTCAGGAAGCAGAGGAGCAGGTTCGCGTTATTCGTGGGAAATTGAAAACAGCCCAATCTCGTCAAAAGAGCCAATATGATCGTAAACATAAGGTCATGACTTATGAAGTCGGCGAGAAGGCTTACCTTCGGGTTACTCCGTTAATGGGAACCCATCGTTTCGGTATCAAAGGCAAATTGGCTCCTCGTTTTATTGGACCCTTTCGCATTCTTGCCAAACAAGGAGAAGTTGCCTACCAATTGGAACTACCTTCGGATCTTTCCAGAGTTCACGATGTCTTCCACGTTTCTCAACTCAGGCGTTGCTTCGCGGATCCTATCCGTGGAGTGGACCACGAAACGCTTGATCTACAAGATAACCTCTCATATCGGGAATATCCCGTACTTATCCTTGATCAAGCCGAGCGTACCACTCGATGCCATAATATCAAGTTTCTCAAGGTTCAATGGTCACACCATTCCGAGAAAGAAGCCACTTGGGAAAGGGAGGATCGTCTTCGACTCGAGTACCCCACCTTCTTTCCGGAGGATCCTAAATCTCGGGACGAGATTCTTTTGAGTGGGGGTGAGTTGTCACATCCCTGCTTTTAGTCATGCATTAGGATTGGATGAACATGTGCATCATGTTTATTTTAGTCATGCATTAGGATTGGATGAACATGTGCATCATGTTTAAATTTCTTTTAAACTTGAAATGGGGCCTAATCAACCCCAACACCCCCCTGAAAATGCTAATTTCCAACAATTGGAATTTCAATGAACCCAAAATGCCCTTCATAAAAGCCCACCATTTTTGGTCTTGACTAAAACCTCTGCCAAAAATGGTCTTGCAATTTATGGAGCCATTCTGGATTTTTGAACAAGCCATATGTATTTGAATTTGGGCATTTTAAATGCTATAAATATTTTAAAGTGCTCAAATAATCTTGGAAGCATTTTTAGGCAGTTGAGAATATTCCCAAATGTGCCTCTGAATATTTCCAGAGTTTTTGGAAATGAAATAGTATTTATTCTATTTCAATACACATAGCAGGAAATAAATAAAAGCAAAACAGAAAAGAGAGAGAGAGAGAGACTTACCTGGAAGCCCCAGCCGGCCCACCTAGCTGGCCCGGCCCAGCAGCCGCTCCACGCAGCTGCTTCGCCTAGCCAGCGAGGCGAGCAGGTGCTCGACGGCGAGCACAGGAGCTCGCCACGCCACCTCTCTGCCTGCCTGCCGTCGCCCGCGCCAGCGTGATGCCTCGACGCCTCCACGTCGCGCACCGAACCCCCTCGACACGCCCATTCCCCCCTGCCTCTCTCCCTCGCTCCCCTCCGCCATGGCCGACGCAGCCGCCGCCGTTCCGCGCCGTAACCGTCGTCCACCGTCGTCCATCGCACCGCCCACCGTGTCCTGAAGCTCGCACTCCCTCCCCGAACCGTCCCACCGAGCCACGCCCCGCCGGACAGCTCCGAGCGTCTGTCACCCGACGGAATGGCTCGGCGGATTTGCAAACCCTCGTGCTGAGATACTGCCGCGACCGTACGCCGCCCTGATCACACACACAGCAGCTCGCTGAGGCCACGCACATCCCCCCGTGAGCTCCTTCTCCGTTCCCCTCTCTTTCCTTGCCGTTTTCTCCCTCTAACCGCGGGCTCCGTGAGCCCGAGAGCTGGCTCCGCCGGCCATGTCGCCGCCGTGGCCACAGGCGCGTAAGCTCGATTCCGAGCGCGTCACACACACTCACCACGTTTCCAGGAGCCTAACGCACCACTCCCCGCGCCTCGTGCCCCGTAGCTTCGGGTTTATCCTCGCCCGAACTCCGGCGACCGCCAAGGTCGTCGCCGGCGTCGTCTCGGCCTCCCCGAGCTCCACTTCCACCACCAAACGCCGCGGCTTGCCCCCAGCTACGCGTAGGACCAAACCGCAGTCGATTTGGTCGACTGTGGGCAAAACCCGAGCCCCTCCGCCGCGTCTGTCGTCGCCGGCGTCAAGCCGCCCGGAGTTGACCATGTTTTGACCCGTGGACTGACGTGTGGGCCCAAGTTGACTTCCCCCTGAGCCTATGACAGGTGGGGCCGACCTGTTAATTAGTTTAGGATTAGTGCTAACTAATTTTAGTTAGTTTAGGTCACTGACATGTGGGCCCAGGCCCCACTGACAGTTAGTTAGTGTTAACTTAATCCTGTTAGTTAGCTGAGACACTGACAGACAGGGCCCACCAGTCAGGTTTGACTGGCCCTGGCGCCTTTGACTCGCTGACGTCACAGTGACGCAGTGCTGACGCAATTATTCATTTTGGATTTATTTTTATATAGGAAATTCCAGAAAATAGCCAAAACTTCTAAAAATCATAGAAATTAATCTTAGACTCCAAATGAAAAGATTTATATATGAATTTTGATCAGAAAAATTCAATCTATCCATTGGTAATGGTTTCATGCATGACAAAACAAGTTAACCTTGCTGTTTAAGCAAAATAAGATAATGCACTAATATGGCTATGTTAAAGTGAACTAACATTTGAATCTTTGATTCAAATGGAGTTCATTCCTTTCTGTTTTAGCTTGCATTAGGCCAAGACACATTCATATTTTGCCATGTCATAGCATGCATCATATTGTTGCATATCGTCATGTGTTGATTATGTTCGGTGTGTCTTTCGTGGTAGGTTCTGCCTCCGAGGATAACCCCGAGTATCCGTCTGAAGGGCAGTACCCTACTACCACTACATCCAGGCAAGCAACCCATTGATCATTCCGATACAAACCCATGTTCTCGCTTCTGCTCTTGTTTACTGCATTAAGACAACGCGATTCAAACTGCTGTGTGCTACGGTAGTTGAACCCTTATCCTCTGCATGACCTGTCATTGCCACAGTAACTAGATGAAACCCACTAGCATGTGTAGGAGTTGATTGAGCCATGTATGTTTCCTACCTTGCTATGCCTGCTATGCTTAGAGTTGTGTCAGGTCTGGTTCATCTGGGTGATGGGCTAGAGTGAAATGATTATGTCGGTAATGTGAGGGATGTGTTGAACATGTTTTGGTAAAGGTATCGATGAGAGGCCATGTAGGAGTACATGGTGGGTTGTTTCATTGAGGCCGTCCATAAGAACTGAGATCTGTATGCGTGATTTAAGATTCAGCTACTACCACACATTGGGCCCTGAAATATGACCCCGCTCGACTTACTGACCCCTCTCGTCCTCTGTCCAGGAGTTGCAACTAGTTTCTGGTGTTTGTAGGTTATGTGTTGGCGGCCGTGCGTAGCGCTGACCCTAGGGGTGGGCTATGATGCGGTAGATACACCGTGGCACGGTGTACCGAGTCGCCCGTTTGGTGTCTCGGGAACCCTGCACACATCGTTTGGGGCCGTTGAGGACACCCCGGCCGGATTTCCTTGCGGATGGAACCTGAATAGGCGATAAACCTGGACTAGAGACTTGTGCGGTTAGTCAGGTCGTGGTCTACACCCACGTCGGTTTTCGCTTGAAGTCTGCCGAGCACATGTCGTGTGCAGACGCTAAGTGGTGGAAACATGTGTGATGAAGTACACCCCTGCAGGGTATAAAACTATTCGAATAGCCGCATCCGCGGTAAAGGACTACTTGGTTGCCTATACAGTTCATAGACAAGTTAATGGATACTACTAAAAGACTCAAGATAAGTGTGAGTACCGAGGATGGCCCTCTCGTAGGATGACGAGGGAGGATCCCCGGTGGAGTATTGTGTTGGTGAGTAGTGGACTCGTGTGCGAAAACTATTTTACTAGTGGAGTCTCGTAGGATAGCTTAGCCAAGAGTCAAAGCTGGCTTGCTGCAATAACTCCACCACCTTCTTGAGAATGAGCATGTATAGTAGGTTCTGATGTAAGACTTGCTGAGTACCTTTGTACTCATGTTTGCTTAATTACTGTTTTCAGACGACAACAGCCCCCTCCGATGGGTTTTATGTAGACCTTGATGTCGACGAGTGACTAGCCACCCAGGTGGTGATCCTAGCCATGGAGGGCCCTATGTAGATAGACAGGCTTCGAGAAGCCTTCTTTCTTTCTAGTGTCTGTACTCAGACTAGTTGCTTCCGCATGTGCTTGTATGATTGTATGACTTGAGTGTCGGGTCATGTGACCCCTATCTGTATGAACATGTTATGTATGGCTCTCTGGAGCCTTTAAATAAAGTACTTGAGTTGTAGAGTTTTGTTGTGATGCCATGTTGTATGTACTCATATCGGGCATATTGTGTGTATGATTGAAATGCTTGGTATGAGTGGGATCCGACAATCTAGTTGTTTATCCTTGGCAGCCTTTCTTATGGGGAAATGTAGTCTAGTGTTCCTTCGAGCCATAGTAGTCCGCTACAGCCCGGTTCACCGGAGTCCTGCTAGCCCAGCACTACTGCTCAGGACACTTGACTGGCCGGCATGTGTTTCACTTCGTTCCTATGTCTGTCCCTTCGGGGAAATGTCACGCGGTGACATCCGGAGTCCTGCCTAGCCTGCTACAGCCCGGGTTCCCCGGAGTCCTGTTAGCCCAGTGCTACAGCCCGGATTCACTCGCTGATGACCGACATGCTCGATGTGATTCATGTATGCCTGTCTCCATAGGTCTGTGCGCCTTTGGGTTCACGACTAGCCATGTTGGCCCGGGTTCTCTGTCATATGGATGCTAGCGACACTATCATATACGTGAGCCAAAAGGCGCAAACGGTCCCAGGCCATGGTAAGGCGACACCCGTGGGAATACCGTGCGTGAGGCCGCAAAGTGATATGAGGTGTTACCAGCTAGATCGATGTGACTTGGAATCGGGGTCCGACATTGCATGGTCGAGCTTCTGGTACGCACTCTAGTCCATACAAGACCAATGGTCGGTCGAGTGAAGCGTCGGCACCATCGTTGGGAATCTGCGGTTCGTTCTAGAATAGGGGTCCCCAGACTTGCCTGCCTCCGGCCCACGGCGGTGCTCCATAGCGGCCCTGTACGGCCCATCTTCACCAGCAAACACTCAAGACCCTCGCGAGGGGCCAAGCCTCGCGAGGCGACGATGACGCAAGACCTCCTCGGGGCGGCCTCACCAGGCTGGCTGCGAGGGCGGAGAGATCAAGGCAAGGGCACACTCGCGAGGTTCCTGTGATGCAAGCCATGACGACCAAGGCCAGGCGCACAGGCGGGCGCCAGCGCGCAGTGTCCTCGTTTCCTTTGGTGCTAAAGAAGCAAGCGCAGGCGCGGAGTCCCGAGGCGTCAAGCAAAGGTTTCCATATCGGTGCAACGAGACCAAGACCAACAGGACGGCAGGACGGAGGTCACCGTGGAGCCCAAGACGGCGTCATCACCAGAGCCTTTGGCAGGCGAAGACCATCTTTTGTCAGGATAGCTTGTACTAGATGTCCCCCTTCAAACTGGCCGTTGTGGGATCCCTTCCCGCCTAATATTTGGGAAGAGGACCCGGGCCTCATAAATAGGCTAGCCACCACCTTAGAAAGGAGAGGATCCTCGACCGCATCAATCTCGCCAAGCACAAGAGCACCTCTCCTCAGGAGGCTGTTCTTCCCTTGTAAATGTTCATCCCCCCAAGAGGCAATCCACCACACCACACTGGAGTAGGGTATTACACCACATCGGTGGCCCGAACCAGTATAAATCTTGTGTCCTTTGTTCTGCGAGTTCGACGCGCTAAGCCTTGAGATGTGCGTGAGGGTGAAGGGGGGAGGAGAGATCTTCGTGCGCACCCCAAGTGTTCGAACCTCAAGGGTTTTGCCGGAACCCGAAATCTGACATTTGGCGCGCCAGGTAGGGGTGCGCTGAAGCTTTCCTTCTGTTGATCACGTTCCACCGCTCCATCGCATCCATGTCAGGACGCGCCGAGCCCGCGCCGAGCGCCGGGCCGCCCTCGCCGCCCGTGTCGCTCAGACAGCCCCTGTCGGCAGGCCTCCCCGTCGTTCTCCATCTCCTGTTGCCAACACCGCTACCGTCCCCGCGGCAAACGAGCAGCAAGCATCCTCACTGCACCCCTCCGTGCGGCAGGACGGTCGCACCGCCACACCATCACCGACTCCGGCCGGCTCATCGTCTCATGCTCGCCGCGCACCGACGAACACGCAGGCTGCGTTGCTCATGGCACACGAGCTCCTGCGTTAGCGCCCGGTCGATGACCTCTACGAGGACTGGTTGGACCGCATCGCCGAACTTATCAGCGCCACTGGAGGCTCTCCTGCACCATCCCTCTCGCTGCCTCGCCCACCTCCAGCCGTGGGTGATGTAGCTCACGGAGCGCCTCCGCCGCCTCCGCATCAGGAGCGCCTCCGCCGCCTCCGCATCAAGACAACGCCCTTGCACCGAGACACGCGGCTCACGAAGCGCCACCACCCCCTCTACATCAAGATGGTGTCCTCGCCCCAAGACGCGTGGCCCCGTGGCGTGATCCCCCACTCCGAGTGCCTGCGCACGAAGAAGGAAGCTGCCAAGAGGTTCCCCGGTCGCAAGAAAACGCTCCAGCGCTCCCAGCGCCACCACGACCAGACCGCGTGCCGCCTGCGGCTGCGGTGTGCGGACATCAAGGCCAGGCCCACCATCAGCAAAGGGTCCCGGTGGCCACGGTAGGCTGCCGCGCCTTCACTCCTGAGCTGAGAAGCATCTTCTGGCCAGGCAAGTTCAAGCCAGATCTGCCTCCTTGCTACGACGACACCCCCGACCCTGCAGAGTTCCTGCAGCTCTACGAACTGAGCATCGAGGTGGCCAGCGGTGACAAAAAAGTCATGGCGAACTGGTTTCCCATGGCTCTCAATGATGTCGCTCACTCGTGGCTCCTGAACTATCTCCAAGCTCGATCTCCTCCTGGGGTGAGATGCATGACCGCTTCATCGCCAACTTCCAGGGCACTTGCGACCGCCCTCCGGCCACGGGTGACCTGCGCCGCATCAAGCAGCAGCCGGGAGAGATCCTGCAGAAGTACATCCAACGCTTCAACAGCGTGCGTCTCAAGATCCCCAAGGTGACGGACGAGGCCATCATCTCAACATTTTCTGATGGCATCCCTGACATCAAAATGAAGGAGGAGCTCTCCATCCATGAGGAGTTATGCATGACCCTGAAGATGTTCAACATAGCGACCATGTGCACGAGGGCTGAGGAGGGGCGTCTCTCCCTCCTCGAGCTGCCTGTTGCCGATCCGGAGGAAAAGAAGTCCAAGGTCAAGGACATGAAGCGCAAGGGGGTGGCCGTACTTGCGGCAGAGCCAGACACAAAGCGCGGCCGAGACCTCCCTGAGTCGTCCAAGGGCGGCCGTCCGTTCTGCGCCTTCCACAACGCGCGTAACCACAACACCAACGATTGTCAAGAGCTCAGGGCCATTCGAGATGGACGCTTCGGTCGACGCCCCGAGCGCAGCGACCGGGGCTACGACTGAGGAGGAGGACGAGGCAAAGTACGTTGGGACGACTGCGGCCCCCGCCAGGAGTTGCGTGACCAGCCTCGCGAGGACAGCTGGCAGGACCAGCCTCGTGAGGGCGCCTGGAGGGACCAGCCTCGCGAAGACCGTCGTCAGGGCGTACCAAGATGACGAAGGAGTAGCCCGGGCTTTCTTGGGCGCCATCGATAGCAAGCTCAAAGGAGGACCTGGGTGGATCTGGAGTCTCTGGGAACGAAGGGCAAGAAGGGGGATCTAGAGCAAGACAAAGAAAAGCAATGAAGGCAAATGCAGCCCGCGCCAGCCTTTTGTCAGTCGGGCAGTTGCCGAGGCAGCGTGGGGAAGCGGAGACGCCCACGTCCAATCAACCGCCATGCGTCAAGCGACACCGCAAGCTGTTGGGGCCTGCGGCACTCCGCACTTGCCCCTTGGCTTCACCTCGAAGCCAAGCCCGAGCGCGCCTTGGGACCGGGGGCTACTATCGGTGTCCTGGGAACAGGGGTCCCAAGACTTGCCTACCTACGGCCCGCGGCGTGGCTCCACCAGCGGCCCTGTACGGACCATCCTCACCAAAAAACACTCAAGACCCTCACGAGGGACCAAACCTCGCGAGGCGGATGACGCAAGACCTCCTCGTCGGCAGCCTCACTAGGCTGGCTTGCGAGGGGCGGAGAGATCAAGGCAAGGGGCACCTCGCGAGGTCTCTGTGACGCAAGCCATGACGACCAAGGCCAGGCGGGCGCCAGCGCATTTAGTGTCCTCGTTTCCTCTTTGGTGATAAAGAAGCAAGCGCAGGTGCGAAGTCCCGAGGCATCAAGCAAAGGTTTCCATATTGGTGCAATGAGATCAAGACTAGCAAGACGGCAGGACGGAGGTCGCCGTGGAGCCCAAGATGGCGTCATCTCCAGAGCCTTTGGCAGGCAAAGACCATCTTTTTTCAGGATAGCCTATACTAGCTGTCCCCCTTCAAACTGGCCATTGTGGGATCCCTTCCCGCCTAATATTTGGGAAGAGGACCCGGGCCTCTATAAATAGGGCTAGCCGCCACCTTAGAAAGGAGGAGGATCCTCGACCGCATCAAGCTCACCAAGCACAAGAGCACCTCTCCTTGGGAGGTTGTTCATCCTTTGTAACTGTTCATCCCCAGCCCAAGAGGCAATCCACCACACCACACTGGAGTAGGGTATTACACCACATCAGTGGCCCGAACCAGTATAAATCTTGTGTGTCTTTGTTCTATGAGTTCGACGCGCTAAGGCTTGAGATTGTGGTGAGGGTGAGAGCTTGGGGGAGGAGAGATCTTCGTGCGCACCCCAATGTTCGAACCTCAAGGGTTTTGCCGGAACCCGAAATCCGGCAGTGGTCAAGTTCATCAAGGGTCTTGTGAGCTGGTTCGGGGTCCCTAATCGCATCGTCACCGACAACTGCTCGCAGTTCGCTAGCAATCTCTTCAAGACATATTGTGATAACCTTGGAACGCAGAACTATTACGCCTCGGTGGTATACCCCAGGAGCAATGGTCAAGCCGAACACGCCAACACAGAGGTCCTCAGGGGCCTCAAGACCAGGACCTTCAAGAAGAAGCTCGAGGCCTGCAGCAGGGGCTGGCACGACGAGCTCCAGTCTATGATATGGTCCAGCTGCACCACTGCCACCAAGCCAACAGGATAGACCCCGTTCTTCCTCATCTACGGAGCAGAAGCGGTTCTCCCTCACGAGGTCTAGCATTGCTCCGCGCGGGTCCTGGCGTTCGATGAGACGCAGCAGGACGCCATGCGGGGGATGGACCTTGTGCTGGGGAGGAACGCCGCCGCGAAGCCACGCTCCGAGCGGCAAGATACCAGCAGGCGCTGCGGCGGTATCACTGCCGCGGCGTCCGCTCCAGGATGCTCTAGGTGGGCGACCTTGTCCTAAGGCGGGTGCTCTCCAGGGAAGGGCTGCATAAGCTTTCGCCCATGTGGGAGGGCCCGTTTAGGGTCGCCCGCGTCTCTAGGCCTGGCACCGCGCGCCTGGAGACGCAGGACGGGGTCCCCATCGAGAACGCCTGGAACATCTAGCACCTCTGGAGGTTCTACCCATGAAGCAAGGCCCAGCGCCTGTGAAGCAAGGCCCCGTGCTTATGAAGGTCTCCGCTCGTGACACTCTCACGTAATAATGAGTGGGGCTATACACGCCTCAGAGTCTCAGGAGTGCCGCCCTCGGGCCTCGGGGGCTCCCTCCCACTTCCTAGTGGCAACACTTAGCTCCGCACTGGTGAGAAGACTAGACTAGGTGCCGGACGCGACTTTTCATTTGCTTTCTGTAGTTGGTTTGCCCCTTTTTCTTAATGGAATTTGCTTTCTGATGTTCCTTGCCGGCTTGGTTCCATCGCCTTTTGCCTGTGTTTCTGCCTTCGGTTTCTTGTTTTGGCCCGTGCTCTCCCTAGCATGCCTCGTGAGGGGGCTGGACAAGTGCCCTCGTGAGTGTTTTTCTTGTTCTTCACGAGGCACCCTCGCCCGAGCCCGCAAGCTGGCGCACCTCTGTCAATCCATGCCCCTCGGGTACCATGATACGAAGTGCTAGGTCGTGGCCGGCTGCGCCTACGACCAAGATTCGAAAGAATAAGAGTTTCCTAATGAATTTTTGCAGTTCCTAGATGCCTCCCGAGCAAAGGAGGCCTCACCCGGCACTGGGAAATGCGCGCCTCACGGGGCGGAAACTACTTCAGACACATCAAGCTAAGTTATCTCTACACGCCCACATAAAACGCTGGTACTGCAACATGATGCAGGAACGATAAACATAACATGGCGACTTGGAAATCATGGTTCATTACACGCCCCTACAGGGCCCATACTTGTTTCTTCTCAAATGCAGGAAGGAAACAACAAATCAAAAGTGGCGCGTGCCCCCACAGCAGTTCACCGGGATGGGTCCATGGCGCTCTCCTGGGCTCAGCCAGACCCCTCCTCTCGCTTCACTGGAGCACGGCGACGAGACGACCCGCTACCACCCTCGAAGCGGGCGCGGCGGCTGGTCGTAGCCGCCGCTACTGGAGCTGTCGCTGGAGGAGGAGCCTCCGTAGCTGGGCGAGACGCGGCCATCGCTAAGGACGAAGCCACTGTCATCCTCGTCACGACCGTCGCCAAGGCCAAGCACCCCTGTCGCCGTCGTTCTCCTCTGGGTAGCACCCAACGCGGCGACCATCTTCCCCAAATACCCGCACGTAGAGGGTCGTGTCGCCATCATACTTGAAGTGGAGGGTACACCGCCCGCCCAAGCCACGCACGCGGGAAAACGCCTGCCAGCCGCGGGCAAGGGCTGCGTTGCCTACGCCGGAGACTTCCACCATGACCCATGAAGCCTTGCTGCAGCAGCCGTCGCCTGTAGCCAGAGACCGCACGGACCCATGGCCGGCAGTTCACCGGCGAAGAAGCGCGAGAGCTAAAGCCAGGTGCCGGCCGGGTTCTCCGACCACACGACGAACTCCGGCATCACCTCCGCCAAGTGGAAGCGCGGCCGAGGAGGCTGCGCAACCATTGCGCGCCTCACTTCATCGACAGGACTGCCATGACCCGGGCGACTCCCACCGCACGAGGAGGCGCCGCCACAGCTGCGAGGGGCCATGGCGAGGGTCACGGCGTGCTTACGCGGGAGACCACGCCCCCTCTTGGGTGGCGGCGAGCCGGGCCCCTCCTGGCGGGCCTTCCCCTTCTCTGTGGCCGAGAACCCCTTCGCTGGCCCCTCCTGGAGGGCCTTCCCCTTTTTTGCGGTCGAGAACCTCTTCACCGGTGCCATGATTCTTGCTGCAAGAGATGGAGCAAGGAAGAAGAAGATGCAGGAAGAGCGAAGGAAGAGATCGGTGACGGGGGCTCCGCTTCCCCCTTCCCATTTATAGCCAAGACGAGGCCAACCGCCGGCCTTCACGATCTAAGGTAATAATGACCTTTTTCTTGCATGCAGCACGGACTCGTCAAGTTGGGCAGTTGCCGAGGCAGCATGGGGAAGCGGAGATGCCCACGTTCCATCAATTTCCACGCATCAACCGAGGCCGCAGTCTGTTGGGGCCCACAACGCTCCGCACTTGCCACTTGGCTTCGCCTCGAAGCCAAGTCCGAGCGCGCCTTGGGCCCGGGGGCTACTGTCGGCGTCCTGGGAACGGGGGTCCCCATACTTGCCTGCCCGTGGCCCATGGCGTGGCTCCACCAGCGGCCCTGTACGACCCATCTTCACCGGCAAAACACTCAAGACCCTCGCGAGGGGCCAAGCCTCGCGAGGCGGATGACGCAAGACCTCCTCATGGGCGGCCTCACCAGGCTGTCTTGCGAGGGGCGGAGAGATCAAGGCAAAGGGCGCCTCGCGAGGTTCCTGTGACGAAAGCCATGACGACCAGGGCCAGGCGGGCGCCAGCGCGCGCAGTGTTCTTGTTTCCTCTTTGGTGCTAAAGAGGCAAGCGCATGCGCGGAGTCCGGAGGCGTCAAGCAAAGGTTTCCATATCGGTGCAACGAGACCAAGACCAGCAGGACGGAGGTCACCGTGGATCCCAAGACGACGTCATCACTAGAGCCTTTGGCAGGCGAAGACCATCTTTTGTCACGATAGCTTGTAGAAGTTGCCCCCCTTCAAATTGGCCGTTGTGTGATCCCTTCCCGCCTAATATTTGGGAAGAGGACCTGGGCCTCTATATATAGGACTAGCCACCATCGTAGAGAGGGGATCTGATCTGGGACCGGATCCACTCCACCAAGGCACACACTCGCCAAGCATAAGAGCACCTCTCCTCAGGAGGCTGTTCTTCCCTTGTAACTATTCATCCTCAGCCAAATAGGCAACCCACCACACCACACTAGACTAGGGTATTACACCACATCGGTGACCCGAACCAGTATAAATCTTGTGTCCCTTTGTTCTGCGAGTTCAACGTGCTGAGCCTTGAGATCGTGGTGAGGGTGAGAGCTTGGGGGAGGAGAGATCTTCGTGCGCACCCAGTGTTCGAACCTCAAGGGTTTTGCCGAAACCCGAAATCCGACAGCTACAGAGTCTTGTAGCGGTGGAACTTCTGATCTAGGGTTATCCCGAGGGTTTTTGGAATATTTGGGAATTTATAGGGTGAAGAGGCAGTGCGGGAGGCCACCAGGGTGGGCACAACCCACTTGGGCGCGTCTGGGCCCCCAGGCACGCCCTAGTGGGTTGTGCCCCCCTCGGGACACCCCTTAGGTGCTGATCTGGCCTATTGGTTGTCTTCTGGTCCATAAAAAATCCACAAAAAGTTTCACGGTGTTTGGACTCCGTTCGGTATTGATTTCCTGCGATGTAAAAAACAAGCAAAAAACAACAACTGGCACTGGGCACTGGGTCAATAGGTTAGTCCCAAAAAATGATATATAAAGTTGCTATAAAATGATTTTTAAACTTCCAAGAATGATAATATAATAGCATGAATACTTCATAAATTATAGATATGTTGGAGACGTATCAGCATCCCCAAGCTTAATTCCTACTAGTCCTCGAGTAGGTAAATGATAAAAGAAATAATCTATGAAGTGTGAATGCTAGCAAAGTGCACAAGTTTGATCAATGATAATTTCAATCACTTTTCCTAGCATCATAACAGCAATTCTTTCCTATAAAACTTCTCATGTTAAAGTAGCAACCAATTCACATGTTAAGGTTCAAACAACGAATTCTCTTGAAACTCAACAACCTATGTTCTCAGTCACCAAGCAATTGTAATTCAACTTATTCAACAGAGTTTAAGTAAGAGCTTCACATACTCAATCATCATGTAGTCTTCTATGATTGCTAACACTCACCTCATACACATGAGCAAAACGTTTCAACCAGACACATAGAAAGATATAGGCTTATAATTTTGCCTCCCAACGTATTCACCTCAAGGGTGATGTCAACAATAATAACTCATGCTACCCATATCCAACTGGATATATGTGCCTAGATCTTTACTCACCACATGATGCTTGCCAAAAGAGAAAAATAAAAAGGAATAGAGAGAAAAACTTTGACTCTTGCATGAAAGTAAATACATAAAAGTAAAACGTAGGCCCTTCGCAAAGGGAGGCAGAGGTTGCCATGCGCTTTTTGTTTGTATGCTCAATCCCTTAGTGCAAAGGAATGTCACGTTATATTGCCCCTTATGATAGCAACCTTTATTATGTAGTCTGTCGCTTTTATTCTTTGCCATCACGAGTTCATACAACGCTCGATTTTCTCTTACACTAAATGATCTAACACTTTTAGAAGCAATATTTATTGCCTTATTGCACCGATGACAACTTACTTGAAGGATCTTGCTCAATCCGTAGGTATGCACGGTGGACTCTTGAAAATTAGATTTGGGTTTAAGGGTTTTTGGATGCACAAGTAGTATCTCTACTTGGTGCGGAATTTTTGGCTAGCAAAGATGGGGGCAAGCACCACATGTTGAAGGATCTATGACAATATAACTTCTATGTGAATATGAACAAACATAAATCATTAGTTGTCTTCCTTGTCCAATGTCAACAATTTTGCCATATAATATTTTGATTGGGCTCACAATCACAAAAGATTTCCAAGATAGTGTATTTGCATGTGAAAGTTCTCTTCCTTCTACTAACCATTCATGAATTGCTTGTATGACCAATATGGTGATTGTCAAGCTTCAAAAGATTTCACTTCGTAAACCCAATGTGAAGCTACCACTAGGCATGATATGAACATATAATTTCGGCTTCATTATATTCAATTTATTCAACAATTTACTCATAGGATATAAGTGAAGCATAAGAGTAAATGACAAGCTACTCCAAAAAGATATAAGTGAGGATCAAACAAGTAGTTAAGTAAATGGGTAGCTATTTGAGGACTCTCTCTTATTTAAAAACTTTCAGATCTAAGTATTTTATTAAAACAACAAGTAAAACAAGACAAAATGACATTCCAGGAATAGCACAACTCGAGTGAAGACGCAAAAACTTAGGCTCAACCGATACTAACCTATAAATGTTGAAGAAGAAAGGTGGGATGCCTACCGGGGCATCCCAAAGCTTAGATGCTTGAGACTTCTTGAAATATTATCATGGGGTACCTTGGGCATCTCCAATCTTGAGCTTTTGTGTCTCCATAATTCCTCTCATATCACGGTTTTCCTAAATCTCAAAAACTTCATCCACACAAAACTCAACAAGAACTCGTGAGATAAGTTAGTATAAAGCAATGCAAAGCCTTATCATTCTCTACTGTAGTAAATCACCAAAATTATTATTCAACATTGCATACTAAATGCCTCTGCATATTTAATACTCCTATCCTCAAATAGAATCATTAAACAAGCAAACATATGCAGACAATGCAAACATAACTGCAATCTCTCAAAACAGTATAGTCTGTAAAGAATGCAAGAGTATAAATACTTATTTAACTCCAAAAATTATGAAACTTTACCACACTGTAGAAAATTTATCCGATATTATTGTGCAAAAAATTTCAACATTTTATCACATTCTGACTTTTCTCGTAATTTTTGCAACATCGATAGACTTTCTGTTTTGAAACAGAAACTCGTATACTTGCAACATAAGCATGGTAAAGGCTATCCTTAACACTTTTATTGAAATAAAAGATGCAAAAACTTATTCTAAATAACATCAAGTAAATCCTAACAAAATAAAATGACGCTCCAAGCAAAACACATATCATGTGACGAATAGAAATGTAGCTCCAAGTGAGGTTACCGATAATGTTGGAGACGAATGAGGAGATGCCTTCCGGGGCATCCCCAAGCTTAGTTGCTTGGATCCTCCTTGGATATTAACTTGGGGTTCCTTGGGAATCCCCAATATTAGGGTCTTGTCACTCCTTATTCTCCTCATATCAACATCTCACCACCAAAACTTGAAAACTTCAATCACACAAAACTTAACGGAACTTCGTGAGATAGGTTAGTATGATAAAGAGCAAACCATTTCACTTTGGTACTGTCAAAGACAAGATTCATAATTGTTTCCACACAATGCCTACTCTAGCATATCATTTCCACAGTTTATATTGAGCAATATAAGCCATAGAAACTAGAAAACAAGCAAACTATGCATTGAAAACAGAATCTGTCAAAAACAGAACTGTCTGTAGTAATCTGTACTCCAACCATAATTCTGCTACTCCAAAAATTCTGAAAACTTAGGATAACCTGGGAAATTTGTCTAGTAATCTTCTTCAGAAGGAATCAGCATTTTATCACTCATCTGTTAAAAATTAGGATTATCTTCCTGAGCGGAAAAGTTTCTGTTTTTCAGCAAGATCAAATCAACTATCACCATGGACCATCCCAAAGGTCTTACTTGGCACTTTATTGAAACAAAAGCAATAAAACATGATTACTAAAGTAGCCTAATTATGTGAACACACAAAAACAGTAGGTAAAAGTGTTGGGTTGTCTCCCAACAAGCGCTTTTCTTTAATGCCCTTTAAGGGATGATGAGTTCAGTGATGCTCACATAAAAGATAAGGATTGAAACATAACAAGAGCATCATGAATCATAAGTTCCTCTCTCATAATAATTTTCAGTAGCATCATGAATAGATTCATCAATGTAACCATCACATAAAACATTCTTTACATGATCCCCAAACATAGAAATTTTATTACTCTCCACATAAGAACATTTCTTTTCATTCACAATTGTGGGAGTATCATATGAAACTCAAATGCTATAAAAAATTTCCACATTAAAAGTGTAATTTTCATAAAAAGGGTAATCATAACTATGAGAAGTTTTTTAAATATAATCATCACTACTTTTTATAACATAAGTATCATCACAATAATCATCATAAGTAGCAACTTTGTTCTCATCATATATAGAAGGCATGCAATCATCATAGCAAATTTGATCATTCAAAGTAGGGGGTAAAAAGATAATCTTCATTAAACATAGCATCCCCAAGATTGGGACAAACATCAATTGCAGCAAATAAATTCTCAAACATTTCATTCTCATCAAACATAGCATCCCCAAGCTTGTGACTTGGCATATCATATATATCATAAGCATAATCACTCTCATCATTAATAGTATGAATAGCACCAACGGTATAACAATTGCTATCATCATAATTTCCCAAGTTGATGCAAAAAAGATTTCCAAGATTATAAGAAGTATCATTATCTTCCTAATCATAATTATCACAACAAGCAATAGGCATAACAAAATCATCATCAATAGTGCTCTCGCACATTGTGCCATAAGAGATAGAAGCAATATCATCATCAAGTGCATCATCCTCCACAATTATTTTTGATTCATTTTCATGAGGCACAGCAGTAATAGGAGAGATTGATTGGATAAGAAGCTCCTCTCCATTAACGATTCATCATAATAAACACTAGGAGGGTATTTGAAAATGTTTTCCCTTTCATTAGTACTCTCTTCATATTCTATTTGTTTTCTTGTCTTTAGATAATTGGAAATATAAGGATTCTCAATGCACTTTACCGTACAAAACATATAAATTTCCTCTAGATCAAAATCAAGAAATCTCTCGATATACGTTTCATTTCTTCATACCCCAAAAGAAGACTAAGCTCTTTATGATGCTCAAGGTAATCAAGTTATCACAATTTTTGGACACGGTTTGATCATGAAACAATTTGCATTGGATATTTAAATGACCACGTTCATTGCAAAAGTTCACAAGGATAGCGAAAAAAATTAAATCTTTCTACACAATCATCTAGCCTCTCTTGCAACTTTTTCGTTTCTAAATATTTATGCTTCTTACAAAATCTATCCTCCCTTTTTGGTGTGCAATTGCACTCCCAATTCACTCCGAAAAAATTGACATTCTTATAGGAGATGTCATTATCATGACTAATGCAATCATCATTAACATCATGGATATTCAAAGAATTCAAATTAGCAATAGTGCAATCATGCCCATCATCGAATGTTTTTATGCCATAAATTTTGCTGAATTCTTTTTCTAGCAATTGAACACAATTATCCGAATCCTTATTCTCAAGATAAACATTATAATGATAAAGAATAACTTGAGGTAACCCAATCTCCATTTTTTGTAATTTTCTTTTATAAACCAAACTAGTGATAAACAAGAAACTAAAAGATTCGATAGCAAGATCTAAAGATATACCTTCATGCACTCACCTCCCCGGTAACGATGCTAGAAAATAGCTTGATGTCTACTACGCAACTTTATTCTTGTAGACATGTGTTGGGCCTCCAAGCGCAGAGTTTTGTAGGATAGTAGCAATTTTCCCTCAAGTGGATGACCTAAGGTTTATACATCTGTGGGAGGCGTAGGATGAAGATGGTCTCTCGCCAACAACCCTGCAACCAAATAATAAAAATTCTCTTGTGTCCCCAACACCCCAAATACAATGGTAATTTGTATAGGTGCACTAGTACGGCGAAGAGATGGTGATACAAGTGTAATATGGATAGTAGATATTGATTTTTGTAATAGGAACAATAAAAAACAGCAATGTAGCAATTGATAAAACAGAGCACGAATGGTATTGCAATGCTTGAAATGAGGCCTAGGGTCCGTACTTTCGCTAGTGCAATCTCTCAACAATGATAATATAATTGCATCATATAACCATCCCTCAAAGTGCGATGAAGAATCACTCCAAAGTTCCTATCTAGCGGAGAACATAAGAAGAATTTGTTTGTAGGGTGCGAAACCACCTTAAATCTATTGTTTCCGTTTGATCTATTCAAGAGTTCGTACTAAAATAACGCAAAATTATTCTTTCCGTTCGATCTATCAAGAGTTCGTACTAAAATAACACCAAAACAAATTCAGATTCATAATACTCAATCCAACACAAATAAACTCAAAGAGTGCCCCAAGATTTGTACCGGACAAACAAAGACAAGAACGTGCATCAACCCCTATGCATAGATTACCCCAATGTCACCTCGGGAATCTGCAAGTTGACTGCCAAAACATAAATCAAGTGAAACAATATGATACCCCATTGTCACCACGAGTATTCATATGCAAGACATACATAAGTGTTCTCAAATCCATAAAAGTATTCAATATGATAAAACAAAATCTCAAAGGGAAAACTCAATTCATCACAACAAGATAGAGAGGGGAAAACACCATATCATCCAACTATATTAACAAAGCCTGCGATACATCAAGATCGTGCCATATCAAGAACACGAGAGAGAGAGAGATTAAACACATAGCTACTGGTACAAACCCTCAGCCCCGAGGGTGGACTACTCCCTCCTCATCATGGTGGCCGCCGGGATGATGAAGATGGCCACCGGTGATGATTTCCCCCTCCGGCGGAGTGCCGGAACGGGGTCCAGATTGGTTTCTCATGGCTACAGAGGCTTGCAGCAACAGAACTTCCGATCTAGGGTTGCCCCGACGGTTTTTGGAATATTTCAGAATTTATAGGGTGAAGAGGCAGTGCGGGAGGCCACCGAGGTGGGCACAACCCACCTGGGCGCGCCTGTGGTGGGTTGTTCCCCCCACGGGGCACCACCTAGGTGCTGCTCTGGCCCACTGGATGTCTTCTGGTCCATGAAAAATCCAAAAAAAGTTTCATGGTGTTTGGACTCCATATGATATCGATTTCCTGTGATGTAAAAAACAAGCAAAAACAGGAACTGGCACTGGGCACTAGGTCAATAGGTTAGTCCCAAAAAATGATAAAAAGTTGCTATAAAATGATTGTAAAACATCCAAGAATGATAATATAACAGCATGAATACTTCATAAATTATAGATACATTGGAAACGTATAAAGAAGAAGCCATGTAGGTACTACCTACGGACCCGTAGGTCTACAATGAACTACCTACGCATCACCGAAGAGGCGCCAATGAGGATGATGAACCCCTCTGTGATGGTGTCTAGATTGGATCTCATGCTTCTGGAACTTGCGGTGGCTGGAATTGTGTTTCGTCGACTCCCCTAGGGTTTCTGGAATATTTGGGTTTATGGTGAAGAGGCGGTGCGGGAGGCCACCGAGGTGGGCATAACCCACCAGGGCACGCCTGGGCCCTTACAGGCGTGCCCAGGTGGGTTGTGCCCCCTCGGGGCACCCCTTTGGTACTTCTTTGGCCCATCTTGTGTCTTCTAGTCCAGAAAAAATCTCCAAAAAGTTTCGCTGCGTTTGGACTCCGTTTGGTATTGATTTTCTGCGAACTAAAAAACAAGCAAAAAACAGCAACTAGCATTGGGCACGATGTCAATAGGTTTGTCCCAAAAAATGAGATAAAGTTGCTATAAAATGATTTTAAAACATCCAAGAATGATAATATAATAGCATGGAACAATCAAAAATTATAGATGCGTTGGAGACGTATCAGCATCCCCAAGCTTAATTCCTGCTCGTCCTCAATTAGGTAAATGATAAAAACATAATTTTTGATGTGGAATGCTGCCTAACATGTTCATCACATATTCATTTCTTTTGTAGCATGAACATATGGAATTTTATATGGTTCAAAGCAATAGTCTACTTTTGACATGAAGATTTCAATACTTAAGCATATCAACAAGCAACCATATCTTTCAAAATATCAATGCTAAAGCAAGTTATCCCTAGCCCATCATGCTCAATCATTGATCCATTCATGAAACACACTCGCATATTAGCTACACCCAATTCTCAAGTACGATCATAGTGCCCCTTAGTTGGTGCTTTGTAAGAGAAGATGGAGACTCAAATTAAAAATAAAAATTGCATAAAGTAAATTGAAAGGCCCTTCGTAGAGGGAAATAGGGATTTGTAGAGGTGCCCGAGCTCCAAGAGAAAAATAGAGAGAACACATTTTGATATGCATACTTTTCCCATCAACGAAAGAGACCGAGTAATTCCCTACACTTTCCATGCTAGATATATCATAGGCGGTTCCCAAATAGAAAATAAAGTTTATTCCTTTTTCCACCATTCTTTCACTTTCCATGGCTAGCCGTATCCACGGGTGTATACCAACACTTTCCAAGGAATTTATTATTTGACAACATAAATTAAATTTCTTTTTCATTTTGGGACTGGGCATTCCTAATATCTTTGTCGTACTCTCATGCAATGACAAGTGAATAAACACTCATCTTGAGAATAACACATCTACATGGAAAATAATGGCCACCCCCTGCTGCTTCATGAGCGGTACGAGCACACAAAAAGCAAATTTATTTTGAAAAATTAGAGATGGAACATACAAATTTTCTTAGAATGGCACAGAAATACCGCATATAGGTAGGTATGGTGGACTTATGTGGAAAAACTGATTTGAAGGGTTTTGGATGCACTAGTATTCCTACTTAGTACAAGTGAAGGCTAGCAAAAGATTGAGGAGCAACCAACCAAGAAACGAAAAATCACATAAGCGAGCATTAAGCATAACTAACATCGAATAATGCACCTGAAGTAGAATGTAATTTCATTGCATGACTATTGACTTTCGTGCTTGCATAGGAAATCACAAACCTTAACACCAATATTCTTACTAAAGCATAATTACTCATCAACATGACTCACATATCACTATCATCATATCTCAAAACTATTACAAAGAATCCAGTTTATTTTGTCCAATGATCTTCATGAAAGTTTTTACTATATCCCTCTTGATTATCTATCACTTTGGGACTAATTTCATATGTTGCTTTTAATAAGCTCAATCAAATCTAAGTGAAGAACATGAGCATAAAAATTTTCTTCTCTCAAAATAGTATAAGTGAAGCATGAGAAAATTTCTTCAAAAATTTACTAACTCTCAAATAAATCTAAGTGAAGCATGAGAGCATTTCTTCAAAAATATTAAAGCACACCATGCTCAAAAAGATATAAGTGAAGCACTAGAGCAATTCCATAGCTCAAACATTTTAAGTGAAGCATATAGAGCAATTCTAACAAATCATAGAATAACTTTGGCTCTCTTAAATAGGTGTGTCCAGCAAGGATAGATGGCATAAACTAAAAAGCAAAACAAGCAAAGACTCATATAATACAAGATGCTCCAAGCAAAACTCATGATATGTGATGAATAAAAATATAGCTCCAAGTAAAATACTGATGGTCGTTAGAAGAAAGAGGGGATGCCATTCAGGGCATCCCCAAGCTTAGTTGCTTGTTCCTCTTTGGATAATAACTTGGGGTGCCATGGGGCATCCCCAATCTTAGGCTCTTCTTACTCCTTATTCCTTCATCCATCATGATCTCACCCAAAACTTTGAAAACTTCAACCACACAATACTCAACAAAACCTTTGTGAGATCCGTTAGTATAACAAAGCAAATCACTACTCTAAGTATTGTTGCAAACCCATTCATAGTTTATTTTTGCATTATCTCTATTGTATTCGAACTTTGTTGTGGCTTATAACCCCCAATAAAGTCCATAGATGTAGGGGAACGCAACAGAAAAAAAATTCCGACTTACGCACCAGCCCAGGACCACTATGGAGACTGCATACAAGGTTTGATCTTTTTCGTTACCGACTCGTAGCGCAACGAGAAGTAGAGTCGATGACTATCGGCTGTGCAGATCCCCGCAGCTATGATTTACAACCTCCCAACCGCGAGGATGTATACCCTCATCTACCCCTCAGAGAGCCCTCCGGGAGGCGGCCGGACAGTCCCCCGAACGGTGTCGCGGACAGCCCTTCGGGGCGACCTTTGAAACTCGAACGGTCACATGGACAGTGAAGGAAATATGCCCTAGAGGCAATAATAAAGTTATTATTTATTTCCTTATATCATGATAAATGTTTATTATTCATGCTAGAATTGTATTAACCGGAAACATAATACTTGTGTAAATACATAGACAAACTAAACGTCACTAGTATGCCTCTACTTGACTAGCTCGTTAATCGAAGATGGTTATGTTTCCTAACCATAGACATGTGTTGTCATTTGATTAATGAGATCACATCATTAGGAGAATGATGTGATTGACATGACCCGCTCCATTAGCTTAGCACCCGATCGTTTAGTATGTTGCTATTGCTTTCTTCATGACTTATACATGTTCCTATGACTATGAGATTATGCAACTCCCGTTTACCGGAGGAACACTTTGTGTGCTACCAAACGTCACAACGTAACTGGGTGATTATAAAGGAGCTCTACAGGTGTCTCCAAAGGTACATGTTGGGTTGGCGTATTTCGAGATTAGGATTTGTCACTCCGATTTTCGGAGAGGTATCTCTGGGCCCTCTCGGTAATGCACATCACATAAGCCTTGCAAGAATTACAACTAATGAGTTAGTTGTGAGATGATGTATTACGGAACGAGTAAAGAGACTTGCCGCTAACGAGATTGAACTAGGTATTCAGATACCGACGATCGAATCTCGGGCAAGTAACATACCGATGACAAAGGGAACAACGTATGTTGTTATGCGGTCTGACCGATAAAGATATGTGTACAATATGTAGGAGCCAATATGAGCATCCAGGTTCCGCTATTGGTTATTGACCGGAGACGTGTCTCGGTCATCTCTACATTGTTCTCGAACCCGTACGGTCCGCACGCTTAACGTTACGATGACAGTTTCAATATGAGTTTATATATTTTGATGTGCCGAAGTTTGTTCGGAGTCCCGGATGTGATCACTGACATGACGAGGAGTCTCAAAATGGTCGAGACATAAAGATTGATATATTGGAAGCCTATGTTTGGACATCGGAAGTGTTCTAGGTGAAATCGGCATTTTACGGGAGTACCGGGAGGTTACCGGAAACCCCTGGTAACCTAATGGGCCTTAATGGGCCTAGTGGAGGAAGAGGAGAGGAGGCCTAGGGGCTGTCGCATGCCCCTGCCCCTCCAAGTCCGAATTGGACAAGGAGGGGGGCGGCGCCCCCCCTTTCCTTTCTTCCCTCTCCTCCTTCCCCCCAAGTCCTAATCCAACTAGGGAAAGGGGGGAGTCCTACTCCCGGTAGGAGTAGGACTCCTCCTGCGCGCCTCCTCCTAGGGCCGGCCGCACCCCCCCTTGCTCCTTTATATACGGGGGCAGGGGGGCACCTCTAGACACACAAGTTGATCCTCGTGATCGTTTTCTTAGCCGTGTGTGGTGCCCCTTCCACCATAGTCCTCGATAATATTGTAGTGGTGCTTAGGCGAAGCTCTGCGACAGTAGAACATCAAGATCGTCACCACGCCATCGTGCTGACGGAACTCTTCCCCGACACTTTGCAGGATCGGAGTTCGGGGATCGTCATCGAGCTGAACGTGTGCTAGAACTTGGAGGTGTCGTAGTTTCGGTGCTTGATCGGTAGGGCCATGAAGACGTACGACTACATCAACCGCGTTGTCATAACGCTTCCGCTTCCGGTCTACGAGGGTACATAGACAACACTCTCCCCTCTCCTTGCTATGCATCACCATGATCTTGCGTGTGCGTAGGAATTTTTTTGAAATTACTACGTTACCCAACAGACAGCCCTTCGGGAGGCACTCTCAAACGAAGACCGAAACTACGATCCCTCTATAGAGTTGTACACATACGGTGTCATCTATCCGGCTGGGCTTCGTCGTCCAGAACTAGTTCCCACCGGAACCTAGACAGCCTTTCGGCTCTACGAAACTATTTCGTAGGGAGGGAAAGAGAAGCTAGATCATTGCAATGGCACTTGTATGTGAGAAAGAGTGTGTCTTTAGGCAGCCCCCTCCACCCCTATTTATAGGCCAAGCCCATGGGTGGCTTCTCCAAGAAGACAAGGGGATAATACCCAAAGGCCCTCAAGGTGGCTTCTCCAAGAAGCCAAGCAAAAAAGCACTTTCACTATTCATGATGACATTTTTCAGCGTCCGTTCGAACCAAAAATAATTATGTGGGCCTAGAAAATTTCTAGTACCCACTAAAATAATTTTCTACGTGTTCCAAAACAATTTCGGATTAGTGATTTTCATCTGCGAAAAGCAAACAGGAATGCATTTTCACTATTCATGAAGACAATTTTTCGCGTCCATTAAATCCGAAAATATTTCTGTGGGTCTTAGAATAATTCCAATACCCACTAAAATGATTTTGGATTTATTACGAAACAATTTCGGATTAGTGAATTTCATCTGCGAAAAGCAACCAAACCGGTACCGGCAGCTCCGGAACATTTCCGGTTTCTATCCTGAAAAATTCCCAAAAGTTTCCAGAATAATTCTGGCACCCTTCAAGAATTATTAGACGTGTCCAGAAACCTATTTGACTCAATGGTATACCCCGAAACAACTTTTTGGTTTTATGAAACTATTTCGCTATTCTCTCTCCGCGGAACTTTTCCGCTGTCAAACTTTTCTGGCGATTTTCTCTCAGACTCCCTGTCTAGTATTCAGCAGATAGATGACCCTTAAACGTGTGACCCTATAGGTTCAGTGAAGCATAGACATGACCGGAACACTTTCCGATAAATGATCAACATCGAAGCCGTGGACACCCATATTGACCCATATACCCACATGAATGAATATTCGAGTGAACCTCCAGTTGCCGTGTGCTATTCCTGTTGCTTCGCGATATGTTACAAATACCTGAGGTGAGATTTACTTGCATCCCCGTGCATCAACAACTTGTCCACTATGCTAGTTATCTTGTTACCAGTTTTGTTCTCTTTTCTCGTTTCCGTGTTCCGGCATCCCTGTGATCATATCACACTGTGTCTGGCCAGACGATGATGGATACCGTAACACTGAGAGGGCCCGAGAATATCTCTCCATCGTCAGAGGAGCAAATCCCAATCTTGAGCTATCAAGTTACTTGACACACTTTTCCATGAACCCGTAAGCCGCCGTAATAGCCACCCATTTACGGATGACGTTTAACAAACCCCAAAGTTCATGAAGCAAGTATGAAGAAACTCTATACTCTCATGGTCTAAGGAATTATGCAAACATTAACCATCTCTGTGTTATTAACCATAAACTTGTGACGAATGTATCTCATAGCATAACATCAATTCGGGTCGATTCAACACAAGTGTTCTCCTAACATTGTGCCCTCAAAGTTGCTGGCATAGTCGTGCCCATGATCAGGAAAACAAAACCATCATGCAACAGATGAGCTAGTCTTAGAGGCGAGACTAGGAATACATTTTATCGTTTATTATTCCACACGTGCATATGACTCTTCCTTCGAGCCTTGTGTTATTGCAGACTCGAGAACCATAGCAGTTGTAGCATGGAACATAAACATAATTACAAACTTGGAGATAAATAATATCATTTATTATTGCCTCTAGGGCATATCTCCTATAGACTCCCACTTGCACTAGAGTCAATAATCTAGTTAATGCTAATGCACTTTACACCTATGGCATATAGGTGTAAAAAATGCTTCGCATGTGGTATAGCCTGATGTCCGTTGGATCTAACAACTTCAGCTCCGTGTGTATCTCTGCATATCCTCGCGTTTTCACGCTTTCACAAAATTCATATTTTGTGCGGACTCGGCTTTGTATATATGTGAATCATTGGTCGAAACCTGATTCCTCAGACTGAGCTATGGAGCAACTATCTGCAATAGTGTCCCATTGACCAAAGCCATCTTGGAACCTGATAACCCACAAGTATAGGGGATCGCAACAGCTTTCGAGGGTAGAGTATTCAACCCAAATTTATTGATTCGACACAAGGGGAGCCAAAGAATATGCTCAAGTATTAGAAGCTGAGTTGTCAATTCAACGACACCTGGAAACTTAGTATCTGCAACAAAGTGTTTAGTAGCAAAGTAATATGATAGTGGTGGTAGTGGCAACAAAAGTAAAGACAGCAAAAGTAATGTTTTTGGTATTTTGTAGTGATTGTA
Source organism: Triticum urartu (assembly GCF_003073215.2). NCBI lineage: Eukaryota > Viridiplantae > Streptophyta > Magnoliopsida > Poales > Poaceae > Triticum > Triticum urartu. The sequence goes on from NC_053026.1 coordinate 355,028,135, forward strand.
ACAGTAGCAGCAGGAAAGTAAATAAGCGTAAACCAGTATATGGAAAACTCGTAGGCACCGGATCAGTGATGGATAATTATGCCAAATGCGGTTCATCATGTAATAGTCATAACATAGGGCAACACAGAACTAGCTCCAATTCATCAATGTAATGTAGGCATGTATTCCGTATAGTCATACGTGCTTATGGAAAAGAACTTGCATGACATCTTTTGTCCTACCCTCCCGTGGCAGCAGGGTCCTATTGGAAACTAAGGGATATTAAGGCCTCCTTTTAATAGAGAACCGGAACAAAGCATTAGCACATAGTGAATACATGAACTCCTCAAACTATGGTCATCACCGGGAGTGGTCCCGATTATTGTCACTTCGGGGTTGCCGGATCATAACACATAGTAGGTGACTATAGACTTGCAAGATCGGATCAAGAACTCAAATATATTCATGAAAACATAATAGGTTCAGATCTGAAATCATGGCACTCGGGCCCTAGTGACAAGCATTAAGCATAGAAAAGTCATAGCAACATCAATCTCAGAACATAATGGATACTAGGGATCAAACCCTAACAAAACTAACTAGATTACATGATAAATCTCATCCAACCCATCACCGTCCAGCAATCCTACGATGGAATTACTCACGCACGGCGGTGAGCATCATGAAATTGGTGATGGAGGATGGTTGATGATGACGACAGCGACGAATCCCCCTCTCCGGAGCCCCGAACGGACTCCAGATCAGCCCTCCCAAGAGGTTTTAGGGCTTGGCGGCGGCTCCGTATCGTAAAACGTGATGATTTCTTCTCTCTGATTTTTTCTCTCCAAAAGCAAATATATAGAGTTGGAGTTGGCGTCGGAGGGCATCCAGGGGGCCCACGAGGTAGGGGGCGCGCCCTAGGGGGGGCGCCCCCCACCCTCGTGAGAAGGGTGTGGGCCCCCTGGTCTTCATCTTTGGCGAGGATTTTTTATTATTTTTTCTAAGATGTTCCATGGAGTTTCAGGTCATTCCGAGAATATTTGTTTTCTGCACATAAAACAGCACCATGGCAATTCTGCTGAAAACAGCGTCAATCCGGGTTAGTTCCATTCAAATCATACAAGTTAGAGTCCAAAACAAGGGCAAAAGTGTTTGGAAAATTAGATACGATGGAGACGTATCAACTCCCCCAAGCTTAAACCCTTGCTTGTCCTCAAGCAATTCAGTTGACAAACTAAAAGAAAGAAAGAAAGAAAAACTTTTACAAACTCTGTTTGCTCTTGTTGTTGTAACTATGTCAAGCCAGTATTCAAGTTTTCAACATAGATCATAACTAACCACATTTGCAATAATTCTCAGGTCTCATAATTACTCATATCAATAGCATAACCAACTAGCAAGCCATAATAATAGATCTCGGATGACAACACTTTCTCGAAACAATCATAATATGATATAACAAGATGGTATCTCGCTAGCCCTTTCTGAGACCGCAAAACATAAATGCAGAGCACCTTTAAAGATCAAGGACTGACTAGACATTGTAATTCATGGTAAAAGAGATCCAATCATAGTCATACCCAATATAAATTAACAGTGATGAATGCAAATGATAGTTGTGCTCTCCCAGCTAGTGCTTTTTAATAAGAGGGTGATGACTCAAGATAAAAGTAAATGGATAGGCCCTTCGCAGAGGGAAGCAGGGATTTGTAGAGGTGCCAAAGCTCGGTTTTGAAATAGAGATAAATTGTATTTTGAGCGGTATACTTTCATTGTTAGTGTAACAACTAAGAGATGGCGATATCTTCCATGCTAAGCACATTATAGGCGGTTCCCAAACAGAATGGTAAAGTTTATACTCCCCCTCCACCAACAAGCATCAATCCATGGCTTGCTCGAAACAACGAGTGCCTCCAACATACATCAGGTCCCAGGGGGGGTTTTGTTTGCAATTAATTTTGATTTAGTTTGCATAAAGCATGGGACTGGGCATCCTGATGACCAGCCATTTTCTCGTGAGTGAGGAGCGGAGTCCACTCCTCTTGAGAATAACCCGCCTAACATGGAAGATAAGGACAGCCTTGGTTGATACATGAGCTATTTGAGCATACAAAACAGAATGTTTATTTGAAGGTTTAGAGTTTGGCACATACAAATTTACTTGGAACGGCAGGTAGATACCGCATATAGGAATGTATGGTGGACTCATCTGGTATAACTTTGGGGTTTAAGGGATTGGATGCACAAGCAGTATTCCCGCTTAGTACAGGTGAAGGCTAGCAAAAGACTGGGAAGCGACCAACTAGAGAGCGACAACAGCCATGTACATGCATTAAAATTAATAAACATTGGATGCAAGCATGAGTAGGATATAATCCACCATGAACATAAATATCGTGAAGGCTATGTTGATTTGTTTCAACTACATGCGTGAACATGTGCCAAGTCAAATCACTTAAATCATTCAAAGGAGGATACCACCCCATCATACCACATCATAATCATCTCAATAGCATGTTGGCACACAAGGTAAACCATTATAACTCATAGCTAATCAAGCATGGCACAAGCAACTATGATCTCTAATTGTCATTGCAAACATGTTTATTCATAATAAGCTGAATCAAGAAAGAGGGACTCATCATATTTACAAAAACAAAAGAGGTCGAGTTCATACCAGCTTTTCTCATCTCAGTCAGTCCATCATATATCATCATAATTGCCTTTCACTTGCGCGACCGAACGGTGTGAATAATAATAAGAGTGCACGTGCATTGGACTAAGCTGGAATCTACGAGCATTCAATAAACAGGAGAAGATAAGGCAATATGGGCTCTTGGTTAAATCAACAATAATGCATATAAGAGCCACTTCAACAATTTAATTATGGTCTTCTCCTACTGACCCCCAAAGAAAAGAAAAGAAATAAAACTATTTACACGGGGAAGCTCCCAACAAGCAAAAGAAGAACGGGAAATATTTTTGGGTTTTCTTTTGTTAATTATTACTACTACAGCAGAAAAATAAATTACTACTAATTTTTTTTGGTTTTTCTTAAGGTTTAACAAACACACAAGAAGAAAGCGGGAAAAAGAACATAAACTAGCATGGATATTACAGTGAAAAAGTATGAGCACCGACATCTAGTAATGAGTGTGTGTGAACATAAATGTAATGTCGGTGAGAAATATGTACTCCCCCAAGCTTAGGCTTTTAACCTAAGTTGGTCTATTGCCAGGGATAGCCTGGCGGATACCCGTAAGTGTAGCTGGGGTCGTACTGCGATGAGGAAGAAGAAGGCTCCGATTGCCACTGGCTGGCAATCATCTCCGGATCCCACTGATAGTTAGATTGCCGTGCAGGATCAAATTGTGGTTCCGGTTCTGGCTCCTTGGCTGGTGCAGGGTTTCGGTAGGCGTGAATAGCCGTCAACGGAACAAGGTACATGCCTACAGTCAAATCAAACAAAGAAGGAGCAGGCATGATAATAGTCTCAGGGTGATGTTTGTTAAAGAACAATTGATATTTAAGCTCTCCTGCCCTATTCTTAACAATAAAATCATGTGCCACCATACTTTATGATCTATATAAACACGGGGCAACACCTTTTCTTCCTTATCTGCATGCCTAATAGGTATGTTAAAATGTGCAGCTAGGCGTGTAGCATAGATGCCTCCAAAGATGGGACCCTTAGTACGGTTCATACTTAACCGTCTAGCAATAATACCGCCCATACTAAAAGTGTTATCACTGTATAAACCGTGGTGCAGAATAATTATATCAGGGATACTAAGGTTTCCACAGTTTCCGCATCCAATTAAACAACGACTAGCAAATAATGCAAAGTAACGTAAAACAGGAAAATGTATGCTAGTGATTCGTGCATCGGAAACCTTCCTAGTTTCTCCTATAGTGATAGTATCAATAAACCCAGCCACATCATCATAATGTGGTTCTTCTATCTTGCCCCCAAAAGGGACTAAACAAATCCGACAGAAATCATAAAGTGACATCTCCTTATGCTCATCATATAAATGAAACTCCACCGTAGGTGGTGAGTTCCTAGAATGAAAATGAAAGTTTTGCACAAAAGTATTTGTGAGTAAGAGATACTGATCGCATTGGTCGTGGAGGAAAGCGGCGAGGCCTGCATTGTGAGCCAATTCATGAAAATCTTCATAGATACCGGCTGCTCTCAAGAAATCATCAGAAGGCCATTCACACGCCCGAATCTCCGCGGTGCGTGGCAAATTATACTTAGGCTTCGGTGCCTTTTCCTTCGAGCTTTGGCTCGATGAGCCCCTCAAAAATCTCCTCATTATTTTTCTGAAATAATCTGAAATTTTTAGTAACTTCAAACAAAAATGAACCAACTTCAATAATATTGATAGCAACTACTCCTACAAGTGCCTAGAGCCTATATCAAGCATTAGAACTACTTGGAACCATATAAATTTGACATGCAAGCTCAAGAACATGGTCACCTATGCAGCACAAATTTGCAAAGAATAAAGCACTAGAACAAAAACTAATTGGACCAATGGAGGAGTCACATACCAAGGAACAATCTCCCCAAGCAGTTTTGCGAGAGATGCATTGAGCAAGGAGATCGAAAATCACAGCAAAAGTGGCTGGAACTCGTGCTTGAGTTGGTTTTTCAGGTTTGTGTGAGACAGAGGAAGAAGATGGGTGCTGGGATAAGTGGAGGAGGGCCACTGTGGGCCCATGAGGCAGGGGGCGCGCCCTCGAGGGGGGGCACCCACCACCCTCGTGGCCAGGTGGCAGCCCCTCCTGCGGTAATTTTTGCACAGTAAATCCTCAAATATTCCCGAAACAATCATATTAAATTGGCATGTCATTCTAAGGACTTTTATTTTTGGGATATTTTTATATTGCACGGATAAGTCAGGAAACAGACAGAAAAATACTATTTTTACTTTATTTAATATAAATAACAGAAAGTAAAAGTGGGGTACAGAAGGTTGTGCTTCTAGTTTCATCCATCTCATGCTCATCAAAAAGAATCCACTAACAAGGTTGATCAAGTCTTGTTAACAAACTCATTCCGATAATCATGAAACCGGAGAAATTTTGAATAACACTAAGTTACCTCAACGGGGATATGCACATCCCCTATAATAAGTATATCATATTTATTTTTGACAGTAGGAAGAGGAAATTCAAAACTTCCAATTATAATCGATGGAATTTTTCCAATGGAGTTGATACTATGAACTTGAGGTTATTTCCTCGGAAAGTGTACCGTATACTCATTACCATTAACATGAAAAGTGACATTGCCTTTGTTGCAATCAATAACAGCCCCTGCAGTATTAAGAAAAGGTCTTCCAAGAATAATAGACATACTATCATCCTCGGGAATATCAAGTATAACAAAGTCCGTTAAAATAGTAACGTTTGCAACCACAACAGGCACATCCTCACAAATACCGACAGGTATAGCAGTTGATTTATCAGCCATTTGCAAAGATATTTTGGTAGGCGTCAGCTTATTCAAGTCAAGTCTACGATATAAAGAGAGAGGCATAACACTAACACCGGCTCCAAGATCACATAAAGCAGTTTTAATATAATTTCTTTTAATGGAGCAATGTATAGTAGGTACTCCGGGGTCTCCAAGTTTCTTTGGTATTCCACCCTTAAAAGTATAATTAGCAAGCATGGTGGAAATTTCAGCTTCCGGTATCTTTCTTTTATTAGTAATGATATCCTTCATATATTTACCATAAGGATTTGTTTTAAGCACATCAGTTAATCGCATACGCAAAAAGATAGGCCTAATCATTTCGGCAAAGCGCTCAAAATCCTCATCATCCTTTTTCTTGGATGGTTTTGGAGGAAAAGGCATGGGTTTCTGAATCCAAGGTTCCCTTTCTTTACCATGTTTCCTAGCAACAAAGTCTCTTTTATCATAATGTTGATTCTTTGATTGTGGGTTATCAAGATCAACAGCGGGTTCAATTTCTACGTCATTGTCATTACTAGGTTGAGCATCATTATGAACATCATCATTAATATTTTCATTAGGTTCATGTTCATTACCAGATTGTGTTTCAGCATCAGACATAGATATATCATTTGGATTATCAGGTGGTTCAGCAATAGGTTCACTAGAAGTTTGCACAGTTCTATCATTTTTCGTTTTCTTCTTTTTAGAAGAACTAGGAATATCAATATTATTTCTTTGAGAATCTTGCTTGATTCTCTTAGGGTGGCCTTCAGGATACAAAGGTTCCTGAGTCATTCTACCAGTTCTAGTAGCCACTCTAACAGCATAATCATTTTTCTTACTATTCATTTCATCAAACACTTCTTTTTGAGCCTTAAGTACTTGTTCTACTTGAGTGGTAACCATAGAAGCATGTTTGCTAACAAGTTTAAGTTCACCTTTAGTATTAGCCATATAATCACCCAAGCGTCTAATCATATAAGCATTTTCTTTTAATTGTCTACCAAAATAAGCATTGAAGTCGTCTTGCTTAAACATAAAGTTATCAAAATCATCCAAGCACTGACTAGCAATTTTAGCAGGAGGAACTTCAGCTTTATCATATCTATAGAGAGAATTTACCTTTACTACCTGTGTCGGGATATCGGGATCAGGAGGTTCTTCAATAAATAAAGAATTTAGATCATATGTTTCTTCAACAAGCGGTATATTAAGACCATGTATTTCTTCAATAGGAGGTAAATTCTTAACGTCTTCAGCTTTAATACCTTTTTCTTTCATAGATTTCTTTGCCTCTTGCATATCTTCGGGACTGAGGAATAGAACACCTCTCTTCTTCGGAGTTGGTTTAAGAATAGGCTCAGTAATTGGAGCAGGGGCTGGCTCAGGAGGTGCCCAATTATTTTCATTTTTCAACATATTATTCAATAGAATTTCAGCTTCATCCGGTGTTCTTTCCCTGAAAAGAGAACCAGCACAACTATCCAGGTAATCTCTGGAAGCATCAGTTAGTCCATTATAAAAGATATCAAGTATTTCAAGTTTCTTAAGAGGATGATCAGGCAAAGCATTAAGTAACTTGAGGAGCCTCCCCCAAGCTTGTGGGAGACTCTCTTCTTTAATTTGCACAAAGTTGTATATTTCCCTCAAAGAAACTTGTTTCTTATGAGCAGGGAAATATTTAGCAGAGAAGTAATAAATCATATCCTGGGGACTACGCACACAACCAGGATCAAGAGAATTAAACCATGCCTTAGCATCACCCTTTAATGAGAACGGAAATATTTTGAGTATATAAAAGTAACGCGATCTCTCATCATTAGTAAACAGGGCAGCTATATCATTTAACTTAGTAAGATGTGCCACAATAGTTTCAGATTCATAGCCATAAAATGGATCAGATTCAACCAAAGTAATTATATCAGGATCAACAGAGAATTCATAATCCTTATCAGGAACACAAATAGGTGAAGTAGCAAAAGCAGGGTCAGGTTTCATTTTATCTCTAAGTGATTCTTTGTTCCATTTAACTAATAACCTCTTAAGCTCATATCTATCCCTGCAAGCTAAAATAGCGGCAAAAGATTCCATATCAAAAAGATAGCCCTCAGGAATAACAGGCATATTTTCATCATCACTATTCATCATCGTATTTAGATTCAATAATTTCTTTTTCTATAGCCCTAGCAATTTTTTCATCAAGAAATTCACCAAGGGGCACATTAGTATCAGGCATAGAAGCAGTTTCATCATAAGTATCATGCATAGCAGAAGTGGCATCATCAATAACATGCGACATATCAGGACAAATAGCAGAAGCAGGTGTAGGTGTCGCAAACTTACTCATAATAGAAGGTGAATCAAGTGCAGAACTAGATGGAAGTTCCTTACCTCCCCTCGTAGTTGAGGGATAGATCTTGGTTTTTGGATCTCTCAAGTTATTCATAGTGTCCAGAAGATATAAATCCCAAGTGACTCAAAGAATAGAGCTATACTCCCCGGCAACGGTGCCAGAAATTGGTCTTGATAACCCACAAGTATAGGGGATCGCAACAGCTTTCGAGGGTAGAGTATTCAACCCAAATTTATTGATTCGACACAAGGGGAGCCAAAGTCCAAGCAGAACTCGAATGGGATGCTAGCAGATTTGTTGGGGATGGCAAGTTAACACTGTGGGTAGGCTTGCCTTTCACTCGCTCTGGCACATTTTGGCGGAACGTCAACGTTATATATAGTGGAATCCCGCCACTGCAGGCAGGTTAGTTCCTCTGTCGTTGCCGGAGAGTTCTTGGCGAAGAGACCTTAGGATAAGTTGCTAAAACAAATGGAGGGGAGGGTCGACCCGTTCAGTAGAATTCCGAAGAAAGACTGTTGGCAGCAGGTAGAGACATTTCTTTGGCCCCCTTCCAAACTTTCCGGAAATGTGAAACAAAAGTTTTTCCCTCGCATCTTGGTCACTTTTACTTTTTCGTTATTTCGTAATTCCCAGGAATATTCTCAAGTATTAGCAGCTGAGTTGTCAATTCAACCACACCTGGAAACTTAGTATCTGCAGCAAAGTGTTTAGTAGCAAAGTAATATGATAGTGGTGGTAGTGTCAACAAAATTAAAGACAGCAAAAGTAATGTTTTTGGTATTTTGTAGTGATTGTAACAGTAGCATGTAGCGACCAGACCTCAAACAGTCTGATCTCTGTGCTCCGGTGTCATCCCTGGATCAGTAATGCTGACACCACACTGTACTCGGAGGATTTATAGCAGAGTAGCAATCACACACTTATTACATCGAGTGTCTCAAAAGAGAACTTATTACAATAAATATGGCTTAAGGCCATCTAATAACGATAACAGCGGAAGGCTTGGAAGATAAGTGAGTCCATCAACTCCAACGGCATCACTGAGTATAGAACCACGACCTAAAACTCCTTAATCCTCGTCTGAAAAGTCTGCAACATTAACGTTGCAGCCCGAAACGGGTCAGCACATGGAATATGCTGGCAAGGTAACACATAGAGAGTAATGGAATGAACAGCTATACTATATGCATATTTGGCTGGTGGAAAGCTCTATGGTTACAGTTTTTCATAAAGCCAAATTTTCCCTACTTCAAAGGAATAAAATTTAATTACTATCATGGTGGTTGTTAAACATTGAGAATGGTTGACAGCATTCTTAATTACTATCATGGTGGTTGTTAAACATTGAGAATGGTTGACAGCATTCTCAATCCCCATTAAGCAACATCATTAAACATAACCCAACAAAATTAATTTAGAGTAACATGTTGAGATTCACATGAAAATCCAGGTACTAGATACTCAAGATGTCCATAACCAGGGACACGGCTAACCATGATTAGTTTATTACACTCTGCAGAGGTTTGCGCACTTTTCCCCACAAGACTCGATCGCCTCCGTTTGTTTTCTCGCACTACATGATGTTTGAGAAGACGGATGACCGAGACATAGTCTTTCAGAAGCTATCACCTTACGATCGGGTAGACCGTACCACCTACATCCCCTACATCTGCTAGTCTACCACTGTAAGAGTTCGCACAACTTAGTCAACTATGCTAGAGCCCATAATAGCTTGTGGCTGCACACGGAAGTTTCTAGTATGAATAGTCTTATGATCCCTTTGAGCCTGGATGGCGGTCCAAAAGAAAAACAGGCAAGTCCTGGAATACCCAGGTGCCTCAATCCACCCAGATGTGTGTTTAAGTTGCCACCTTAGATAAACCATTAATTATCAATCTCACATCTGTCAATAGATTTCACTCATCCAATCCACGTCTACTAGCATAGCATGGCATAATAAGCAAACGTAGAAGTAACTCCCAAAGGTTTGATAATAAACAGGTAATAGGTACTACCTCATCTACTTCCCATCCCACAATTTAATTAGATCCTAATCTTGCAATGTGTGAGGATTGATCTAATGCAATAAAACTGGGTAGTAGAAAAGGTATGATCAAAGTGTTACTTGCCTTGCTGATGATCCGCGAAACCTAGCGATTCGAAGTAACAGGCGGCGCACTCCGGGTATTCTATCACAGACAAAAAAACAAGCATACAATAAGTACTCATCTAATGCACAGGTAAAACTCAAATAAGAGATCTAACTAGAAGGTTCAACTTAAGAACTCCGGTTGGCAAAAAGAATCAAATCGAACGAAGCCACGAAAATCAAACGGCGAAAGAAAACAACTTCGTTCTAGTAATCTGGATCTAGGGCAAGTTTTACAGTAGCAAAATCTTGTTTAAGTTGGTTAAACGGATAGAGGGTTTCGAGACGAAACTCTAGGCACTTGAATCGCCTCATTCCGATAAATGAGCGAAAAGTTATACTAAAACGAAAATCGGAACAGGAATCGCGATCAGAAAAATCGCGGATTTAATCCGAGAAAAGAAAATGACGAACGGATTAATGAACGAACGTTCGTTATCCAGATCTAAACGATGAACGTGTTCGTTTACACGAACAAATGAGCGAACGCTCGCTGTTTAACCTAAACCAAAAAAACCGATCTAAAAAACAAAAACTAAAAAAACCGAAAAAAACTGACGGAAAACCGTTCGGTTTTCTAAAAAAACCGGCGGCGCAGACTACGAGGCGGCGGCGAACCTCGGCGGACGTGCGGCGGGGCGGCGGCTCCGGCGGGGCGGCGACGGCGCGGAGGGGCGGCGGCGGCGGCGCGCTAGGGCGGCGGCAACGGCGGGTGCGGGGGTTGGGGCGGGCGCTGGCTAGGGTTTCCCCCCCCCCCCAGGGTGGGCCGGCTTATAAAGCCCCTACGGGCCGGGAGTCCTAGACGGACACGGCCCGTAGGTCGGTTTCCTTTTTTATAAATAGTTACGCTCGGAAAAAAATAAAAAGAAATACTAAACGGACTCCAAAAATCCCGAAATAAATTTTCCCGGGCTTCTAAAATCAAGCCCGACAAAGTGAACATTTATTTGGGCCCTAAGAAAAACGCACATTTTTCCTAAATTCAAATAAAACACCAAAAAACTCCAAAATAAAATCTTATTTTATTTTTTTATTAAATCCTCAATATTTCTCTATTTTGGGAAAGTCATTTTATTCCCTCTCTCATATTTTTTTAATAGAAATAATTGATGATAAAATAAATAAAATCAAATGATCCTATTCTCAAAATTTGAGAAAACTCAAATATGAAAATAACAAAATCCCCAACTCTCTCCGTGGGTCCTTGAGTTGCGTAGAATTTTCTAGGATCAACCAAATGGAAAATAAAATATGATATGCAATGATGATCTAATGTATAACATTCCAAATTGAAAATTTGGGATGTTACAAACCTACCCCCCTTAAGATGAATCTCGCCCTCGAGATTCGGGTTGGCTAGAAAATAGGTGAGGGTGGTCTTTGAGAAAATCTTCCTCTCGTTCCCAGGTGGCTTCATCCTCTGAGTGGTGCCTCCACTGAACTTTGCAGAACTTGATAACTTTGCTGCGGGTAACTCGGCTGGCAACCTCGAGGATCTTAACTGGTTTCTCCTCGTAGGTCAAATCGTTATCCAACTGAATAGTTTCCAAAGGCACTGTATCTCTCAACGGTATGTCAGCCATCTCCGCCTGACATTTCTTCAGCTGAGAAACGTGGAACACATCATGAACTCCTGATAATCCTTCAGGCAATTTCAACTTGTAGGCTATTTCCCCCATACGTTCCAATACTCGATATGGTCCTACAAATCGTGGTGCTAACTTCCCTTTGACTCCAAAACGCTTTGTTCCCTGAAGTGGAGATACTCGAAGATAAGCTCTATCTCCGACTTCGTAAACTGTCTCCTTGCATTTAGAATCTGCATAACTTTTCTGTCTGGACTGGGCTGCCTTGAGCCTATCGCGAATCAATTTCACCTTCTGTTCAGACTCTTTAATCAAGTCAGGTCCAAACAACTGGCGGTCTCCAACTTCGTCCCACGACAGCGGTGTCCTGCACCTCCTTCCGTACAAAGCTTCGAAAGGGGCCATCTTCAAACTGGTTTGGTAACTGTAGTTGTAAGAGAACTCGGCATATGGCAGATTGTCATCCCAACTAGATCCATAATCTAGCGCACAAGCTCTCAGCATATCCTCCAAAATCTGATTGACTCTCTCGGTCTGTCCATCTGTCTGTGGATGAAAAGTTGTACTGAATTCTAGCCTGGTACCCAAAGTTTCGTGCAACTACTTCCAGAACTTTGAGGTAAACTGGGTTCCTCTATCTGATACGATACTCCTCGGAACTCCATGCAGACATACTATTCTGGTCATGTATATCTTTGCCAACTTAGCACTGGTGTAAGTGGTCTTTACTGGGATGAAATGAGCTACTTTCGTCAATCGATCAACTACAACCCAAATTGAGTCATAGCCTGAACGAGTCCTGGGCAAACCTGTGATAAAATCCATGCCTAGCTTATCCCACTTCCATTCGGGTATCGGCAATGGTTGTAACAATCCTGCTGGCTTCTGATGCTCTGCCTTTACTCTCTGGCATACATCACAAACTGCTACATACTCCGCTATATCCTTCTTCATTCCGGTCCACCAGAAAATATCCTTCAAATCCAAATACATCTTGGTATTTCCTGGGTGAATCGAATACGGTGAATCGTGTGCCTCTTGCAAAATCAACTTCCTGATCTCCGGGTTATTGGCCACATAAACACGGTCTTCAAACCATAGGGTATCGTGCTCATCCTCACGAAATCCTTTAGCTTTTCCTTTGCTCGGTTTCTCCTTTATAGCGGCAACCTCTTTGTCAGTCTTCTGAGCTTCCCTGATTCTATCCATCAAAGTTGACTGATTCTCCAATGCTGCTACATAGCCTCTCGGAACTATTTCCAAACATAGTTCACGAAGATTTTCTGCTAACTCCTTGGGTATTTCTCCCGTCATTAACGTATTGACATGGCTCTTATGGCTTAATGCGTCAGCTACTACATTAGCCTTTCCGGGATGATAATGTAATTTCATATCATAATCTTTGATAAGCTCCAACCATCTCCTTTGTCTGAGATTCAACTCCTTCTGTGTGAAAATGTACTTCAAGCTCTTATGATCCGTGTACACCTCACAATGGTTTCCAATGAGGAAATGTCTCCATGTTTTCAAAGCATGCACTACGGCTGCTAACTCCAAATCATGTGTAGAATAATTCAACTCATGGGGCTTTAGTTGTCTTGAGGCATATGAAACAACTCTCCCTTCCTGCATAAGTACTGCTCCAAGTCCTCGACGTGAAGCGTCGCAGTACACCTCATAATCTTTGGTCTGGTCTGGCAAAATCAACACTGGTGAGGTAACCAAGCGTTTCTTCAACTCCTGAAAACTAGCCTCACACTCCTCTGTCCATATGAACTTGGTATCTTTCTTCAATAACTCAGTCATAGGCTTCGCAATCTTTGAGAAATTCTCAATAAATCTCCGGTAGTATCCTGCGAGTCCAAAAAAACTCTGGATCTCTCCAACTGTTGTTGGGGCTTCCCACTTGGTCACGGTTTCAACTTTAGCGGGATCTACTACTATACCTTCTCCGGATATAATGTGTCCGAGGAATCCTACTTCTTTCAACCAAAACTCACATTTGCTGAACTTGGCATATAATTGGTGTGCTCTGAGCTTTCCAAGTACCAACCGCAAATGCTCCTTATGTTCCTCTTCATTCTTCGAATAAACCAGGATATCATCAATGAACACTACGACGAACTTATCCAAAAACTCCATAAACACTTTGTTCATCATGTTCATAAAGTAGGTAGGCGCGTTAGTCAGACCAAATGACATAACGGTATACTCATACAGCCCATACCTGGTGGTAAAAGCTGTCTTCGAAATATCCTGTTCCCAAATCTTCAACTGGTGGTATCCTGATCGCAGATCGATCTTGGAAAATACCTTAGCCCCTTGCAATCGATCAAACAGATCATTGATCATTGGTAGTGGGTACTTGTTCTTGATCGTTACTTCGTTCAATCCTCGATAATCAACAACAATCCTTAACGATCCATCCTTGTTCTCCACTAGAAGTACTGGCGATCCCCAAGGTGAAGAACTTGGGCGAATATATCCCTTATCCAGTAACTCCTTAATATGCTTCTTAATTTCCACCAAATCCTTTGCTGGCATCCTGTAAGGTCTCTTTGATATTGGCCCAGTGCCGGGCAATAGCTCAATCAAGAACTCAATATCTCTATCCGGTGGCATGCCTGGCAACTCTTCTGGAAATACATCAGAGAAATCCCTTACCATTGGTACTTCCTCCTGCACAACTCCTGTTAGGCAATTTACTTGGGTCCTATTTGGCACATGCCGGGATACATACTTGATCCTTCTCCCTTCTGGTGTGGTAAGCAAAATTGACTTACTAGCACACTCAATATTCCCTTCATACTTTGATAACCAATCCATGCCTAATATCACATCCAATCCTTGAGATTCCAATACTATTAGGTCTAAGGGAAAAACATAGTTTCCAATCCTTAATGGTAACCGATCACACCATAGACTAGCCACATACTCTGCTCCGGGCGAGGTTACTAACATGGGTGACCTAAGGGCTTGGGTTGGTAGGTTATACGTATCCACAAATCCCCTTGAGATGTATGAATGCGATGCACCAGTATCAAAAAGAACGAGTGCAGTAAATGGCTTAACCAAAAACTTAGCTATTACTGCATCGGGCTGAGCTTCAACTTCCTCCACGCTAACGTGGTTCACCTGTCCCCTGTTGAAAGGGTTCGGCTTCTTCCCAGAACTTCCATTGCCATTTTGGCCTTCAGGACATTCATTGGCAAAATGTCCGGGCTTCGAACACTTATAGCAAGTGACTTGGCTTAGGTCCTTCTTGGCTGGGGTTGAGGGGTTGGTGCGGTTTTGGCCGTTGCTTCCTCCATTGCCATTACCATTATTGGTGCCATTGTGATTGTGCGAGCTACCTCCTCCATGGGTATGCTGAAAATGCCCTCCTGGTCTAGGGGTAAAACGTGGCTTCTGTTGAGCTCCTGAATTGTACTTTCCTTGTCCATACTTCCTCTTGTGGTTCTCAATCTGTTGTTGCTTCCCTTCAATCATAAGAGCACGATCTACCAACTCCTGGTAGTTATTGAAGGTGGCTACCATCAACTGCATGCTCAACTCATCATTCAGTCCTTCCAAAAACTTCTCTTGTTTAGCTGCATCCGTAGCGACGTCATCTGGGGCATAACGTGCTAACTTACTAAATTCCTCCACGTACTGGCCAACTGTCGTTCCTCCTTGGCGCAAGTTGCGAAACTCACGCTTCTTCATGGCCATAGCTCCTGCTGAAACATGGGCAGTACAGAAAGCCTGCTAAAACTGGTCCCATGTGACAGTGTCGACTGGGAAAGTGGCTGTGAAATTCTCCCACCATGATGTTGCGGGTCCTTCTAACTGATGTGCGGCAAACTTCACCTTCTCCGCATCTGTGCATCCTGCTGTGGTCAACTCCCTAGCTATCTTGCGGAGCCAATCATCTGCTACTATCGGCTCGGTGCTACTGGAAAACACCGGCGGATTTAGCCTAAGAAAACGGGCTAAGTGGTCAACATGTGGTGGTGGTGGTGGGTTGTTGTTGTTCCCCTGATTCTGATTCTGGACTAGCAACTGCATCAATGTGTTCTGATGCTGGATCAACTGGGTGAGCTCCGGTGGGAAAGCAAAACCGGGGTCATGTCTCGAAGGCATTTGAGGGTTTAGAAAAGATGAGATATAAGAATAGAGAGGGTCTAAAGAGAAAACACTACCCATATGCACATGAGGCAAAAGCAAAAAATTTCACTTCAATCAATCAAACAAAGGCATACAATCGATCTAACTATCGCAAGAGTGCTCGGGCTACTGTATTTACATGGTGGACTACTACTACTGATGAGGTGGTCTACTAGAAATATTCTACGGTCATTGACTCCATAATATCTGTGCCTGCTTCATCAACATAGTCATCATCGCTACTATCTGCTTCCGAGTCGGTGCCGTCGATGATGATGTAGTCTTCCGGGCTGATCTCCTTGGGTTCTTCGTCTTCATCTACGGGTGTCGGGCCTCCCATAAATATTCCAATCTTCTTGATCAGGTCGTCATTATTCTCCACCAATACTTCAATTTCCTCTTCATAATCTTCACGTGTAGCCTTGAGTTCTTCCTCCAGTTCCTTGATTCTAGTCTTAGCCTTCTTCAGATCTATCATGTCGGCGCACATCTGGTTCTCCTGTCGTCGAATGTGCTGGTTTAGCTCCTGGATAAAAGCTGCAATTGATCTATCCTTCCTGGTGCTGATCATCTCCCAGTGTTCATCTCGGCGCCCACAAATCTGGTAGATAGTATCCTTGAGATCCTTGCGGTAGACTTCTCCAATGCGTCCCATGGCGATGTGAGCTGCCATGCTCTTTCCTAGACTCCAAGTTGGTGCATCAAAAGAAAACTCTATGGGCTCAGTGACTGGCATGAACGTTCTTCTTGGAACTTGAACTTGAATCATCCAGCGCTCTTCTTCAGGTAAAGTGGCGTTGTAGGTTCCCGTGAAGCTTGGTACTCCTATGTTCAGGTATCTAGTGACTTCCTTCAAGTGACGTCCAAAGGGTGTATCTTCATCCGGTTGTGTGAACTTGTTCCTTGCATCCGCCATCCTAAAGAGTAGAAAAGATGAGAAGTCAGAAGAGAAGAGAGTGATCTAGGTCTGTAGCTTAGTGGTCGTGTCCTACAGTCAGCGTGTGCTCTGATACCATCTCTGTAGCGACCAGACCTCAAACAGTCTGATCTCTGTGCTCCGGTGTCATCCCTGGATCAGTAATGCTGACACCACACAGTACTCAGAGGATTTATAGCAGAGTAGCAATCACACACTTATTACATCGAGTGTCTCAAAAGAGAACTTATTACAATAAATATGGCTTAAGGCCATCTAATAACGATAACAGCGGAAGGCTTGGAAGATTAGTGAGTCCATTGTCGGTGTCAAAACCGGCGGATCTCGGTTAGGGGGTCCCGAACTGTGCGTCAAGGCCGGATGGTAACAGGAGACAAGGGACACGATGTTTTTACCCAGGTTCGGGCCCTCTCGATGGAGGTAATACCCTACTCCTGCTTGATTAATATTGATGATATGGGTAGTACAAGAGTAGATCTACCACGAGATCAAGGAGGCTAAACCCTAGAAGCTAGCCTATGGTATGATTGTTGTATATGGAGTTGATGTCCTACGGACTACAACCCTCCGGTTTATATAGACACCGGATAGGGTTAGGGTTACACAGAGTCGGTTACAATGGTAGGAGATCTTGAATATCCGCATCGCCAAGCTTGCCTTCCACGCCAAGGAAAGTCCCATCCGGACACGGGACAAAGTCTTCAATCTTGTATCTTCATAGTCCAGGAGTCCGGCTGAAGGTATAGTCCAGCTACCCGAACACCCCCTAATCCAGGACTCCCTCAGTAACCCCTGAACCAGGCTTCAATGACGACGAGTCCGGCGTGTAGATTGTTCGGCATTGCAAGGCGGGTTCTTCTCCAAATCCTGTGTACCTGTAGGAATAATGTCCGATTTTTGTAATGTAGTGCTCCTCGGCTTCCACGCCCAATAATGGCCGTCTTCCATGCGTCAAACGAATGCGAAAAGCCGGGGCGTTTTCATATCCACACCCCTAGCCGTATAAACGAGCCGCCTATTTAACGGGATGGGGATTTAGGTCCAAACCACATCTTCTCCTCTCCGCGAGTTATCATCAGAGCGCTTCCAGCAAAGGTCCATTCCAGCATGGCCAGCCGTCGCAGCTCCTCCCCTCGCCCCTCCGGTCCCAAACCCGGGGACTGGGAGAGTTGCACCATCCCGCATAGCGAGTTAGTGTTGCTTCAGGCCAAGGGATTTCTCCCTCAGGCATACATGGTCCCGGTCCGAGCCGGTCTCGCCACCTACAATGGCGGAAAACAAGCGGAGAGCACCCCCAATCCTTCTAAAGGAGAGCGGGTGTGCCTCGTCCCCTATCTAATAAGGGGACTGGGATTTCCAATTCATCCATTTCTCCACGGGCTTCTGGAGTTCTACGGCCTCCAGCTACACCATCTCACGCCCGCCTCCGTATTACATATTGCGGGTTTCGTCGCCCTTTGCGAGCTATTTTTAGGCGTTGAGGCTCATTTCGCGCTGTGGAAGAGGTTATTCTGCCTGGTGCCCCGTTCTCAAGAGGGGTCTATATACCAAGTGGGCGGAGCCGAAGTATGGCGCATCGCCGGGACCGGATACCTATCCGGAACCCCAAAGAAGGCGTCCGAGGACTGGCCTTCGAAATGGTTTTACATAGATGACGTCCCGCTACCGGACCCTATCCGGGTCGGTCTCCCTGAGTTCAACAGTGCTCCATTGAAGAAACGCTTGAGCTGGCGTCCGCGGAGCTCTCAGAGAGAAAGCGACAGAGACGTCCTTTACCTGATGGGCCGGATAAGACTGTTGGCTCATTCCGGACTAACCATGATTGGAGTCATGGCCGCATGCATTATGCGGGGGGTGCAGCCGCTTCAATATAGAGGCCACCCCATGTGGGATTTCAACGGGGAGGATGACGCCACCCGTTACGGTCGTAAGAGGCTGGCCTCAGCCGCCGCCCTAGTAAAGATCTTATCCTCTTTGTACAAGGGAGAAAAGGAGGAATTCCTCCGTGTCAACCCACGGGCCGGATTTACTATGTACGATCCTCCAAGTTGGGTAAGTGAACAATTGCGCTTGCCCGTTTGTTTTATACTCCCACGGTTAGATATGTAGTCTAACAACTTCAATGCAGGAACTGCGACAGGAGGTAAAGGATATAAACAGCCGCCCTCCACAGCCCGAGGACCCAGAACGGTCCCTCGATCCGAACTCTGAAGAGGATCCGGACATATCGGTGGAGCTTATCGATGGGGTGTTCCATCAGCTAAGCAAGGACAATACCTTGGTAGCCATTACGGCTGATTACCCAGGGTTAATCCCGGCCTCCCAGGTGACAGAAACCGGAGTCTCATTCCCTTGAGAGAGATTCCATTCTCACGTATTCCGGTGTTTCTGACGACAACCGTGTTTTGTAGGGAGATTTCCGAGGCGGGAGGCCGAACCTGCGGCGGCTAGCCAACGAGGGGCCGCAGGGCCTCGTGGGGCAAAAAGGAATGTAGTCCGGACTGAGATGCCGGCGCAAAGGTATAGCGCACCCTCTGTTTCCCTGGTGTTATTCTATCAGGGCATATTAACGTTCGTGCTATCTTCAGAACAAAGAGACCTCGCCGGACTACATCCGGAGAGGTTGCCAATCGCGCCTCCACTAGCCAGGCTCCAACGTCTGGCCAGGAAGCGGAGGCGAGCATAAGGCGCTCACCGGACGCTCCTCCGACAGAGGATGCGGACAGGCTGTCTGCCACAAATTCTGAAGTGGAGAGTACCATGAACCACAGGCGTCGCCGGACAGTTCTACGCGACGCTTGTTTCTCCCAAGAGGCTTTAGATGCCTTTAATTCGGGAGATGCGTACCTCCGTGCCGCTCAAAATGGTTTAGCCAGAGCCACGGAGCAGTATGTAAAAGACATACGGGTAAGAAATTTTTGGTCAAATATATATATACCAGTAGCCCCCGAGACTTGAAACAGTTAGAGCAACTGATTTAAGGATCATTTAGTATGCAGGTTCTTACAGAGAAGAATACCGTACTGTCCCAGGAGCTGGAAAAGTGCAAGGCCCAACTAGAGGCCGCACTAGCCGCAGCAGGGGAGCCCAAAGAGACCCCCTTAGGTAAGATACACTTCGAAAGATTAGTATTGTGCGGTGTGGGTGCAAATCTGACAGATCATATTGCAGATGGCGCCGGACTTGATCCGGAAAAGCAACAACTCTTACGCCGGCTAAAGGCCGGTAAGAGTACGTTGACAAAGGTGAGGCGAGAGAAGAATGATCTTTAGGATGCCAACACCAAGCTGGACGTCGAACTTAAAGATGTTCGTGGCCAGCTGTCGGACTCCACGCAGGAGAATCAGTGGCTTTGACGCGGCATATTTAGTAAGTGCTTGAACGAACTTTGAAAAAAGAGTTCGGCGAGGAAGTCGACTAACAGAGTAATGTCTGTAGGTATGCTCACAGGTCGTCCTGCAGAGGAGATGCCCGGTTCTACGGGTGACCTTCTTCCCGAACTCTTGCAACTGCACGAGCGAATTCGGCAGGTGATGCGAAGCGTTACCCAAGCCTTATGGCCTGCCCACTCCATGCCCGAGGGCCTTGGAGAGCTTGCGGAGAAGCTGAAGGGAGCTCGGTGGCGCTTCCGGTTGTGGAAGATATCGGCCTGCCGACAAGGCGCTAGGGAGGCCTGGGCCATGGTGAAGACCCGTTTTACGAAGTCTGACCCAAACCACATGGCCGAGGTCGGACCAGTGGGGCCTGATGGGAAGGAGATCCCTGTAAGCTTAGTATATGGCCAAGTAGAGTTGGCCGCGAAGTATTCCCAGCAGGACTGTAAATTAGACAGCCTGTTAGATGGTATAGAAGAGGAATACAATCAGTCAGAATGACTATGTAATTTTGAATTGACATGTGTAATGCCTTCTAGCCGGATTGTAGATCATTTTTCGTTGCCGACCTTTTCGCTTCAACCTCGGGACCTGACGGTCCGGAGTGTGTCCGAATACCATAGCGGTTATATAAGAACCGGGGTATGCGTGGAGACCAGGTGTAGGGGTCATTAGTGCTTTATCAGACAAGTGCCCAACTAGTTATGTTATATTACATGGTTAGTAAGAAACATCTTCCAGAGAGAATAGTTCCGTTAGGGGTTCCTTTCGCTGGGAGGCATGCCCTAAAGTGCATCTCCGGACTGCGTGAAAAGACGCAGAAAAAAGCATCTGGGGCGCA
Source organism: Triticum urartu (assembly GCF_003073215.2). NCBI lineage: Eukaryota > Viridiplantae > Streptophyta > Magnoliopsida > Poales > Poaceae > Triticum > Triticum urartu. The sequence continues at coordinate 355,048,973 of NC_053026.1, forward strand.
TAAAATGAGTAAAAAGATCATCTTTTATTTCACCGACCGAATATTCCCTTAAGAACGCTAGCTTTCGGCTTCACCCAGTCTGAGGTACACATCCGGCTGACCCGGCAGTAACAATCGCAGAGGTGCTCCCTTTACCGCCTAGCCGAACAATCGGGAACGTAGGGGTAAGCACAGGAGCCAGGCAACCCAGCTTGGCCAAAACTTAAGTCATATCGATGCATATAATGGTGAAGAAAAAGGTACATGCGGAAGTTTGACGCATGTGTTGGGCGTGAAGCCCGTATAAATAAGCTTCTGTTAAAGAAGCCCCCAGGTTTAATGAGCGCGAGTGGCGCGTCACTAGATGAGCCTTTAAGGGCTATAAAAGAAAAGAGGGGAAGGAGAGAAATGTAAGACAGAAAAATGCAAAAAATGGACAGAGGAAGGAGACGAACACAGAGTCTGGCGCTAGGCATAGAATCTTCGGAGACGGGTGGTGTTCCACGGGTTCGGCTCGAGTCGGTTATCCGACGCATCTCGCAGGCGGTACGCCCCACCAGTCAGGACTTGTTCGATTATGAATGGACCTTCCCACTTGGGCTTGAGTTTGTCCTTTTTCTTATCCGGCAGGCGTAGAACTAGTTCGCCAACATTGTAATTTTTGGCCCGTACTTCTCTGCTTTGATATCTTCGGGCCTGCTGTTGATAAAATGCGGAACGGGCTTTTGCCACATCACGCTCCTCCTCCAAGGCTTCCAAGTTGTCCTGCCGATCGAGCTCGGCTTCTCTTTCTTCGTACATGCGCACTCTAGGTGAGTCATGAATTATGTCGCAGGGCAGAACTGCCTCTGCGCCGTACACCATAAAAAATGGTGTGTATCCGGTGCGGCCAGGACTGGGTTTGTTGCCAATATGGCTTTTATTTCATCAAGTCCGGCCGTGGCGGCATCCGTCCACTCGAAGTGTTCGGTGCGCCGAAGGAGGCGATAGAGGGGTAGTGCCTTTTCTCCCAAGCGGGAGATGAAGCGGCTTAAAGCCGCCACGCATCCGGTTAATTTTTGTATTTGTTTGAGGTCCTTTGGGATATCCAATTGTGACAAAGCTCGGATCTTGGCTGGATTTGCTTCAATTCCTCTACCGGATACAATGAAGCCCAAGAGCTTTCCGGCTGGAACGCCGAAGACGCATGTTTCTGGGTTGAGCTTGATGTCATATTTTCGGAGGTTATCGAATGCAAGCCTCAAGTCGTCTACTAGAGATTCGACATGTCTTGATTTGACGACCACATCATCCACATACGCCTCCACTGTTTTGCCGATATGGTTTGCCAGACATGTCTGGATCATGCGTTGATATGTTGTGCCGGCGTTTTTCAGCCCGAAGGGCATTGTGTTGAGGCAGAATGGGCCGTATGGTGTGATGAATGCTGTTGCGGCTTGGTCTGATTCTGCCATCTTGATTTGATGGTAACCGGAGTATACGTCGAGGAAACACAACGAATCGTGTCCTGCGGTGGCATCGATAATTTGATCGATACGGCGGAGGGGGAAGGGATCCTTTGGGCAAGCCTTGTTAAGGTCTTTAAAATCGACACACAGGCGCCAGGATTTGTCCTTCTTTGGTACCATCACCAGGTTTGCTAGCCAGTCCGGATGTTTTATGTCTCTAATGAATCCAGCCTCCAATAGCTTGGCTAGCTCCTCTCCCATAGCCTGTCTCTTGGGTTCGGAAAAACGCCGAAGGGCTTGTTTGACAGGTTTGAATCCTTTTAGGATATTTAAGCTGTGTTCGGCCAGCCTGCGTGGGATCCCTGGCATGTCTGAAGGGTGCCAGGCGAAAATGTCCCAATTCTCTCGTAGGAACTCTCGCAGTGCGGCGTCTACATCAGGGTTCAGTCGTGCCCCGATGGAAGCTGTTTTATTGGGGTCCGTTGGATGGACCTGGAATTTGACTATTTCGTCAGCTGGCTTGAAGGATGTGGATTGGGATCTCTTGTCGAGTATCACATCATCCCTGTTAACCGTGGAGCGCAGCGCAGTCAGTTCCTCGGCCGCTAAGGCTTCGGATAGTGCCTCAAGGTCTAATGCGGCCGTCTTGTTTTCGGCGTGGAGTGCTATGTCCGGATCACTAGCTAGAGTGATAATTCCGTTCGGCCCGGGCATCTTAAGCTTCATGTACCCGTAATGGGGTATTGCTTGGAAGATTGTGAATGCTTCCCGCCCTAGTAAAGCGTGATATCCGCTTTTGAACGGGGCCACCTGAAACGTGACTTCTTCGGACCTGTAATTATCCGGCGTGCCGAACACCACATCTAGTGTGATTTTTCCTGTGTAGCGCGCTTCCCGACTGGGGATTATTCCTCTAAAGGTTGTGCTGCTTCGCTCGATGCGGTTCCAGTCTATTTCCATTTTTTGAAGGGTTTCCTCATAAATGAGGTTCAGTCCGCTGCCTCCATCCATGAGCACCTTGGTGAGGCGAAAGCCGTCCACTATGGGACTGAGGACCAATGCGGCTGGTGCTCGGGCTGTTCGGAATCTAGGTTCATCACTTGCGTTGAAGGTAATAGCAGTGTCGCTCCATGGATTTATTGTTGCAACTTGATAGACTTCGGCTAGGCTGCGGAGTGTTCTTTTTCGCATATTGTTTGATGCGAAAGTCTCGAAGACTGTGAGAACGGTACTGGTGTCCTCGGGCTGGCTTTCTGCGGCCTCCAGAATTAGGAGGTCCTCGCCAATTTTGGCCACCTGCTGGAGTATCCAACATGCTCTAAGGCTGTGAGTTGGTGTGGCGTCCTTTGTACTGTGAATTCTACAGGGTCCATCAAGCCACCTTTCCAGTACGGTTCCATGCCCTGTAGAGGGTTTTGGCTTTTTGATGTTTATCCCGGGTGTCCTATGATGATGCACCCTCTTAGTTCGGACGGGATTACTATTCAAGGCCGGATTATCCCAAAATTTTATTTCAGTTTTCCAGGCGCTTTCCATCGCACAGTATTTTTGTACCATGGACGCCAAGTCAGCGAAGCGTGTAATATCACGACGACTTACGGCGTTAAGGATTCCCTCGTCCGTGCAATTACTGCAGAAAATTGAGATTGCGTCTCCCTCATGGCAATCCTTTATCCTGTTCATAACCAGGAGGAATCTGGCCCAGTAATGATGTACTGTTTCCTCGGGCCTCTGCCTGATTTGGGAGAGATCGCTTATGTTCGGGTGGGCGGGTGTCGTTGAATCTGAAACCTCACCCAATCCAAGATTCGGAGGCCGAAGAGTTTCCGAACTCTGAAGTTCGGATTCTTGGATGTTGTCCAACGAATCTATCCCATTGCCTGATCCTAAGCTCAAGTCTTGAGTTACATCCTCCTCTCCGCGGGTATCCGGCTTGGAGGGGTCGGGAATTCGGATGTAGCTAGTCCTTAAAATAGATGAAGGGTCGCCGCACTGCGCCTCTACCACGGCAACGTGGTGGGTGACTTGGGGAGAGTTCATTTCTCTTAGATCGGGTTTAAGCCCAACCTGGTCGTAATCCGTAGCGACCCCCAGGGTGGCAATGCGATCCAAGAGCTCGTTTACGGAAGAGAGCTCCATTGGATCTAGCTGCTCGACGAGCTCCGAGCTGACGTGTAGGTTGCTTTTGAAGACCCGAGAGGTCACCGTCGGCGCAACAGCCGAACAGGCGGTCATGAGGAAACCACCTAGCCGGAGAGTTTGGCCGACAGCTAAGGCTCCCTTAGCAACGGCGCCGTCTTTAAAGATGGGAGGAGGCATCCTTCCTGATTGCGACGGCATAGAGGAACTCTCAATGAAAGCACCAATGTCGGTGTCAAAACCGGCGGATCTCGGTTAGGGGGTCTCGAACTGTGCGTCAAGGCCGGATGGTAATAGGAGACGAGGGACACGATGTTTTTACCCAGGTTCGGGCCCTCTCGATGGAGGTAATACCCTACTCCTGCTTGATTAATAGTGATGATATGGGTAGTACAAGAGTAGATCTACCACGACATCAAGGAGGCTAAACCCTAGAAGCTAGCCTATGGTATGATTGTTGTATATGGAGTTGATGTCCTACGGACTACAACCCTCCGCTTTATATAGACACCGGATAGGGTTAGGGTTACACAGAGTCAGATACAATGGTAGGAGATCTTGAATATCTGCATCGCGAAGCTTGCCTTCCACGCTAAGGAAAGTCCCATCCGGACACGGGACAAAGTCTTCAATCTTGTATCTTCATAGTCCAGGAGTCCGGCTGAAGGTATAGTCCGGCTACCCGAACACCCCCTAATCCAGGACTCCCTCATCCATCAACTCCAACGGCATCGCTGAGTATAGAACCACGACCTAAAACTCCTTAATCGTCGTCTGAAAAGTCTGCAACATTAACGTTGCAGCCCGAAACGGGTCAGCACATGGAATATGCCGGCAAGGTAACACATAGAGAGTAATGGAATGAACAGCTATACTATATGCATATTTGGCTGGTGGAAAGCTCTATGGTTACAGTTTTGTGTAAAGCCAATTTTTCCCTACTTCAAAAGAATAAAATTTAATTACTATCATGGTGGTTGTTAAACATTGAGAATGGTTGACAGCATTCTCAATCCCAATTAAGCAACATCATTAAACATAACCCAACAAAATTAATTTAGAGTAACATGTTGAGATTCACATGAAAATCCAGGTACTAGATACTCAAGATGTCCATAACCAGGGACACGGCTAACCATGATTAGTTTATTACACTCTGCAGAGGTTTGCGCACTTTTCCCCACAAGACTCGATCGCCTCCGTTTGTTTTCTCGCACTACATGATGTTTGAGAAGACGGATGACCGAGACATAGTCTTTCAGAAGCTAGCACCTTACGATCGGGTAGACCGTACCACCTACATCCCCTACATCTACTAGTCTACCACTGTAAGAGTTCGCACAACTTAGTCAACTATGCTAGAGCCCATAATAGCTTGTGGCTGCACACGGAAGTTTCTAGTATGAATAGTCTTATGATCCCTTTGAGCCTGGATGGCGGTCCAAAAGAAAAACAGGAAAGTCCTGGAATACCCAGGTGCCTCAATCCACCCAGATGTGTGTTTAAGTTGCCACCTTAGATAAACCATTAATTATCAATCTCACATCTGTCAATAGATTTCACTCATCCAATCCACGTCTACTAGCATAGCATGGCATAATAAGAAAACGTAGAAGTAACTCCCAAAGGTTTGATAATAAACAGGTAATAGGTACTACCTCATCTACTTCCCATCCCACAATTTAATTATATCCTAATCATGCAATGTGTGAGGATTGATCTAATGCAATAAAACTAGGTAGTAGAAAAGGTATGATCAAAGTGTTACTTGCCTTGCTAATGATCCGCGAAACCTAGCGATTCGAAGTAACAGGTGGCGCACTCCAGGTATTCTATCACAGACAAACAGACAAGCATACAATAAGTACTCATCTAATGCACAGGTAAAACTCAAATAAGAGATCTAACCAGAAGGTTCAACTTAAGAACTCCGGTTGGCAAAAAGAATCAAATCGAACGAAGCAACGAAAATCAAACGGCGAAAGGAAACAACTTCGTTCTAGTAATCTCGATCTAGGGCAAGTTTTACAGTAGCAAAATCTTGTTTAAGTTGGTTAAATGGATAGAGGGTTTCGATACGAAACTCTAGGTGCTTGAATCGCCTGATTCCGATAAACGAGCGAAAAGTTATACTAAAACAAAAATCGGAACAGGAATCGCGATCAGAAAAATCGCGGATTTAATCCGAGAAAAGAAAATGACGAACGGATTAACGAACGAACGTTCGTTATCCAGATCTAAACGATGAACGTGTTCGTTTAAACGAACAAACGAGCGAACGCTCGCTATTTAACCTAAACCGAAAAAAACCGATCAAAAAAACGAAAACTAAAAAAAACCGAAAAATGTTCGGTTTTCTAAAAAACCGGCAACGCGGACTACGAGGCGGCGGCAAACCTCGGCGGACGAGCGGCGGGGCGGCGGCTCCGGCGGGCGGCGGGGCGGGGCGGCGACGGCACGGCGCGGCGGCGGCGGCGCGGCGGCGGCGGCGGCGCGGCGGCGGCGGCGGCGCGGCGGCGGCGGCGGCAGGTGCGGGGGCTGGGGCGGGCGCTGGCTAGGGTTTCCCCCCCGGGGTGGGCCGGCTTATAAAGCCCCTACGGGCCAGGAGTCCTAGACGGACACGGCCCGTAGGTCGGTTCCCTTTTTTTTAAATAATTACGCTCGGAAGAAAAATAAAAAGAAATACTAAACGGACTCCAAAAAATCCCGAAATAAATTTCCCGGGCTTCTAAAATCAAGCCCGACAAAGTGAACATTTATTTGGGCCCTAAATGCAATTTTGAAAAACGCACATTTTTCCTAAATTCAAATAAAACACCGAAAAACTCCAAAATAAAATCTTGTTTGATTTTTTATTAAATCCTCAATATTTCTCTATTTTGGGAAAGTCATTTTATTCCCTCTCTCATATTTTTGTAATAGAAATAATTGATGATAAAATAAATAAAATCAAATGATCCTATTCTCAAAATTTGAAAAAACTCAAATATGAAAATAACGAAATCCCCAACTCTCTCCGTGGGTCCTTGAGTTGCGTAGAATTTTGTAGGATCAACCAAAATGCAAAATAAAATATGATATGTAATGATGATCTAATGTATAACATTGCAAATTGAAAATTTGGGATGTTACAAGCAGCGGGAAAGTAAATAAGCGTAAACCAGTATATGGAAAACTCGTAGGCACCAGATCAGTGATGGATAATTATGCCGGATGCGGTTCATCATGTAACAGTCATAACATAGGGAAACACAGAACTAGCTCCAATTCATCAATGTAATGTAGGCATGTATTCCGTATATAGTCATACGTGCTTATGGAAAAGAACTTGCATGACATCTTTTGTCCTACCCTCCCGTGGCAGCAGGGTCCTATTGGAAACTAAGAGATATTAAGGCCTCCTTTTAATAGAGTACCGGAACAAAGCATTAGCACATAGTGAATACATGAACTCCTCAAACTATGGTCATCACCGGGAGTGGTCCCGATTATTGTCACTTCGGGGTTGCCGGATCATAACACATAGTAGGTGACTATAGACTTGCAAGATCGGATCAAGAACTCAAATTTATTCATGAAAACATAATAGGTTCAGATCTGAAATCATGGCACTAGGGCCCTAGTGACAAGCATTAAGCATAGCAAAGTCATAGCAACATCAATCTCAGAACATAATGGATACTAGGGATCAAACCCTAACAAAACTAACTCGATTACATGATAAATCTCATCCAACCCATCACCGTCCAGCAAGCCTACGATGGAATTAGTCATGCATGGCGGTGAGCATCATGAAATTGGTGATGGAGGATGGTTGATGATGACGACGGCGACAAATCCCCCTCTCCGGAGCCCCGAACGGACTCCAGATCAGCCCTCCCAAGAGGTTTTAGGGCTTGGCGGCGGCTCCGTATCGTAAAACGCGATGATTTCTTCTCTCTGATTTTTTTCTCTCCAAAAGCAAATATATAGAGTTGGAGTTGGCGTCGGAGGGCATCCAGGGTGCCCACGAGGTAGGGGCGCGCCCTAGGGGTGGGCGCCCCCCACCCTCGTGAGAAGGGTGTGGGCCCCCTGGTCTTCATCTTTGGCAAGGTTTTTTTATTATTTTTTCTAAGATGTTCCATGGAGTTTTAGGTCATTCCGAGAATATTTGTTTTCTGCACATAAAACAACACCATGGCAATTCTGCTGAAAACAACATCAGTCTGGGTTAGTTCCATTCAAATCATACAAGTTAGAGTCCAAAACAAGGGCAAAAGTGTTTGGAAAAGTAGATACGACGGATACGTATCAGAACCATACTAAGTTGATGAATGAACTATATGATTCAACATCTTTGTCTTTGTCGCTTCTAAAGCGGCAACATACTTCGCCTCTGTTATAGAATTCGCCATAGTAACTTGTTTGGAATAGTTTCCAACTAACTGTGCCACCATATTGTGTGTTACACAAAACCCTCAATTTAAATCGAAAATCGCATGGAGAAATGATGAAGACTGTATCGACGTAACCTTTTACAACGAACTCTTCATGATCTCCACTTGCGACAAAACATGTCATCAGTGCTACTTTAGTACTCAATGACCTTTTTTCACTGTTGTCCCATGATCAGTACTTTTGATCACTTTGGTATCTATACTCGCAACTGCTTGGGTGTATTGGATATATCTGGTTGTTTTACATACAATGGAATACATGATTAATCCAAACACAGGAGTGTGTGGAATCTCCATCATGTATTTTGCTCATCAGTGTATTGGGACACTGATTCTTGCAAAAACTCTTTCCATGTGACTTTGGCAAGAATCACTCCCTTTCGTTATTAGTGCTAAACACTTTTAGCATCTTGTCAATATGTATTTTTTTCCAGCCCCATTAGGTAAATCTATCTCCATATATCATTATGCCTAATATCAAGGCTATTTAGCCCAAGCACTTCATCGAAAAACTATTTTCAAATGAAGTCCTAATTCATGTCAAGAAATTTATTTCTAATTAACAATGTGTCAAGCACACAAGGTTTTCAGAAATATTATTATGCTCCCACTTACTTTCTTGAAACCACAAGCATCTTCATTACCCATTGCTGAAGTCAAACCCCTTTGACCATTCCATCAAAAACGAAGATTCCAACTCCATTTTGCTCTCTTCTGTCCATTGCTGGAACTCTGAAGCTAGCATACTAACTAGCATCCTCTGGACCAACAAAATACTTTGGATTGTATCACATACAAGTCCTAGGTTGTATTTCCATTTCATGGAAATTCCTTTGCCATCCATGTTTCATATCTTATGTTTGAAATATGTATTAATTGCTGGTTTAACCCGAATCGACTTTAAGCATTGCTATGGTGAGACAATCTCATTTTAGTCAACTCCTTCAACTTGTTATTGCAACAGGTCGAGCTTGATGGATAAAACATTTTTATCCGTATCAGTTTATAGTCCCATTACAATCCGTTAGACTCTTAGTCTTTCAAAGGGTTTATCAAGATTTAAATCTTGAATCATTTATGGAAATTATCTTGGATTATATTGGCATTTAGCCAATTCCGGAGTCAGGGCCCATCAACACTTCCTTGTGTATCGTAGGTATATTGTTGACTAACAACAATATCTCGTTTGCGCACCTGAGAGGTTTGCACGAGCTTAGCCTACGTTGCTCAGCTGCAAGTTCGACCGAAGTCAATACATCTCATGTAGAGGCTTCTGTATCAGTCGCGGTAGGAAACTCTGGAATCACTTCCAAGGTTCCTTTCCTTTGACCTGATCACGAAGATACTTGTTATCTCGTTGAGTTGCACTATCCTCCCACTCACCATTTTGCAAGAACTATTCTCTTTAAAAGCATGCCGTTTTCTAGAAAAATCCTTTGCCTCAGTATAGTGGTGGGGGAATACCCAATGACTTCGGATAACTTACAAAATAGCACTTGTCTGATTTGGAATAGGTTTGTAACCTTTTACACAAGCCCCATATTCCAAATGTTAAGAAAAGATATAACATGGTTGGGCATACCATACCATGCCATCATTTCAACAGACCTGATGGAGCTCTTTTCAGTGTAAAAGCGGCACTCTCTAAAGCATTACTCTTTAAAAGTGACAATGGCAATTTTATTTATGTCATCTTTGATCTTACCATGTCATAAATGGTTTGATTACATCTTCACAGACATTCCACTCATAGTGTTGGTCCAGGAGGTGTAAGTTATGAAACTCTTTTCACAACTCATTAGACATTCGCTAAACTTGTAACTCAAATATTCCTTTCCGCAATCAAATTGCAGAAACATAATTTTGTTGTTACAATAACTTCTACTTCATTTTTGAAAACCTTTTGAATGATTTCAAAAGATCTAGACTTACATCTCATTAAGAAAATATCCATATATCTACTTGAGTCATTTCTGAAGATAGATAAATACACTACTTGCAACAAAATTTATTGAACTACACACATCAAAATGTATGATGACCAATAAGTTTGTTGCTCGTTCCTTATGGCCTGTGAACGGTATTTTAGTCACTTCACTTTTTGGAAGAAAGTTGCACTTGTCAGATGATTCAAATCAAATGACTTCAAAATCCATCATAATAGAATTTTTCCATGCGGGTTTCTCCAATGTGACCAAATGCAGTGCCACACATGTGTGGTATTCTGATAGTCTTGCGACATTTAGTGTCAGTGTTATGGATGTATCATTTTACCATCAATATTCATAACATACATCCCATCTTGGATGGAAGCATGGCCCTTCATGTTATTCATAATACTGAACAAAAATTTTTCTTTTATGAACAACCCTTTTGTAATAAACATCGTGCAATGGACTAGAGTGTATGAAACACTGAAATGAATTATGAAAGTTAACACAGAGGTGATATATTAATATCATTATTCATAACATACATCTCATTCATAATGAAAGTATGGCCCTTATGTTTATTCATAATACTAAACATCAAAAGTTGTCTTATGAACGACCTTCTTGCAAGATACCTTATGCAAAGGGATAGAGTGTATGAAACTCTAAAATGAATTATGAAAGAAAATACATAGGTAATACACTGATGGAAGGTATAGTAACTTTTACTATGTTCCCAACACGTATTAAAACCTCATTCCTGGCTAGTCTTTTTAGGCCATAGTAGCTCTTACATCGATTCGCAACAGAATGCAATCGAGAAGGTATCTTTGTGATTAACTCACAATACCCAAGAATTAGTGATTAACATGTTTAACCATAATTCCCAAGAACTATATCTTTGACCAGCCTTCTATACATCAAAAACTTGTATGACATTCATACATGAGCTGGATATTCCAGTCTTCTTTCTTTCTGCCTTTATACATCTAATAGTTTAACTTTTAGTATTTCTCCTACTCTCAGAAGAAGCACCCAACTTAAGAGTGGCATTTAGCCCTAGACATCCTAGCTAGGGGTGAAAGTCTCACTAACACCCTTTTGGACATTCCCTTTCTCTTTAAGTTGTTGTTTTATTCACCTTTCATCGTATGACAGGTGTTCTTCTGGATCCCTCTCGTATCAGTCTAATGCATAATAAAGACCTTTACTAATAGTTTGCAAATAGACATTGCTTTGGATATTTCATATCTTTCAGCCTTTGTTTGTATCTGAAAATTAATTTTCAATTCCACGAATATCACATAACTATCCCAAAACTTTCAAAGTCCGGGTTTCATGGAAGCAAACATATTGCACTTGACCATAACAGAATTCTAGCTTTTGGATCGAAAGACGAGAGTCTCATCATCCATATCATTTAGCGGGAGTATACGAAAAGCATGCGATAGGACAAAGTCCTTATCGACACTCTTGAGGACAATCCTCACATTACGTTACCAAACGTAATGTTTTAACCATATATTTAACAACTATTCAATTTTAACAGAGAAGGTGGAAACGCGAGCCATTATTCTACAACTATTATGCAATTTTCACTTAGACAACATTCATAATTAATTGCACTAAGAATTAAACAAGTTAATTCTATAGTGAGCTCCCACTCAAATCAATATCTCTCATAATTGATTGTCAGTGATTCAAGATCCATATTACAATTCAACGCCAAGGATGCATCCATCTCAAGTGATGAGAATTGCAATCGGTAAGCCAACTTGCCAATCACATCTTTATGTGACTCTTGTTCATCTTTCGATGAGCGTGTTCCGAGCTCATGACTTTCATGCCTGAATGTCAAGACAACCAAGTGATCTTGCTGCGAGGTCTCAACTCACTCGCCTCACACTTCTCTAATCGTTCGTACCCATGCATCCATGTGATACCCCGAAGAGATAGGTGCCGTGACGGTGCTACACTTGGGAGAACACTAACTACTTGATATTTTAAGTGAGAGATCACCCTAATAAAAAGCGACTACCGCGCAATCAAGAAGGGTGCATCATAAGGGATAAACATCTCCGGCAATTCATAATAGCATGATATGGTATAGCCCTTTCTGACGGAGAAGTCTTTCATTTCTTCGTCTTTGGCATTTGCGTCGGTGTTCACCTTCACGAAGATTGCCACCACCTTGTCAATGCACCAGATAATGTTGCTATCTTTATAGTTAATAAAATAAGTGCATTACTTAAGGTTGACACGTAGGTCATTAAAGTGACGATCATATGGCTCCAGCCATCATGCCGAATCATGACACGTAGGTCATGTTAATCAATTTACATCATAGAGTCATCTCATATATAATCAAATTATTATGAGAACTGCTATACCACATCACATGCACATGCAAAACCCTCCTGCAAAACCAAGTTAGACGTCTCTAATCGGTTCATGCAAAAACTTGTTTTTCGTGGCTTCTAAGGTTTTGAAACAAACCGAAGCAACCAACGTCCATCATCAAGTATGATAATTCAAGTCGCTAGATTAACTTTGCGGGGTGTATGAAGCATGAGATAATAAAATCTCGAACCCCATACTAAACTTCGTCATACGCATGACCCCCGTGCAGATCATATCTGCATTGCCCTTTCGTCTGTGAAACATCCATCTTTCTTTAACTATGGTGGAACCCAAAGAACTGTTAGCACTTCATTGATCTGTCAATCAACATACTCAGGAGCGGCATGAAAGGATCGTCGATTGCCAGAACTTTGTGAGATTCCACCATGCCGTCAAGATCAGGATTATGCAAATTCAAGGGAAGCAACAAGAACATCGGGTAACAGATTACCCGCACAAATAGTTTTTAGTAATAGAACTCATCGATTACCTAATTATTTTGTGCAACACCCATACATCTCTATGTATTCTAGATCACAACCTGCATCTACGCATAGCACGGCTCATGATGCCACTGTAGGGGAACGCAACAGAAAACAAAAAAATTCCGTCTTACGCACCAGACCAGGACCACTATTGAGACTGCATACAAGGTTTGATCTTTTTCGTTACCGACTCGTAGCGCAGCGGGAAGTAGAGTCGATGACGATCGGCGGTGCAGATCCCCGCAGCTAGGATTTACAACCTACCAACCGCGAGGATGTATACCCTCATCTACCCCTCGGACAGCCCTCCGGGAGGCGATCGGACAGTCCCCCGGACGGTGTCGCAGACAACCCTTCGGGAGTACCTTCGAAACTCAAACGGTCACACGGACAGCCCTTCGGGAGGCACTCTCAAACTAGGACCAAAACTACGATCCCTCTACAGAGTTGCACACATACGGTGTGATGTATCCGGCAGGGCTTCGCTGTCCAGAACTAGTTCCCACTGGAACCTAGACAGCCTTTCAGCTCTATGAAACTATTTCGTGGGGAGGGAGAGAGAAGCCAGATCATTGCAATGACACTTGTATGTGAGAAAGAGTGTGTCTTTAAGCAGCCCCCTCCACCCCTATTTATAGGCCAAGCTCAAGGGTGGCTTCTCCAAGAAGACAAGGGGATAATACCAAATGGCCCTCAAGGTGGCTTCTCCAAGAAGCCAAGCAAAAAGCACTTTCACTATTCATGACGACATTTTTCAGCGTCCGTTCGAACCAAAAATAATTATGTGGGCCTAGAAAATTTCCAGTACCCATTAAAATAATTTTCGGCACGTTCCAAAACAATTTCAGATTAGTGATTTTCATCTGCGAAAAGCAAACAAGAATGCGTTTTCACTATTCATGAAGACAATTTTTCACGTCCATTAAATCCGAAAATATTTTTGTGGGTCTTAGAATAATTCCAGTACCCACTAAAATGATTTTGGATTTATTCCGAAACAATTTCGGATTAGTGAATTTCATCTGCGAAAAGCAACCAAAGCGATACCGGCAGCTTGGGAACATTTCCAGTTTCTATCCCAAAAAATTCCCAAAAGTTTCCAGAATAATTTTAGCACCCTCCAAGAATTATGAGGCGTGTCCCGAAACCAATTTGACTTAATGGTATACCCCAAAACAACTTTTCGGTTTTACGAAACTATTTCACTATTCTCTCTGTGCAGAACGTTTCCGTTGTCCGAAACTTCCCGACGATTCTCTCTCAGACTCCCTGTCTAGTATTCAGCAGATAGATGACTCTTAAGCGTGTGACCCTATAGGTTTAGTGAAGCATAGACATGACCGTAACACTTTCCGATCAATGATCAACATCGGAGCTGTGGACACCCATATTGACCCCTATACCCACACGAATGAATATTCGAGTGAACCTCCAATTGTCGTTGCTATTCCTGTTGCTTCGCGATATGTTACAAATACCTGAGGTGAGATTTACTTGCATACCCATGGATCAACAACTTGTCCACTATGCTAGTTACCTCATTACCGGTTTTGTTCTCTTTTCTCGTTTCCGTGTTCACGCATCACTGTGATCAAATCACACTGAGTCTGGCCAGACGATGATGGATACCGTAACACTGAGAGGGCCCGAGAATATCTCTCCATCGTCGGAGGATCAAATCCCAATCTTGAGCTATCAAGTTACTTGACACACGTTTCCATGAACCCGTAAGCCGCCATAATAGCCACCCATTTACGGATGACATTTAACAAACCCCAAAGTTCATGAAGCAAGTATGAAGAAACTCGATACTCTCAAGGTCTAAGGAATTATGCAAACATTAACCATCTATGTGTTATTAACCATAAACTTGTGACGAATGTACATCATAGCATAACATCAATTCGGGTCGATTCAACACAAGTGTTCTCCTAACATTGTGCCCTCAAAGTTGCCGGCATGGTCATGCCCATGATCAGGAAAACAGAACCATCATGCAACACATGAGCTAGTCTTAGAGGCAACACTAGGAATACATTTTACCGTTTATTATTCCACATGTGCATACGATTCTTCCTCCGAGCCTCATGTTAATGTAGACTCGAGAACCATAACAGTTGTAGCATGGAACATAAACATAATTACGAACTTGGAGAGAAATAATATCATTTATTATTGCCTCTAGGGCATATCTCCTACAAGGTGTGTCCAGCAAGGATAGATGAACCAATAGGTGTGTCCAGCAAGGATAGATGACATAAACTAAAAAGCAAAACAAGCAAAGACTCATATAATACAAGACGCTCCAAGCAAAACTCATGATATGTGATGAATAAAAATATAGCTCCAAGTAAAATACTGATGGTCGTTAGAAGAAAGAGGGGATGCCACTCGGGGCATCCTCAAGCTTAGTTGCTTGTTCCTCTTTGGATAATAACTTGGGGTGCCATGGGGCATCCCCAATCTTAGGCTCTTCTTACTCTTTATTCCTTCATCCATCGTGATCTCACCCAAAACTTTGAAAACTTCAACCACAGAAAACTCAACAAAACCTTCATGAGATCCATTAGTATAAGAAAGCAAATCACTACTCTAAGTATTGTTACAAACCCATTCATATTTCATGTTTGCATTATATCTACTATATTCCAACTTTGTTATGGCCTATAGCCCCCAATAAAGTCCATAGATTCATCAAAATAAGCACACAACGCAAAGAAAACAGAATCTTTCGGAAACATAACAATATGTAGCAATCTGATAACTTTGAATACTTCTGTAACTCAAAAAAAATCTAAAACATTAGGATAGCTTAGGCAATATTTATATCAATCTTGTGTACAAAAATCAGGATTTTATCACGCTTCTGTGATTTTTAATAATTCTATTACTGGCGCACAAAGTTTCTGTTTTTCAACAAGATCAAATCAACTATCACCCAACATGATCCCAAAGGCTTTCATTGCACAAACTAATTAAAAAATAAACAAACAATCATAAAAGTATCATAATTGTGCAAACACTCAAGAATAGAAAGAAAAAGGAAAAAAATAAAATTTATTCATTGGGTTACCTCGCAACAAGCGCTATCGTTTTTTGCCCCTGGCTAGGCATAATGCATAAGTAGGGAAACACTTATAATCTATAGTCTGATTAGAAGTAGTGCGCCAGACCATTTGACTACCGTTGATCCGATTGTACTCTCACGATTAAGATACTTCTAATCCCGTCTCCTGTTTTTGAAGAAAAAAACACGTCCGTCCGTTGCTAACCACCCGCATCTGCCGCATCCCCTAATCAGTCACGCGGGATCCCCTCCCAAAATTCCTCTTTCCTCACACACACCTCCACCTAGAACGTGTCAATCGCACTGCTCCTTCATCTCTGTTTGCGTCACCCACCACCTGCGCAGGTTCGTTCCTCTGATCCTCCGGCTACTGCCCAGATCTGTTCCCCTCCCCTATTTTTCATCTCCATTGATGCGGCCACCGAGCGAAATTCAGTTGCAGGTGCGCCATCCTCTTGTTTTGTGCTTCTTGATTGGTGCTTCGACAGGTTACCCGGAGGCTGAAACGGTTGCCGAAGTAGCACCAACCGACTGGAGAACAAGAAGTGGCCTACAGTGACTTTCCCCTCTTTAAAGTGCCCCTGCTTTGCAATTAGGTTTCTAATGCATTAACTGCCGATGCCAAGTACTCATTCATACATATTTCTATGTGTGTACTCAGTTGCAGCATGCTTCCATGCATTCTTATATAGTATTGGTTTAGCTTCATAAATCTGCTTCAACCACAACCAAACATGCTTCATTATTTCTCGCACTTTTGTTTTGCAACTGTCGTGCTTCCGTTGCTTCATATTCATGCTTCTGTTGTATAAACGTTTTGCTGCTCAGATGATATATGTTCTGCCTTTTACCTGCTATGTTTCTTTGGTTCAGATGTTTATCTTGATATATATTGTAATTATTTAGTGTTGCTACCATTACCAATGTTTGGTTCTTTTTATTTCTTATTTGTGTTGCACAGCTTGTGTTGTCACCCATTTCAAATATTTTGCACAATAGTTCATTATTTCTCACATATGTTTTGTGAGTATGTGCTTCCTTTAATTCTCATGAGTCCATGGTTTGACAATCAGGTTGAGATTGTTGTTCCCGTATCCACTTTATGCAACTATGCTTTGTTGTTTATTTATATCTGTACCAATTGTGGCGAAATTTTGCATCAATCACGGCCATTGTACATTTCTTATTGTACAAAATATTGTCTTTGAAATCATGTGTGCTTCAACCCCTACGAGTATACCTTCTTTTTCTTTGAGTTGACAAGCACAACTTCTAGTAAAATTTATTGTACTAACATACATTCCACTGCAAGTGTGTGCTTCTGTGTTTCTCAATATTTTTCTAGTTATAGATATTTTGGTACAACCAACTTCAGTCATGCTTCCTGTTTCTACACAATGTCAATGAGGCTATGTTGATGCCATGTGATGGGAATGGGACCTGATACTGCTATTTGTAGATGACTATTGTGTTGGCCACAAGGAGCTTATGGCGTGTTTATATTGTGTTTATGATTGACCAACCCATTTGGTGCGGCTTCGGTTGGGTAGAAGTGGAATTTCATTATAATATTTGTTTCATTTTTATTGAATATAAAAGTGTTGCAATTGTAGTTCATACCAATTTTATTTGTTTTGATTCTTCATGCTTCTTCCACATTTTTTTGTTTGATGTTACTATGTTCGATCACGTGACAAAATGGTGCTTCCTTATAAATATGTTTGTGGAACGAAAAAGAGGTTTCTTATTATGAACAGTTTGTTCCCTTCACACCATAGAAAATGACGCTTCGGTGCGTCAAGAAAAATGCTTCTGCGGTATAAAAATCGTGCTACCATCTAAAGAAACACAACTTAAAAGATATGGTAATTAATTGGCAGATTTAATTATGAGAATTCTGCCAAAAATGGGATTTGACGTCGTTCGCAAATTTATGCATCGATGCATGAAGGAAAATGCTTTCGTTGCATAAACATCATGCTCCCACCGATGCAGAAACACATTTAGGAAAAGATCATAATTTTCCATCTAAAAGAAAAGATCATAATTACTTTTTGAATCTAATTGTGAAAAATATTCGTACTTTCCAAAAATGTTTCTACCACAAAAGGCACGTCATCCTGGGAACAATTTTAGGAAATAAAACTCACTTTTGGGGTGTTAGCAATACGGAAGCAGCTAACATTATGGAAGTGGTTTCCAAGAAGCAAGCAATTAGCGTAGAAAACTAACCTGCCATGCATGGGGCATTAGTACTAGATCAGATGACCAATATTATTCTGATCTTACGGTCTTCAACTAGTCTGATAGAATCAGAAGATCAGTAGTCTGATTCGTAGTGGCTCCCATCTAAGTATTGTCATCTTTGGTTCTAGATCCATAGGATGCCCTCATGATTGATTCATCTGGTGGCTTAATCCTTGTTCTAGGGAAGTGTTCCATACCCTTTATTAGTGGAGATTGAAATTTAATATTGCCTTCTTTCATATCAATCACGACACCTATAGTGCGTAAACATAGTCTACCAAGTATAATTGGGCAAGACGGATTGCAATCAATATCAAGAACAATAAAATCTATGGGCACATAATTCCTATTTGCAAGAATAAGAACATCATTAATTCTTCCCGTAGGCTTTTTAATAGTAGAATCCGCCAAGTGCAAATTAAGAAAACATTCTTCAATGTCGGTAAGACCAAGCACATCACATAAAGACTTCAGAATTGTGAAAACACTAGCACCCAAATCACAAAAAGCAAAACACTCATAATTTTAATCTTGACTTTGATAGTAGGTTCCAATTCATCATGTAAGTTTCTAGGAATTGAGATCTCTAATTCCAAATTTTCTTCCAAATCTTTCATCATGGCATCTACGATATGTTTAGTAAAAGCTTTATTTTGTTCATAGGCATGGGGTGAATTAATCATGGATTGCAACAAAGAAATAGAATCAATCAAAGAAAAAATATCATAACTAAAGTCTTTGTAATCCAAAAGAGTGGGTACATCACTAGTTAAAGTTTTGACCTCTCCAAACCCACTTTTATCAATTTTCTCAACAAGATTTTCACCCTCCGAATTATCGGGACGCCTTCTAGCTAAAGTTGACTCTTCTTCAGTCCATTTATCATCAATCTTAATTTTACTAAACAAGGAATCAATGGAAGAAACACCAATCATTTGAAGATCTTCATCATTTTTATGAAAGCAATCACTAGAAAACGCTCTTTCTAACAATTCTCTTTTATCTCTAAGAATAGCGGTTCTTTTCTTACTTTCATCCATAGAAACATATAGAGCTTCAATTGATTCATCAACCTTAGGTACAAAAAATTTCAACTTGAGATTTTCTACATCTTGAGAAGTTCTATCAATGCTTCTAGACATAACATCAATCTTATTCATTTTTTTCTTCTATCGTAGTGTTGAAAGCTTTATGAGCATTGATAAATTCTTTAATATTATTCTCAAGATCAGAGGTGTTCCTATTATTATAAGAAGGGTTACCACAAGAATTACCATAATTATTACAGGAATTTCCAGGAAAAGGCCTAGGATTAAAATTACCTCTATAAGCATTGTTATTAAAATTGTTTCGCGAGAAAAAATTCACATTTACGGGATCACTATTTTGCTTAATCAAAGTAGACAAAGGCACATAATTAAGATCAATAGGAGCACTTTTATTAGCAACCAATTTCATAAGTGTGTCAACTTTTTCACTCAACGTACTTATTTCTTCAACCAAATTAATTTTCTTACTAGTGGGTGCTCTTTTGGTAATGCCATTGTTAATAATTTGCCATAATATTTTCTAGTAATTTAGTAGCTTCTGTCGGTGTCAAAACCAGCCGATCTCGGGTAGGGGGTCCCGAACTATGCGTCTAAGGATCGAAGGTAACAAGGGACAAGTGGGACATAATGTTTACCTAGGTTCGGGCCCTCTTAATGGAGGTAAACCCTATGTCCTGCTTGATTGTATTTGATGAGTATAGGGGTTATAAGAGTTGATCTACCCCGAGATCGCACTGGATAAACCCTAGATGTATAGCCTATGAGAATTCTGATAGCGTCTACAGACTAAACCCTCCGGTTTATATACACATCGGAGGGGCCTAGGGTTGTACAGAGTCGGTTTGTGGAAGAAGGAAATTACATATCTGGACACCAATCTTGTCATCCACGCATAGGAGAGTCCTACCCGGACACGGGGGAAGGTCTTCTGCCTTGTACCTTCACGGACCATTAGTCCAGCCCATATCGAATAGCCCGGACACCAAAGGACCCCCTAATCCAGGACTCCCTCAGTAGCCCCCGAACTGGCCTTCAAATGACGATGCAGTGTCCGGTTTATGTCTTTGACTTTTGCAAGGTTGGTTCTTCACTATATATTGGGCGAATAATAGTTCGGTCCTGACTTCCTCGTTCTGCCTTTATTACTCCTTCCCTGTCGCCTCAATTTCCATGCGCTGGGCGAATGCGAAGGGTCCACAATTTTTTTATCAAAAAGAAAACGCCTGGCCACACAGGGATGACGTCTATATAAAGAGGTCAGATCCCCCAAGTGACATCCACATCATGCATAAAAACACCAAGACTAGCCACAAAAAAGCTTCAAAACATGGCCAGCGCCCCAGGCTCTTCTTCGCGCCCCCATGGCCCTCAAGAGGATGATTGACAGAGCTGCTCAGTGTCTCATCTTCAGTTGAGTTGACTCCAGACGCAGGGATATCTTCCCCTCACAGATCTAGTCTCCGTATGAGCGGGATTGGCCTCAATTGGCAGCGATGTGCTGGCTGAAAATTTCCCCAACCCCAATAATAAGGAGAGGGTGTGCTTCGTTCCGTTCCTTTTGCGGGGCTTAGTGATACATCTCCAACGTATCTCTAATTTTTAATTGCTCCATGCTATATTATCTACTGTTTTGGACTATATTGGGCTTTATTTTCCACTTTTATATTATTTTTGGGACTAACTTATTAACCGGAGGCCCAGCCCAGAATTGCTGTTTTTGCCTATTTCAGTCTTTCGAAGAAACGGAATATCAAACGGAGCCAAACGGAAAGAAACCTTCGGGAACGTGATTTTCTCACCGAACATGATCCAGGAGACTTGGGCCCTACGCCAAGGCATCAGAGAGGCGGTCACGAGGGTGGGCCCCCCTAGGGTGCGCCCCCTGCCTCGTGGGCCCCTCGGGGCTCCACCGACGTACTCATTCGTCCTATATATACCTACGTACCCCCAAATGATCAGAACAGGAGCCAAAAACCTAATTCCACCGCCGCAACTTTCTGTATCCACGAGATCCCATCTTGGGGCCTGTTCCGGAGCTCCGCCGGAGAAGGCCGTCATCACGGAGGGCTTCTACATCATCATAGCCTCTCCGATGAAGTGTGAGTAGTTTACCTTAGACCTTCGGGTCCATAGCTAGTAGCTAGATGGCTTCTTCTCTCTTTTTGGATCTCAATACAAAGTTCTCCCCCTCTCTTGTGGAGATCTATTTGATGTAATCTTGTTTTTGCGGTGTGTTTGTTGAGACTGATGAATTGTGGGTTTATGATCAAGTCTATCTATGAATAATATTTGAATCTTCTCTGAATTCTTTTATGTATGATTGGTTATCTTTGCAAGTCTCTTTGAATTATCCATTTGGTTTGGCCAACTAGATTGGTAGTTCTTGCCATGGGAGAAGTGCTTAGCTTTGGGTTCGATCTTGCGGTGTCCTTTCCCAGTGACAGAAGGGGCGGCAAGGCACGTATTGCATCGTTACCATCGAGGATAACAAGATGGGGTTTATTTCATATTGCATGAATTTATCTCTCTACATCATGTCATCTTGCTTAAGGCGTTACTCTGTTTTTAACTTAATACTCTAGATGCATGCTGGATAGCGGTCGATGAGTGGAGTAATATTAGTAGATGCAGAATCGTTTCGGTCTACTTGTCACGGACGTGATGCCTATATACATGATCATGCCTAGATATTCTCATAACTATGCTCAATTCTGTCAATTGCTCAACAGTAATTTGTTCACCCACCGTAGAATAATTATGCTCTTGAGAGAAGCCACTAGTGAAACCTATGGCCCCTGGGTCTATTCTCATCATATCAATCTCCATCACTTTAATCTTGCGTTGCTTTTTTACTTTGCCTTTACTTTTTACTTTGCATCGTTATACCAAAAATACCAAAAATATTATATCTATCAGATCTCACTCTCGTAAGTGACCGTGAAGGGATTGACAACCCGTAACCGTGTTGGTTGCGAGTAGCTATCGTTTTGTGCAGGTACGAGGGACTTGAGCGTGGCCTCCTACTGGATTGATACCTTGGTTCTCAAAAACTGAGGGAAATACTTACGATACTCTGCTGCATCATCCCTTCCTCTTCGGGGAAATCCAATGCAAGCTCAAGAGTTAGCAAGAAGGATTTCTGGCGCCGTTGCCGGGGAGGTTCGCGCAAGTCAAGATTTGACTCCTGACAACGAGCCATTTTTGGCGCCGTTGCCGGGGAGTCTACGCAAAAGTCAACATACCAAGTACCCATCACAATCCCTATCTCTCGCATTACATTATTTGCCATTTGCCTCTTGTTTTCCTCTCCCCCACTTCACCCTTGCCGTTTTATTCGCCCTCTCTCTCTCTATCCTCCCTCTCTATTTGCCTCTTTTGCCCGCTTGCCTTTTTGTTTGCTCGTGTGTTAGATTGCTTGTTTGTCGCATGGCTCAACCAAGATTCGGTTATCTTCACCTTAAAAGGTTAGAGGAGATCGAAAACAACGTTAGGAAATTTATGGTTTTGCAATTTGAGCATAATAATTTCTTTAGAAACAAGCTTAAGGAACAAAAAAGTTTTATGAGTTATATGAATAAAGAGCTTGATGATATGTCTAAAGAATTTTATGGTATAAGATCCCAAATTGCTCGTCTAGAAAAGATGACTGCTGAAATTTCGGATATGCAAGCCACCTTAGTCAATAAGATGGCCGCTAAACCGAATTCCTATGAAAATCAAGATGAAGATCTAAAAGTTATTGATGTTACTCCTATTAAATCTTTGTTTTGCAATATGAATCTTGATGAAACTGAATATGATCTTCCTTTACCTAGAAGGCGTTCTAAAAATTCGGAGTATTTAGATCTTTATGATGAAATTGATGAAAGTGGGATTGAAAGAAATAAAAATCTAGATGTTGCTAAACCCACTATATTGGATTTCAAGGAATTTAATTATGAAAGTTTCTCTTTAATTGATTGTATTTCCTTGTTGCAATCCGTGCTAAATTCTCCACATGCTTATAGTCAAAAGAAAGCCCTCACCGAACATATTGTTGATGCCTTGATGCAATATTATGAAGAAAAACTTGAGTTGAAAGTTTCTATCCCTAGAAAACTCTATGATGAGTGGGAACCAACTATTAAAATTAAAATTAAAGATCATGAGTTTTATGCTTTGTGTGATTTGGGTGCTAGTGTCTCTACTATTCCCAAGACTTTGTGTGATTTGCTAGATTTTCGTAATTTTGATGATTGCTCTCTAAACTTGCATCTAGCGGATTCAACTATTAAGAAACCTATGGGAAGGATTAATGATGTTCTTATTGTTGCAAATAGGAATTATGTGCCCGTAGATTTAACTGTTCTTGATATAGATTGCAATCCTTCTTGCCCTATTATTCTTGGTAGACCTTTCCTTAGAACGGTTGGTGCAATTATTGATATAAAGGAAGGGAATATTAGATTTCAATTTCCATTAAAAAAGGGCATGGAACAATTTCCAAGAAATAAAATAAAATTGCCATATGAAACTATCATGAGAGCCACTTATGGATTGCCTACCAAAGATGGCAATACCTAGATCTATCTTCGCTTTTATGCCTAGCTAGGGGCGTTAAACGATAGCGCTTGTTGGGAGGCAACCCAATTTTATTTTTATTCCTTGCTTTTTTCTCCTGCTTAGTAATAAATAAATTATTTAGCCTCTGTTTTGGTTGTGTTTTTTGTGTTTAATTAGTGTTTGTGCCAAGTAGAACCGTTGGGAAGACTTGGGGAAAGTCTTGTTGAACTTGCTGTAAAAAACAGAAACTTTAGCGCTCATGAGAACTGCTGTCATTTTTATTTGAAGAGTGATATTTAGTTCATTATTTTTGAAGATGATTAATAGATAAATTCCTCACGTCCAGAAATTTATTTTAGAATTTTTGGGGTTCCAGATCTTGTGCTAGCTACAGATTGGTCAATTTTCCAGTGCTCCTTTGAAGAAACACCTCAACTGGTGTCTCCAAAGTCCCAAGGAGGAAGATAGTGCGGAAATAAAAAGGTTGGTCAACAAGGTCAGATTATTAGCTCATACCAAGCTACCGATAATCAAAGTCATGGCCATTGCAATAAAAAGATGTATCCAGCCTCTCCAGTCCAGAGTAACTCCTTTATGGTGCTACAGTGGGGAAGACAACGCATCTTGTTACAGACGCAAGGGTCTAGATACCCCGGCCGAACTGGCCATGATTTTGGCCGATCTGTACAAGGGTGAAAAAGAAGACTTCCTCTGCTTAAACTGTCGAGAAGGTTATTCCATGTACAACCCCATTGAATGGGTAAGATTCGATTACCCGTGTTGCTTTTTACTGCTGTCACGACATACTAATCAAGTTGTTCTTTGTTGTCATAAAAACAGTCATGGAGGAAGATGTTCGACGACGTTCACTGTCCTTCCCCACAGCCACAGGATCACAACCGCGATGAAGACCCTGGCTTCTGCGAGGATCCGGATATATACATAGAGTTTGATGATGGGGTATTTTATTAGGCCAGCCTGGACGGCTCGGAAGTGGCTATTACAACCGACTATCCCCGCCCCTATCCCTTCTCCATTATAAGTATTCAAAGAGCCTTTCTCAAAAAGAAGTCCCTTCTTGCGCCTTTATCCATTATACTAAACTGTACTTCATACGATCGATGCTCAGCGGGTCGCACCCCCTCGAGGGCGGCACCTACGCAGGGTAACCATTCAAAACAAAAGGAGACCGGGAGCGCCGTAGAGCCCCCACAGTCTTCAAAGAGGTATGTCTGTTTGATATGTGCCTAGGCATGAGTTCGGATTATTAAAGTTCCCTCCTATCTTTGATTCAGGAGGAGCACACGGCAGACAGTGGGGAAACGCCCTGCTAGCCGAATGTCAGCAAATCCGGCGCCAGACTCGTCGACTAGGACGAGGGCTGCTGCAATACCAGTTCTGCCCCCTCCTGAGGATTCGGATGACGTATCTGTCATGAATTCTGAGGTGGGGAGCATAATGAATCACCGTTGACTGAAAGAGGCTATGCGTGCTCCAGCCTTTTCTGAGCAGGAATTTACCGCACTCAGTTCGGTGGATGCATATATCTGAGCCGCTCGAGATGGACTTGCCGGAGTTACTCAATTGTTCTCAAAGGATATAAAGGTAAGAGTTCTTGTAATTTTAATAGACATATGCCAATAGCCCCCGAGACTTGAAGTGGTGAGGCCAACCGATTTAAGGATCGATATGACCTGCAGGTTCTCAAGGAGAAGAATACTACGCTATCCCAGGAGCTGAAAATGAAGCAGTCACAGCTTAATGCCATCACCGTCGAACTTGTGGAAGTAAAAACGGACGCACTGACCACTTCCGACAAGAAGAAACACGAGGAGGAAAAATACCAACAATCCGAAGAGATAGAGAGCTTAAAGGCTTAGTTACTGGCCGCTCGAAAAGAGAATGAGAAGCTGAAAGGCGGCATGTTCGGTATGACTTTTAAAAACATCAGAGAAACCCATATTAGTCCACAATTCGGAATGTCATAACCCTGTTGCTGCAGGTCTTTTAACTGGTCGGTTAAAAAATAAGTATCTGGATTTCGAGGTGACGTGCTTAAGGAGTTGTCCGTGGTGCATGAGTGGGCCTGGAAAGCCATGAAGAATATGGCCAAGGCTTTATGGCCATACGATGCCCCTCCATAAAGTATGGAGGGTTTGGCGAGCATGTTCAAAGGTGCCTGGCGCCGCTTTGAGCTATGGAAGACGTCCACCTGCCGTGAGGGCGCACGAGAAGCCTGGGCGATGGTGAAAACATGCTTTACCAAGTTAGATCCGAATCATGTGGCCCGAGTGGGACCGCAGGGACCAGACGAGAAAGAAAATCCGTTGAACTTGGTGTATGACCAAGTAATGATAGCTGCAAAATATTTGCAAGAAGACTGTAGTTTAGACAGTCTTATAGATGGAATAGATAAGGAGTAGGCATTTGATTCAATGTATCATTGTACTCTATGATCATCCGGTATCTTCAGCCGAACATGTGGAAAATTGTCATCACAGGCCTTCGTCTTTAACCTCCAACAAAGATGGTGGAGTGTTTCTGGATACTAT
The DNA here is from genome assembly GCF_003073215.2 of Triticum urartu. Classification (NCBI taxonomy): domain Eukaryota; kingdom Viridiplantae; phylum Streptophyta; class Magnoliopsida; order Poales; family Poaceae; genus Triticum; species Triticum urartu. The sequence continues at coordinate 355,075,248 of NC_053026.1, forward strand.
TGTGGAATGTAAGGAGCATTCATTATGTCCGGAAACCAGGCAACCCAGTCATTGTTCTCGAACACACAAAAATTTAGTTCGGTAGATATGTTATATTACATATGTAAGAAACATCTTCCAAGGAGAATAGTTATGTTAAGGGTTCCTTTCCTTGGGTTAGCATGCTTTAATTGTGCGCGTCTGGGCTTTTGATCCGAATTACGGGGAAACTATCCCGCATTAATTTTTCAAAGAGTTACAGGAATGTAACAATCTGTTGTTTGATTGCCGCCCAATTATTCTCTTAGGAACGCTAGCTTTCTGCCGCACCCGTCTGAGGTACAGGTCCGGATTACCTGGTTGTAACAATCGCAGAGCTGCTCCTTTTACGCCCTAGCTGAACAATCGGGAATGTAGGGTATAAACACAGGAGCGAGGCAACCCAGCTTGGCAAAAACTTAAGTCATAGAGGTGCATATAATGGCAAAAGGGTGTATATAAACAAACAACGTGTTTAGTGGAAGCTCTAAGCCTTTAATAATAAGCTTCGTCGAAGAAGCCCCCAGTCATAGTGGGTGTATACATTTAAAATGTGATCCCCTTAAGAGTTCGGCTTATTCGAACATATCCTGGGAAATTTATAAAAACGATAAAACAAAAAATGAATGAAGAGGAGAAAAGGGGGACCGGGAAAAAACACACGGCCGAACTTATGCATAGAATCTTCGGAGCTGAGCAGCGTTCCATGGATTCGGCTCAAGGCGATTATCCAATGCATTACGAAGGCGATAGGCTCCTCCTGTGAGAATTTCATCTATAATGAAGGGGCCCTCCCATTTTGGTTTGAGCTTGTCCTTCTTCTTCTCTGGGAGGCGTAAAACGAGTTTGCCGACATTATAAGTCTTGGCCCTCACTTCTCTGCTTTGGTATCTCCAAGCCTGTTGTTGATAAAATGCGGGACGGGCTCGTGCAATATCACGCTCCTCCTCAAGGCCGTCTAGGTCGTCCTGCCGATCGAGCTCGGCTTATATCTCTTTGTACATGCGCACTCGAGGTGAGTCATGAATAATATCGCAGGGCGAGACAGCCTCTGCGCCGTACACCATGAAAAAAGGTGTGTATCCGGTCGTGAGATTAGGTGTAGTCCGCAATCCCCAGAGCACGGAATCGGGTTCCTTAACCCAGTGCTTATCTGACTCCCGTAGGGATCGCACCAGTCTGGGTTTAATGCCGCTCATTATCAGGCCATTGGCTCGTTCGACCTGACCATTTGTTTGAGGGTGATATACGGATGCATAATCAAGCTTAATGTCCAAGTTAGCGCACCAATTTTTCACCTCATCGGCTGTGAAATTGGAGCCATTATCAGTGTGATGCTATGTGGGACACCATAAGGGTATACCATGCCGGATATAAAGTCGATCACTGGCCCTGCTTCAGCTATTTTTACAGGTTTGGCCTCTATCCACTTAGTGAATTTATCCACCATAACCAGTAAATATTTCTTCTCGTGGATTCCCCCTTTAAGGGGTCCAACCATATCTAGACCCCATATCGCAAAAGGCCAAGTGATGGGGATTGTTCTTAAGGCAGTGGGCGGCATATGACTTTGATTGGGTAAAAGCTGACATCCCACACAATGTTGCACAAGGGCATGTGCGTCTGCTCGGGCCGTTGGCCAAAAGAAACCTGTACGGAACGCCTTGCTTACGAGGGCCCGAGCCGCGGCGCGATGGCCTCCTAGACCAGCATGTATTTTAGTCAGAAGTTGACGTCCCTCCTCATCGGAAATGCACCTTTGAAGGACTCCAGTGGTACTTTTCTTATATAGTTCACCTTTGTAAACTTTATAGGCTTTAGAAGTCGAACTATGAGACGGGCCTCATTCTGATCGCAGGAAGTTCTGATGACCCACAAGTATAGGAGATCTATCATAGCCTTTTTGATAAGTAAGAGTGTCGAACCCAACGAGGAGCAGAAGGAAATGATAAGCAGTTTTCAGTAAGGTGTTCTCTGCAAGCACTGAAATTATCGGTAACAGATAGTTTTGTGATAAGGTAATTTGTAACGAGTAGCAAGTAATAAAAGTAAATAAGGTGCAGCAAGATGGCCCAATCCTTTTTGTAGCAAAGGACAAGCCTAGACAAACTCTTATATGAAGGAAAGCGCTCCCGAGGACACATGGGAATTATCGTCAAGCTAGTTTTCATCACGATCATATGATCCGCGTTCGGTACTTTGATAATTTGATATGTGGGTGGACCGGTGCTTGGGTACTGTCCTTACTTGGACAAGCATCCCACTTATGATTAACCCCCATTGCAAGCATCCGCAACTTCAACAGAAGTATTAAGGTAAACCTAACCATAGCATGAAACATATGGATCCAAATCAGCCCCTTACGAAGCAATGCATAAACTAGGGTTTAAGCTTCTGTCACTCTAGCAACCCATCATCTACTTATTACTTCCCAATGCCTCCCTCTAGGCCCAAACAATGGTGAAGTGTCATGTAGTCGACGTTCACATGAAACCACTAGAGGGATGACAACATACATCTCATCAAAATATCGAACGAATACCAAATTCACATGACTACTAATAGCAAGAGTTCTCCCATGTCCTCAGGAACAAACGTAACTACTCACAAAGCATATTCATGTTCATAATCAGAGGGGTATTAATATGCATAATGGATCTGAACATATGATCTTCCACCAAGTAAACCAACTAGCATCAACTACAAGGAGTAATCAACACTACTAGCAACCCACATGTACCAATCTGAGGTTTGGATACAAAGATTGGATACAAGAGATGAACTAGGGTTTGAGATGAGATGGTGCTGGTGAAGATGTTGATGGAGATTGACCCCCTCCCGATGAGAGGATCATTGGTGATGACGATGGTGATGATTTCCCCCTCCCGGAGGGAAGTTTCCCCGGCAGAACAGCTCCGTCGGAGCCCTAGATTGGTTCCGCCAAGGTTCCGCCTCGTGGCGGCGTAGTCTCATCCCGAAAGCTTTCTTATGACTTTTTCCTCAACAAAAGACTCCATATAGCAGAAGATGGGCATCGGAGGGCCACCAGGGGGCCCACGAGGCAGGGGGCGCGCCCCCCACCCTTGTGGCCAGGGTGTGGCCCCCCTCTGGAACTTCTTGCACTCAGTATTTTTTATATATTCTGGAAATAGCTTTCGTGAAGTTTCAGGACTTTTGGAGCTGTGTAGAATAGGTCTCTAATATTTGCTCCTTTTCCAGCCCAGAATCCCAGCTCCGGCATTATCCCTCTTCATGTAAACCTTGTAAAATAAGAGAGAATAGGCATAAGTATTGTAACATAATGTGTCATAACAGCCCATAATGCAATAAATATCGATATAAAAGCATGATGCAAAATGGACGTATCAACTCCCCCAAGTTTAGACCTCTCTTGTCCTCAAGAGAAAGCTGAAATCAAAAAATATGTCCACATGTTTAGAGATAGAGGTGTCGATAAAAATAAAATACGGACATGAGGGCATCATGATCATTCTTAGAACAGCAACATATATATATATCGTCATATGATCTCTTATGCTAAAGTAACAATTCAATCACAATTTCAAGTATGAATCATAAACTTCATTGAGAACCAACAAACTCTAATCTCAGTCATTGAGGCAATTGCAATTTATCATAACATAGGAATGAGTCAATATAAGAGCTTTTCAGCAAGTCGACATACTCAACCATCTTTTAGTCTTTCACAATTGCTAACACTCATGCAATATTTACGGGTATGAAGTTTTAACCGGACACAGAGAAAGGCAGGGGCTTATAGTTTTGCCTCCCAACGTTTTACCTCAAGGGTAATGTCAACAATAATAGTTCATGAAGACTCACATCCAATTAGCTATATATATCTGGATCTTTCCAACACATTGTGCTTGCCAAAGGATAAAATGTAAAAAGGAAAGATGAAGATCACCATGACTCTTATATAAGGTAGAAGATAAAAGTAAAAGATAGGCCCTTCGCAGAGGGAAGCATAGGTTGTCATGCGCTTTTATGGTTGGATGCACAAAATCTTAATGCAAAAGAATGTCACTTTATATTGCCACTTGTGATATGGACCTTTATTATGTAGTCCGTCGCTTTTATTTCTTCCATATCACAAGATCGTATAAAGCTTATTTTCTCCGCACTAATAAGTCATACATATTTAGAGAGCAATTTTTTAGCTTGCACCGATGACAACTTACTTGAAGGATCTTACTCAATCCATAGGTAGATATGGTGGACTCTCATGGCAAAACTGGGTTTAGGGATATTTGGAAGCACAAGTAGTATCTCTACTTGGTGCAAAGAAATTGGCTAGCAAGAGACGGAAAGGCAAGCTCAGAATGTTGGATGATCCATGACAATATAATTTATCTCAGATGAAAGAAGACATAACTCATTACGTTGTCTTCCTTGTCCAACGTCAACTCTTAGCATGGCATACTTTAATGAGTGCTCACAATCATAAAAGATGTCCAAGATGACCAAAACTATGTTTGTCAACTCTCAACAACTTTTATTCATCATACTCTTATATGTGAAGTCATTACTCTCCATAAGATCCATATGATCTCTTTGTTTCTTTTTATTTGTTCTCCTTTTATTTTATTCCCTCAAGATTATAGCAAAATAATCAAGCCCTTGACTCAACACTAATCTTTATTATATATAGCTCACGGACTCGATTACATAGAAGGATCATAAAGCAAAACTCACAACTAGATCATACTAAAACTTTATTCTACTAGATCAAGATATTATCAAAAGGATCGAACTAAGAAAAATGGTAAAGATAAAAGTGATGGTGATATGATACCGGGGCACTCCCCCAAGCTTGGCAGTTTCCAAGGGGAGTGCCCATACCCGAGGCTCAGTTCTTCTTTGTTGGTGAAGAAGGTGGAGTTGTTGATGATGTAGGCTTGTCGTCCCTCTTCCAAGGCATAGGCTCACCATCATAGAAGGATGATCGAGTCTCCTGAATCCTCAAATCTACAGCCAAACTCATCCTCTTGAATCTATATTCATACTCACAGTTTGATTTTGCAAGTCATAGATCTGGGTTTGGAGGTGCTCGATTTTCTCATGAAGCTTGAAGATGGCCTCCCCAATGTCCTTGACGTCCATCTTGTGGTTGTTGGTGAATTCCGTGATCATAATGTGATTGGAGTCGAGTCCACACTCCACCATCTCTTGACACTTGAAAACTTGTTGCTCCAATGCCTCGAGCCTTGCCTCCGTGCTTCCGGTCCTCCTTGGTCCCTTAGCATCGCAGATGTGCAACAAACCCTCACGCAGCTCAATGGTTTGAGGGTGTTGCAGCACCTCCGCGAGGTAGGGGTTGATGACCTTCTCGAAGAACTTGTCCTTGGGGGCACTTGAAGACGACATGACAACCTAGATCTGTCAGAAAAACAGCTCGAAACAAAGACAAGAGATATTTGTGTGATACGGTGGTCAAAACCTCCGGGAGATTATATAATGAATTTTTACCAACCAAAAGAAGTATCGTGCAAGAAAACGGAGTCCAGAGAGCACACGAGGTGCCCACGAGGCAGGGGGGCATGCCCAGGGGGGTAGGGCGCGCCCTCCACCCTCGTGGAAGCCTCATGTTCTTTCCGGTCTGCTTATTATTTTTCCTATTTTTTTCTAAATATTCCAAAACGGAGAAATATTGCCATTAGAACTGTTTTGGAGTCGGTTTACTTACTGTACCACGTACCTATTCCTTTTTGGAGTGTGAAACATTCCGTAAAGTGTCCCTTATGTATTCCTCCGGGGTTACGGTTTCAATAAAATTAGTTTCAACATTTATGGGATTACCTAAGATATAATGTTTAATTCTTTGACCGTTCACCACCTTCGGATTTGTGCCTTCGAAGTTGTTGATTTTTATGGCATCGGAACGATAGACCTCCTCGATAACGTAAGGACCTTCCCATTTAGAGAGAAGTTTGCCTGGAAAAAAAATCTTAAACGAGAGTTGTATAGCAATACATAATCACCTACATTGAACTCACGCTTTTGTATCCTTTTATCATGCCATCTTTTAACTTTTTCTTTAAACAACTTGGCATTTTCATAGGCCTGGGTTCTCCATTCATCAAGTGAGCTAATGTCAAAAGCCTCTTCTCACCAGCAAGTTTGAAGTCATAATTGAGCTCTTTAATAGCCCAATATGCCTTATGTCCTAATCCAAGAGGTAAGTGACATGCTTTACCATAAACCATTTTATACGGAGACATACCCATATGATTTTTATATGCAGTTCTATAAGCCCATAATGCATCATCAAGTTTCTTGGACCAATTCTTTCTAGATCTATAAACAGTTTTTGCAAGATTAATTTGAGCTCTCTGATACTCAATTCTACTTGACCACTAGATTCTGGGTGATAAGGAGATGCAATTCTATGATTAACATCATACTTAGCAAGCATTTTACGAGAGGCACCATGAATAAAGTGTGAACCACCATCAGTCATTAAGTATCTAGGGACTCCAAACCTCGGAAAAATAACTTCTTTAAGCATCTTAATAGAGGTGTTATGATCAGCACTACTAGTTGGAATAGCTTCTACCCACTTAGTAACGTAATCAACAGCAACTAAAATATGTGTATACCCATTAGAGGAAGGAAAGGGTCCCATATAATCAAAGCCCCAAACATCAAATGGTTCAATAACAAGTGAATAATTCATAGGCATTTCTTGATGTCTACTAATATTACCAATTCTTTCACATTCATCACAAGACAAGACAAACTTACGGGCATCCTTGAAGAGAGTAGGCCAATAAAAACCGGATTGCAATACCTTATGTGCAGTTCTATCTCCAGCATGGTGTCCTCCATAGGCTTCGGAGTGACACTTGCGTAGGATCTGTTCCTGTTCATGCTCAGGTACACAATGTCTAATAATACCATCTACTCCTTCTTTATAAAGATGTGGGTCATCCCAAAAGTAATGTCTCAAATCATAGAAGAACTTTTTCTTTTGCTGGTATGTGAAACTAGGTGGTATAAATTTAGCAACAATATAATTAGCATAATCAGCATACCATGGAGCAGTACGAGAAGCATTTATGACATTTAATTGTTCATCAGGAAAGCTATCATCAATAGGTAGTGGTTCATCAAGAACATTTTCTAACCTAGACAAGTTGTCTGCAACGGGGTTCTCAGCTCCCATTCTATCAATAATATGCAAATCAAATTCTTGTAGCAAGAGAACCCATCTAATAAGTCTAGGTTTAGCATCTTTCTTTTCCATAAGATATTTAATGGCAGCATGATCAGTGTGAATAGTTACTTTAGAATCAACAATATAAGGTCTGAACTTATCACAAGCAAAAACAACTGCTAAAAACTCTTTTTTAGTAGTAGCATAATTTCTCTGGGCATTGTCTAGAGTTTTACTAGCATGTTGAATAACATTTAATTTATTATCAACTCTTTTCCCTAGAACAGCACCTACAACATAATCACTAGCATCACACATAATTTCAAAGGGTAAATTCCAATCAGGTGGTTGAACAATAGGTGCAGAAATCAATGATTTCTTAAGTATTTCAAATGCTTCTACACAATCATCATCAAAGACAAAAGGAATATCCTTTTGTAATAGATTAGTCAGAGGCCGAGAAATTTTTGAGAAGTCCTTAATGAACCTCCTATAAAAACCGGCATGACCGAGGAAGCTTCTTATACCTTTAATGTCCTTGGGACATGGCATCTTTTCAATAGCATCAACTTTAGCTTTATCAACTTCAATGCCTCTTTCAGAAATTTTATGCCCCAAGACAATACCTTCATTAACCATAAAGTGGCATTTCTCCCAATTCAGAACAAGATTATTTTATTCACATCTTTGCAAAACTCGATCAAGGTTGCTCAAGCAATCATTAAATGACGATCCATAAACGGAGAAATCATCCATGAACACCTCACAAATATTTTCACAAAAGTCAGAGAATATAGCCATCATGCATCTTTGAAAGGTAGCAGGTGCATTACATAAACCAAAAGGCATACGTCTATAAGCAAAAGTACCGAAAGGGCGAGTAAAAGTGGTCTTTGATTGATCATCAGCTGATACAGGTATTTGAGAGAAGCCAGAGTAACCATCTAGAAAGCAAAAATGTGTATGTTTGGATAATCTTTCTAGCATTTGATCAATAAAAGGCAAAGGGTAATGATCTTTTTAGTAGCCTTATTTAATTTGCGGAAATCAATTACCATCCTATAACCTGTAATAATTCTTTGCATGGTCAATTCATCTTTATCATTAGGAACAACAGTAATACCTCCATTCTTAGGGACACAATGGACAGGACTTACCCACTGACTATCAGCAACGGGATAAATAATACCTGCCTCAAGGAGCTTTAATATTTCCTTTCTTACCACTTTTTCATCTTAGGATTCAGCCGTCGTTGGTGATCAATAACTGGTTTGCCGTCTTCCTCCAAAGTTATTTTGTGTTGACATAGAGTGGGACTAATGCCCTTAAGATCATCAAGAGTATATCCAATAGCAGCACTGTGCTTCTTCAGAGTTTTCAATAATTTCTCTTCCTCCTTCTCTAAAAGGTTAGCACTAATAATAACAAGATATATTTTCTTTTCATCAAGATAAGCATATTTAAGATTATCAGGTAATGGTTTCAGCTCAAACACGGGATCACCCTTGGGTGGAGGAGGATCCCCTAGGATTTCAACAGGCAAGTTGTGTTTCAAAATAGGTCCCTGTTTAAGGAATACTTCATTTATTTCCCTTCTTTCGTTCATGAACATATCATTTTCATGGTCTAGCAAATATTGTTCTAATGGATCAGTAGGAGGCACGGCAATAAAAGCAAGACCAATAATTTCATCTTTACTAGGTAATTCTTTATCATGGGGTTGTCTACGAAATTTAGCAAAATTAAACTCATGAGACATATCCCCTAAACCAACAGAAACAATATCCTTATTGCAGTCTATCTTAGCATTGACAGTATTCAAGAAGGGTCTACCAAATATAATGGGACAAAAGCTATCTTGTGGGGAACCAAGAACAAGAAAATCAGCAGGATATTTAACCTTCCCACACAAGACTTCAACATCTCTAACAATCCCAACTGGTGAAATAGTATCTCTATTGGCAAGCTTAATGGTAACATCAATACCTTCTATCTCAGCTGGTGCAATATCATGCATAATTTCTTTGTATAAGAAAATAGGTATTGCACTAGCACTAGCACCCATATCACATAATCCATGATAACAATGATCTCCTATTTTAACAGAAATAACAGGCATGCCTACAATAGGTCTGTGTTTATTTTTAGCATCAGGTCTAGCAATTCTAACAGCTTCATCACAGAAGTAAATAACATGTCCATCAATATTATCGGCCAAGAGATCTTTAACCATAGCAATTTTAGGTTCAACTTTAATTTGCTCAGGGGGGTTAGGTGTCTTAATATTACTTTTGTTGACCATAGTGGAAGATTTAGCATGATTCTTTATTCTAACAGGGAAAGGTGGTTTCTCAACATAAGCAGTAGGAACAACAGGATCATCATAAGTGATAGTCTTTTCTTCAACTTTAATAGGTGCAACTACTTTTGTTTCAAGGGGAGGATTATATTTAAACCACTTCTCCTTAGGGAGATCAACATGAGTAGCAAAAGATTCACAAAAAGAAGCTACTATCTCAGAGTCAAGTCCATATTTAGTGCTAAATTTACGGAAAACATTATTATCCATAAAAGATTTAACACAATAAAACTTAGGTGTTATACCTGACTCCTTACCTTCGTCGAGATCCCAATCTTCAGAGTTGCTTTTAATTCTCTCCAATAAATTCCATTTGAATTCAATAGTTCGCATCATAAAGGAACCGGTACAAGAAGTATCGAGCATGGAGCGATTGTTGTCAGAAAGCGAGCATAAAATTTTTGAATAATCATTTCTCTTGAGAGCTCATGATTGGGGCATGAATATAACATTGACTTAAGCCTCCCCCAAGCTTGAGCGATGCTTTCTCCTTCGCGAGGCCAAAAATTATATATATAATTACGATCATGATGAACAAGATGCATAGGATAAAACTTCTGATGGAATTCCAATTTCAACCGTTTATAGTCCCATGATCCCATATCATCACATAGCCTATACCATGTCAATGAATCTCCCTTCAAAGATAAAGGGAAGACCTTCTTCTTGATAACATCATCGGGCATACCTGCAAGCTTAAATAATCCACAAACTTCATCCACATAGATTAAGTGTAAGTCGGGATGTAATGTTCCATCTCCTGCAAAATGATTAGCTAGTAGTTTCTCTATCATACCCGAAGGAATTTCAAAGTAAACATTTTTGGTAGGTTCAGTAGTTTTAGGAGAAACTATTTGCTCTACCGGTCGGGGTGAAGATACCCCGAACAAGCCCCTCAAAGGATTACTTTCCATACTAACAAGTGACAGTAAATTTCAGCACACTATATAAATTTTTCCTTACCAAATTCCACCTACCAAAGGCGCTTCACTCCCCGACAACGGTGCCAGAAAAGATTCTTGATGACCCACAAGTATAGGGCATCCATCGTAGCCTTTTCGATAAGTAAGAGTGTCGAACCCAACGAGGAGCAGAAGGAAATGATAAGCAGTTTTCAGTAAGGTATTCTCTGGAAGCACTGAAATTATTGGTAACAGATAGTTTTGTGATAAGGTAATTTGTAACGAGTAGCAAGTAATAAAAGTAAATAAGGTGCAGAAATATGGCCCAATCCTTTTTGTAGCAAAGGACAAGCCTGGAAAAACTCTTATATGAAGGAAAGCGCTCCCGAGGACACATGGGAATTATCGTCAAGCTAGTTTTCATCACGATCATATGATTCGCGTTCGGTACTTTGATAATTTGATATGTGGGTGGACCGGTTCTTGGGTACTGTCCTTACTTGGACAAGCATCCCACTTATGATTAACCCCCATTGCAAGCATCCGCAACTACAACAGAAGTATTAAGGTAAACCTAACCATAGCATGAAACATATGGATCCAAATCAGCCCCTTACGAAGCAACGCATAAACTAGGGTTTAAGCTTTTGTCACTCTAGAAACCCATCAATTACTTATTACTTCCCGAGATTCTACAGGTTCCTGAGATCCGGTGTGGGGGCTCGCGCTTCTCCCCACGCTGTCGAGTGCGGGATCTACAACCGGCATCGCCATTGGTGTTTTGGTATGCCGCCATTTTTGGGTCTTTTGCATCGAATTCTCCATTTATTTAGGATATTGCGAGGTTTGAATCCCCATGCACCTATAGGTGTTGTATGCCCATGGAGACAGCATTCGGAGACCATGTAGGAGTGCCTCGTATTCGGCTGCATTGTTGGAGTCTGTATACATGATTTTTAACACATAGCAGACTGTGTCCCCCGTAGGGGATGTCAAGATGACACCAGACCCTAGTCCGGCTAACATTTTAGAGTCGTCAAAGTACATGACTCAGTTGGAGTATGTGATCTACTCTTTAGGGAGCTTGGCTTTTGTCCACTCGGTGACAAAGTCGGCCAGTACCTGAGATTTAATAGCTCGGCGTGGCTTGTATGTTATTTCAAATGGTAGGAGCTTGATGGCCCATTTGGCTATGCGGCCGGTGGCATCCCGGTTATTTATGATGTCATTGAGTGGTACTTCGGATGCCACCATGATCGAACACTCTTGAAAGTAGTGTCGCAGCTTTTGGGATGCCATAAAGACCGCATAAGCTATCTTCTGATAGTGAGGGTATCGAGATTTGCATGGTGTAAGGACCGCCGATACATAGTATACTAGTTTCTAGATGGGGAATTTGTGTCCCTCTTCCTCTCGCTCGACGATGAGCACAGTGCTCACAACTTGGCGAGTCGTGGATATGTAGAGCAACATAGGCTCGCCAACACTTGGGGCGGCTAGGATTGGGTTACCTGCTAACAATGTTTTTATTTCTGCCAATCCGGTTGTAGCATCGGTGCATCGGAGTAGTCGATAGAGTGGTGATGCCTTTTCTCCCAATCTGGAGATGAAGCGGCTTAAGGCTGCCCCGCACCCAGCTAGTTATTGGAGCTGCTTTAAGTCTGTTGGCGTTGCCAATTGTACAGGGCTCGGATTTTGGCTGGGTTTGCTTCAATTTTCTCTATTGGAAACAATGAACCCGAGCAGTTTCTCGGCTGGAACACCGAAAACACATTTTTCCGGATTGAGCCGTATGTCATATGTTCGGTGGTTGTCAAATGTGAGGCGTAGATCGTCCACCAATTATTCGACGTGTTTAGTCTTGATGACCACGTCGTCAACATATGCCTCCACTGTCTTCCCAATTTGTTTTTTCAAACATGTTTGGATCATGCGTTGGTAAGTGGCACCAGCGTTTTTGAGCCCGAAGGGCATAATGTTGAAGCAAAAAGGCCCATACGGGGTAATAAATTCCGTTGCGACCTGGTCAGACTCCTTCATCTTAATCTGATGGTATCCGGAGTAGGCATGTAACGCCCTCGATGCGGCTATATCTCCCACATGTCGAAGCATGACTTAGAGGCATAACCGCATTGAAGGCAATGTCGCAAGTGAGGTAATCTTCACACAACCCATGTAATACATAAGGGAAAGAGATACATAGTTGGCTTACAATCACCACTTCACACAATACATAAATAAAGCATTACATCATCCAGATACAATCAAGGTCTGACTACGGAACCAAAATAAAAGAAGACTACCCCAAATGCTACACAGATCCCCGATCGTCCCAACTGGGCTCCACTACTGATCAACTGAAACGAAACAACACAATGAACAAGATCTTCATCGAGCTCCTCCTTGAGCTCGGTTGCGTCATCTACATGGTATCATCGGCACCTACAATCTGGTTTTGGAAGTATCTGTGAGTCAAGGGGACTCAGCAATCTCACACCCTCGCGATCAAGACTATTTAAGCTTATAGGTAGGGTAAAAGGTATGAGGTGGAGCTGCAGCAAGTGACTAGCATATATGGTAGCTAACATACGCAAATGACAGCGAGAAGAGAAGGCAAGGCAAGTTCGAGAAACTATGATCAAGAAGTGATCCTAGAACAACCTACGTAAAGCATAACTCCAACGCCGTGTTCACTTCCCGGACTCCGCCGGAAAGAGACCATCACGGCTACACACGCGGTTGATGTATTTTAAATAAGATCAACTTCAGGTTATCTACAACCGGACATTAACAAATTCCCATCTGCCCATAATCGCGGGCAGGGCTTTCGAAATTTCAAATCCCTGCAGGGGTATCCCAACTTAGCCCATCACAAGCTCTCATGGTCAATGAAGGATATTCCTTCTCCCAAGACAATCCGATCAGACTCGGCATCCCGGTTACAAGACATTTCGACAATGGTAAAACAAGACCAGCAAAACCACCCAGATGTGCCGACAAATCCCGATAGGAGCTGCACATATCTCGTTCTCAGGGCACACCGGATGAGCCAGACGTCAGGTGGGCCAGCCCAGAGTTGCCCATGTAGCTCCGGACATCGCTCAGTTTGGACCAACACTTAGACAAGCACTGGCCCGGGGGGTTAAAATAAAGATGACCCTCGGGATGTGCGACTCCCAAGGGAAAAAGGCTAGGTGGCGAATGGTAAAACCAATGTTGGGCCTTGCTGGAGGAGTTTTATTCAAGGTGAACTATCAAGGGGTTCCCATTATAACCCAACCGTGTAAGGAACGCAAAATCCGGGAACATAACACCGATATGACAGAAACTAGGGCGGCAAGAGTGGAACAAAACACCAGGCATAAGGCCGAGCCTTCCACCCTTTACCAAGTGTATAGATGCATTAATTAAATAAGAGATATTGTGATATCCCAACAAAATATCCATGTTCCAACATGGAACAAACTCCAATCTTCACCTGCAACTAACAACGCTATAAGAGGGGCTGAGCAAAGCGGTAACATAGCCAAACAACGGTTTGCTAGGACAAGGTGGGTTAGAGGCTTGGCTTAACAATATGGGCGGCATGATAAGCAAATGGTAGGTATCATAGCATAGGCATAGAAAAAGAGCGAGCAACTAGCAAGCAAAGATAGAAGTGATTTCGAGGGTATGGTCATCTTGCCTGAAACCCGCAAGGAAGAAGAACGAGTCCATGAAGAAGACAAATGGACGTAGACGAACGGTTCCTCACAAACGCGGCGTTATCGGAACCAACCCGAAGAAGCAACACCAGAAAGAAGCACACAACATAGTAAACAACCAACACATGAACATGACATGATATGCAGGATGCGGTATGCGATGCATATGCAAGATTTGGAAAGGAATGATTGGACCTAGCCTAAACTTGGAAATCCAAGAGTGCCACTGGAAAGGTGAGTTGATTTCGGTCGAAATCGATATAAAGATCACCGGAATCGGATGCACGGTTTGGAAATGGCAAGCAAAACAAATATGGCACTGGTCTGCGATAATCAGCACGAAGCCATATAAATGCATCAAGATAAATAAGCTACTGCACTTAAACATGGCAAAAAAATACATGGCAGGGATTCACTCATGATGCTTACCAAAAGATGAACACTGAGCTACGGCTAATTCACTCAATAACAGGTTCAAACAAGCATGGCAAAAGTGCAAAAGATAACAGGTTACAGACTTGGTGAAATTAACAGCATGTCAAGAATTTTATCATCAGGAAGCAATGTTTAGAGCATGAAAACTACATGCTACAGGAACATATCATGGCAAAGAAAGGCATGGCATGAAGATACTCAAAGCATATAACAAAAGTCCCTTAGTGACCATGAGCCAAAAGGGATCAAAAAATACAATTGCAAATATGTGAACATAGCAAAAACATAAACAGATTCAGACTTGGTGAAAAGCTGGAGCATGGCAAAACAGTTATCAAGTAGGCATGTTTACGAGCTCGATGCACTCACTACGAGGCATTGCATGACAAACTAAGCATACACCCAGCAAATAGACATGGCATAGAAGCTAGACATGGCAAGAACAACAACATAGCATGCACGGATCAACAACAATAAGCTTGGCAAAATCGCTAAACATGTTAACAATCTGCCAGGAACATTTTATAGCAAAAGTAGAGCTCGATTGACTCAAGCTAGGGTGCTCCATAATTGCAAACAAATACATGCGTGGATAGATCATAACATTATCTACAAAACATCCTTACTGATCATGCTCAAAAGAGGCACGGATCACTAGGAAACAACGTGAACATATGGCACAAAAATAATGACTGGGCAAAGACTTAGTGAAATTTGAAATCCCTGAAATCAGCATCATTGAGTAAGCTACTTTGCATGCTTGTGCTAGTCACCACAAAGATCACAAAAATACATGGCATACACCCCTGTAAAGATGGCATGGCATTCTTCAAAACACATGTAGAGCTCAGGATCATAGCATGCACACATTAATCATGGCAAAAATGACAAAAGTGCATTTGCTGAAACAGATCTGAAACTATCATCACATAGCCCTCTTCCAACAGCATTTCGGGCATCAAGATGAGCTCAAATGAAAATGATGCAATGAGGTGAAATGATGTACTCATCGAGACGAACATTTTGATATGCTACACGCACGAATCGAAGCCACGGATGCAGAGTTATGGCATGTCAAAGTATGCACAAAATTACTGGGACTTGGTGAGATTTTTTTACCCCGCGAAAAAGTCAATGTGGCGCGGGGATCAAGGATGGCGGCGGATCTGGCCGGAACTTTGCCGAAAATGGCGCCGGAGAACAAGGAGAGGCGGCGGCCAGGCTCGAGGTCGCCGGGTCCGGTCCGGCCCGACCGGATCCGCGACGTGCGGCGGAGGAGGCGGGCCACGTCTCTCGGCGGAGGCGGGGCAGGGCAGCGCGCGGCCGGAGCGGGGCGGCGCGGCGACGTTTCGGCGAGGCATGCGGGGAGGCGCGCCAGCGGGGAACGGCGGAGGAGGCGGCCGGCGAGCACCTGGCGGCGGCGGCGGGGCGCGTCTCTGCGGGCGGCGTGTGCCTCGGGCGCTCGGGCCCGACGCGGCCTGGAGCGGGCCGGAGATGGGCTTGTGGGCCCGCGCAGTGGAGGTGGACGGTGGCGACACTTGTCAGCTGCGGATAGGGCGTGGGAGGCGGCGGACGTTGTCCGGTCCGGTCGGACACGTCTGGCGGCTGGAGGAGGAAGGAGACTAAGGTTAGGGTAGGAAGAGATCCGAAATTTCGGGGGAGATGCTATTTTATAGGTAGGAGGAGCTAGGAGGCTCCAAATGAGGTGCGGTTTTCGGCCACGCGATCATGATCGAACGACTGAGATGATGGAGGAAGTTTAGGTGGGTTTTGGTCCACTTTGGAGGGGTGTTGGGATGCAACACACACGAGGCCTTTTCGGTCCCTCGGTTAACCGTTGGAGTATCAAACGAAGTCCAAATGGCATGAAACTTGACAGGCGGTCTACCGGTAGTAAACTAAGGCCGCATGACAAGTCTCAGTCCAATCCGAAAACGTTTAACGCCTGCACACGAAAAGAGGTAGAAAGGGACACCGGGGAACATAGGAGCGCCGGATTGCAAAACGGACAACGGGGAAAATGCTCGGATGCATGAGACGAACATGTATGCAAAAGAAATGCACATGATGACATGATATGAGATGCATTACACACAAGCAATGACAAGGCAACAACAGCGAATAACTGGAAGACACCTGGCACATCAGTCTCGGGGCGTTACAAGGCATCGAGTAAACACAATGAGTTGTGTCCCGCGGTTGCGTCAATAATTTGGTCAATGCCGGGCAGTGGGAAGGGGTCCTTAGGACAAGCCTTACTGACGTCTTTGAAATCGACACAAAGGCGCCAGGATTTATCCTTCTTCGGCACCATGACCAGGTTGGCTAGCCAGTCCAGGTGCTTGATCTCTCTAATGAACCCGACCTTGAGTAGTCTGGCTAGCTCCTCCCCCATAGCTTGTCGTTTGGGTTTGAAAAATTGCCGCAGCGTTTGCTTGACTGGTTTGAACCCCTTTATTATATTGAGTCTATGTTCGGCCAGCCTGCATGGGATCCCGGACATGTCCCAAGGGTGCCAGGCAAAGATGTCCCCATTTTCGTGCAGGAACGCTTGTAGGGTGGCATCGACCATTGGATCCAGCTGTGCTCCAATGGATGTTGTTTTGTTAGGATCCATTGGGTGCACTTGGAATTTGATTATTTCATCTGCTTGTTTGAAGGAGGTGGATTTGGGCCTCTTGTCGAGGATCACATCATATTTTTCCACTGTGGAACGCAGGGTGGTTAGTTCTTCGGCCGCGAGGGCCTCGGATAGTGCCTCGAGGGACAAGGATGCGGTTTTGCTTTTGGCAAAGAGTGCTATATCTGAATCACTGGTGATACTGATCACTCCGTTGGGCCCTGGCATTTTAAGCTTCAT